>NC_143579.1:85856344-86179916 GCF_048544385.1 Mastigoproctus giganteus
TTGTTTGTTGTTGTTTGTTATCTGGTTTTTAGGAGCATTAGCAACTAAGGCCATATTGCTCCGGGATATGCGGTGGTCATTCCCTGACCTTTCCGCATCCTCCGTATTTGGTGGTGACGGGCTCGAACCCCGGTCTAATCAAGAAGCGTGTGCTACGCACTACTGCTCCTTCCCACCTGGCTACGGAGGCGCCTGTTTAATTTTGCACCTTAAATATCTAACTTTACCAGTTAATGGAAGAATTAGTGATTTAAATGTAAAAATGACAGTTCGGGTAGGAGTAAGTATTCCATATTTCTTAATGACTCCTTTTGGCATTTATTACATTTTGATCGCTTAGTCATATACGATTTCTTCCTCAGATATATTATGGAGATCCCACTCTATTACCCCTTTAGAAGAGTTTAGGGTGGCATGTGAGGTAACCTTTGTGGGAATTCCACCAAAAGTCTATGTTTTTAATAGTCTTTGTGAGTGCTTATGCTCACATTTATCTCCACTAGAAGGTCTCCTCTTTGAACCATTTTTGGAGGGCCCACCACATTTTCAAGACATTTCTGTATTAAGAATGGGGAGAGCTTACTCAAAGGATGATCAGTCAAAGAATGAAATACGAGAAAAAGAGGAGCAGAGTTTTCTGTTCCTTCTTTTTTCTGCTATTTCGCATTACATGCATTTACGTCAAATCTATTTGGGAGATCTGGATCATGATATCCATAAGTGACATGTCTATTTATGTCCATCTTTGATCCTTTTAGCCTTGGAGAGTGATTTCCTTTTTCCAGGTTAACAGCCTCGCTACGAGGAGGCAGGAGTGGTTCTACCAGTAATCAAGAAGTTGAGAAAGTTAGGTTAGGTTAGTACAGATTATAGAGGTCCCCAAACTACGGGCCGCAGGCCGGAATGAGCCCACGAAAGAATGTTAACCGGCCCGTGGATATTTCAATTATATCGTAAAAATTAATGTTTATATTAGATCACAATAAAATTATGAAAACACATTTTACTGAATATTTTAACATTTGTTGGTTGATTAATAGTGTTGACACCTCTGTGTCATCAGCTTAGTCTTGTTAGATATTAAATCTGTTATTTCCACTCAAAGCTATTCTTTGAAACATCATAAAAATAATCTGTTAATCTTGACCCTGTCATTAAATAGCAATAGTTGTTAGAGACAGCAATTATGGATTTCCTAATCCCTTACCTTGGCTTGGGTGACACTTGCATCCCCTCCACAGAGCCCTACCCCTTTCGTAGTTGGGGTTACTTTCTGCCCATCACGTTGTAAATATTTTTCTTAGTACTAAGTTAGAATTTCACTTGTTAAGTTCTAAGTTAAACATTTGTTATTCTTGTATATACGTTTTGTTTAATAAACTGTTAAGAGAAATTACAGACGTGTTGTATTGATTGAATGCTTTGCGAGAGAGTGCAACCAACTTCAGTAGTCTCAACAAATAGTTTTATGAAAATCTGGGAGAAAACAAGTTAGTGTCATGTTTTGTAGTCAGGTAATTAGATAATGTTTTTATCTAATGTTACATTTTTGGTAGTAATTAAAATCGCATTTCCTGTCATATGAAAAGCCGCAGAAACAATTTGCTAAAAATCAACTATTTAAAATTTTTTGTAATAAACCTTAAAATTTATTTCAAATTTAATAAATTTATGTTAAAATGTTTCATATAATCTTAAGACACATCAGTGCTTGCTTACTTCAATATTTACGAATATTTTTTTTTTATTCCAGTGACTCCATAAAAATCATGTTGAAGTTGATGTCAAAAAAAAAAAGAAAAGTTGATCCTGAGTGTCACGTTTTTAATGAGCGGTTGTCAATTAATTACTTTTTGCACTGATTAATGATAACTGCACTTTTCTTATTTGCAATGAAGCCTTGTCATGTGTTCAAGGAATATAATTTGAAACGTCACTACACCACAAATTATGATAAATTTCAAGGAGCTTTGCGGCATAAAAAATTCAAAGAACTAACTCAAACTTTTCAAAGTCAACAACAGAAGATCAGAACTTTTACTCATCAAAATTTATCTGCAGTCAGAGCTAGCTTTTGAGCCTCCCAAATCACTGCCGAAGAAGGAAGGGCCTTTACAGATGAAGAATTTGTAAAACGAATTTGTTTGGCAATTGCAGACGAAGTATGTCATGAGAAAGTAAATAATTTTGCATCTGTAAGTTTATCTTCATCAACTGTAATGAGAAGAAGAGAAGATTTAGGAGCTGATGTTCAAAATCAACTTGTAGAAAAAAGTTCGTGAATTCACACATTTTTCAATAGCAATTGATGAGAGTGAAGATGACTTGGAGAGGGCTAGGGATAGCTTCGTTTGAAGTCAACAAAAGTGAATGCAACGTGTCTTGGGAAAGTAGTATTCCACATATGACTGTGTGGTGGGTGGTACGAAAACATTTACACATAAAGGCGCACAAATTATCCCTCATGCAACACCTTATGAATGCAGATAAGCTGGTTCATAAGGAATTTGATCCCAGGGGCTCACATCTGGTGAGTATGGGCTTGGCATACCCAGGGTCCTGAGCTGGATATCATCATTCTTCTCTTTATTGGTGATTCCCTTGTCTTTCTCTCTCTCTTTCTTAGGGTAACTTGGGAATTTTTTTTGGCTGGTGCAGCATAAGCCTCAGGCTTCCTTGCACCATATAGCTATTAATAATAATAATTCTGTATACAAATGTTGCATAGGATAGAAGATGAGGGATTTCTGGACTCTGTAATTTTCAGTGATTAGAGCACATTTCATGTCACTGGTAAGGTCAACACCCACAACTGCAGGATTTGGGGGAACCAAAAATCCATGTGCGTTCCTGGAACATGTTCGTGACAGCCTAAGAGTGAATGTTTTTTGCACCCTCGCCAGAGAAAAAGTGTATGGCCCCTTCTTTTTCGTGGAGATGACCATTACAGGTATCGTGTATCTAGACAATGCTCCAACAGTTTCTCATTCCACCAATTGATGAAGATGACCAAGAAGGATGATTTACTTCCAGCAAGATGCTGCACCCCCCTCGTTACCTTGGAGAAGTGCACGAACACCTCAACACCCATTTCCCAGATAGGTGGATTGGTGGAGGGGTGTCAATAGCATGGCCAACTCGTTCCCCAGATCTTATACCTATGGATTTTTTCTTATGGGGATTTGTTAAAGATCTAATGTACATACCACCCTTACCTGCAAATGTCACTGACCTCCAAACTTGAATTACCACCATAGTTGCAGAAGTGATGCCAGAGATGCTACGCCACATTACAAATACAAGTCACGTTGAATCATAACTATCTGAGATAAAACTTGAAGTGTTTTGCTACATTCTGATATTTCAAAATATTGTGTACATCCTCTAAATAAATTTATATACACTTTCAAAGTTGTAAAGCTGTTTTTGAAACATCCTGTATAATAGATAGTGTATACACAATGCACGTGCATTACTTATAAGCAAAATAAGTAATATAATATGTAAAAATATATAAATAACATAACAAAAACAAAAATCAGAAACTATTTTCTCTTACCTTGATGGAGATAGAACTGAATTTGATGCGCTGTAATTGTACAGTGGGACCCAGAATAATTTGTGTCAGTGGAGCTCCTTAGCTCCACTGAAGTGGCCTGCTGTGATGATGAGATAGGCTGAGACAAAGATGGGGCAGGAGTAGCAACAGGTTTGAAGAACATGTCCAGCTTCATCTGTTTACCTCCCTTATACTGCTCCCTTATTATATTGTCATTATTATATTGACAATATATATTCCATATATATTGTCAGCCTCTCTTAAAGTACATAAATGGTGGTAGTGAGGCTGTGTTTCACTGTTGTCTGAGAGGCTGACATACTGAACAACAAGATCACATGCCTCTTGTACTTTTTGGTTTGTTAATAATTTCTTTCTGTTCATCACTGGACACCCTTCAATGTCATCTGCTCTCACTTCATCAGCAATCTCCTCTGGTGTCAAGATCTGGTAGCCCAGATCTACGTCACTTTCCTCTAGCCAGTCAGTTACATCCTTCACTGTAACATCTCTCTCCCCCTCCATATAGCATAGCATTTGGTGGAAGTCAGCAGGCTCAGACCCTTCAAAATCAATGTCAGGGTCACTTTCAAAAAGCAACTTCTTCCAGCTATGAGCCAGTGTGGTGGTTTTTCCATCATTCCAAGAGTCAGCAAAGTTGTAAATTGCTCACTTGATGTTATAATTTTTTCTTTTGCAGAGTATGCTGGCCTCTTGTGTCCAGTGAAGTCTTCTTTCTCCTCAATGATGACCAAAACTTCATTCAGGTACTGTTGCTGGTAGAGCCTCTTGCATGAAACTATGACTCTGATCCATGGGTTGTATCAGAGAGGTTGTATTAGGAGGGAGAAACATGGTACAGACCTTGCCATCACTGCTGACTAATTTGTCAGCAACTGAGTGAGTAAGAGCATTATCTAATAAAAGAATAGCCTTTAAATCATTGGGGGCCACCTATAAAACTTCTCTTGCTGATATCGACATACTTTAGGGACAAAATTCTTGACAAACCAGTCAGAAAAAAATGCTGCTGTTGAACCATGCCTTCTTTGAATGGTAGGAGATAACAGGCAACTGCATCATGTAATCTTTCAAAACATGTGGGCATGCTGATTTGCCCCCAACAGCCAGCTTCAGGGGATGGAGGCCATCAGCACTTGCACAGTATAAAGCTGAAAAATGCTCCTTACTCATTTTCTTTTCAGGAGTTTTGTCTTTGTTTCTGAAGACTTAGAGTATTTTTTGGTAGGGACCACCAGAATAACCCAATCTCGTCTCCATTATACACCCGGGATAAGAGCAGTGCCTCCTTCTTTATCAGTTCATTGAGATGGCATCTGAAAGGCTCAACTGAATATGCTGCAGCATACTGTTACACATTCCATGGCAATTTCTAAAACACCACAGCCACCCACCATTAGCTTTGAAATTGTTAATGCCTATATGTTTAGCCAGTTTCTCAGCTGCAGTGCATAAGGTAACACCAATAATATTCACTCCACATAATTGCTCCTGCGCTTGCCATTTGTAAACAGCTTCTTCTAGATCTTTATCTTTGCTTACTTTCATCTGCTTCTGTCACTCATGGAACCCATACCTTTAATATTATACTTTAATGCAAAGCTTTGGAGCGTTCCTTTGGCCTTGCGAATATCAGAAACAGTTTGCTTTTTAACTCCATACTGCTAGTAAACACTGGCTGCTGAGGCACCACTCTCAAGCTTTTTAATCAGCTCAAGCTTCTGACTGACACTCAAATGTACATTCTTTTAACACTTGTTTGTTTTTAAGCCATTGCTAATCACAAAAACGATTTTAAATAATACTAACAATGGATAAATGTTGATACAAAGTGCAGTGTTCCCATGCTCACAGCCAGGCACAACAAAAACAATACTGCCATTATGGGCACTAATGGCAGACGTCCTGTAAATTACGGTCGGCATCCAGAAAATGGTTTGTTTGTTTGTTGTTTTTAGGAGCATTAGCAACTAAGGCTGTATTGCTCCAGGAATATGCGGTGGTCATTCCCTGACCTTTCCGCATCCTCCGTATTTGGTGGTGACGGGCTCAAACGTCGGTCTAATCAAGAAGTGTGTGCTACGCACTGCTGCTCCTTCCCACCTGGCTACGGAGGTGCCCCCAGAAAATGGTGGTATAGTGGAATTTCAATTATCCAAAATTTTGTCTGGAAAATCCGGGAAATTGAGGGGGGGGGGAACAGTATTTTATATTATATATTCATCGATTTATTTTTGAATCTGTAGATATAAGTAGATATAAAATTTGTTTTCTGCATAAATATGATTGCACATAGTTTTCAATAATTAGGAACTTCCTCCAGCCTGCCAAATATTCATAAAATTCACATGTGGCCAGTTTCTCTAAAAGTTTGGGGACTCCTGGATTATATAAATATATATACTGGGAAAGAAAAGTAAATTTCCTTTCTGGATTCCTACTTCAAACCTTTTAAGTAAAGAATAACTTATGAAAAACAGGAAGAAAAAACATTGGAAAGTAAATATAGCTAATCTGCTGAGAAAGAGCACTATGTGTTGCACAAAAGATCACTTGGGCACCATTGCTTGGCACTCGAGGTCTCTGGGAGTAACACATAAGAGTTGTCAAATCAGTGAAAATTTGCATAGTTTTCAAGACTGACTTCAATCAAGACTGAGCAGTCATCCAATATTTGGAAAAAATGGATTAATGCCAAAGGCAATTCATGAGGATATGGTTACAACACAGGGGAGGATACCTCTTTTTATTCCATGATTAAGAAGTGGGCAGCAGAATCTAAATGAGAGAGAGAGAGCGCCTCAAAGTTGAACAACACTGTGAAAGACCTGCAACATCCACAATTTCAGAAGTTGTTGACAGTGTGCATGATCTGGTCATGCGTGACCAAGGAGTAACAGTTCGGAACATTGCCAGTGTCTTGGGCAGCTCATTATGGAATTCTCACTATGAAAAAGGTGTCAGCACAATGGTTCCCAAATTTCTTGACAGCGGATCAATAACACATAAGAGTTGTCAAATCAAGTGAAAATTTGCATAGTTTTCAAGCAGATCCAGCAAATTTCCTTGCAAGATCTTGTGGCCATGGATGAGATGCAAGTCCATCACTTTCAGTCAGAGACAAAAGAGCAGTCCAAACAGTAGACACACAGCTCTTCTCCCACTCCAAAGAAAGCCAACCTGATTACTTCTGCTGGCCAGGTAATGACATCAGTGTTTTGGGACTGGTGGAACGTTGTTCAAGGAGGCCAGGGAGTCATAGGTGCATATTACACTGTGTGTAATATGTGCTTGTGACTAATTTCAAAGACACAATGCTTGAGAAAACTCAGCAAAGGAGTCCTGTTCCACTAGGACAATGCATCTACTCATAAGCCTGTCAGTGACATGGCTGCACTGCATGAGAGCAACTTTGAAATCTTGGACCACCCCCAATTTTCATCAGATCCAGTAAGAATGGATTTTCACCCATTTCCTAATTTGAAAAAAATTTCTGACTGGCATCTATTTTCCCATCAATAGTGATGTCATTGCTGCAGTGGATGCATTCCTGAAAGGTCAAGAGAAAAATTTCATCACAACTGGAATCAATACACTGCCGGTGGCAAAAGTGTATATACTTCAAAGGGTCACTATGTTACTTTATGTTGAAAATTAACATGGTAACACACTTCTCAAATAAACCTTTCATACTCAAGCCATGAACTTTTCGAAGTCTCCTTGTATTTCATTAAAATACAGCCACATCATATTATTATAAGCTGTATAGTCAAAGTAGAGGTAGTGAATGTTCTTTAACTGTTTAGATAATTAGTTTTAAATAAAGTTCATTTTGTACATAAAATCAGTATAATTTAAATAAAAATATCAGCAAGTGCACAAAAAGAAAATCATGCAATTGCAGTTGGAATTAACAATAATAATAATAGTAGTAGCAACAGCAGTAGAAGAAGCAAAATATCATCATTATAACTGAAACAGAGGTTAAGCGTGAAATAAAACTTAAGACATGCTGTACTTGTGATAGCTTAGACAGCACAATACGCTACAGGCCACTAATTGGTTTTGAGAGGTCTGAGTTTGACTCTAAAGTCTTTTTCAATCAAGGCTGTAGTTAGCTGATCTCAGATGGGGGAAGTATAGGTTTTCCCTGTGAGCTATTACAGATGTTTCTGTCCTCAACATGCAAATTGGCCTGTGAACACACACTTTTACAGACAAAATAAATTACATGGATATGAGTAACATGCTTAGTGCCATTAAAATTATAATCTGAATTTGTACAGATTGTAAAAAATGCAATTTATTCAGAAGTTCATTAATAGATGATTAAGAGTGAAATAAAACAAAAAAAAAAAAAAAAACTGTACAAACAGTGAAATATACTGTATTGAAAAGTCTGATTATTATACATTCACAAAAACATTTACTTGTTGAAAAATCATTTATTTTACTTTGTCACACTTGTTATATAATAAAGTTTTTCTACTGACTTCCTCAATTCTGTTACATAAGCACTTAGTGCTTCTGTGGTCAGAACAATGAATTATAGACCATCCTATTCTTCCTCAATTTACTTTAAAAGATTTCTTCATCATTACTTTGATTATTTCCTGTCTTGATCATCAGGCTTTCTACAATTTCTTTATTATTTGTTGGCTCCCTTGAAGTTTGAACAACTTTGTCTATATCAATAAAACTAACATCGTCAACTTTCACAATAATCTCCATAATGCTGAAGCATTCAATCCATTCTGCCAGAGAAACTGCAATTTTTTCAATGGAATCTTCTGTATCATTGCCAGCTGAGTGAGTGATTTTTGTTTTTATGGCACAAGAACAACTAAGGCCATGATGTTCAAAGAGTCCATCAGTGCCAGCCAACAAATACCTGACTTTTAAAGCAATTAGTAATTGTTTTAGATGTACTGCTATCCAAGCTTTTGATGTTGTGAGAATCACAACCCAGGAGAGAAATATTAAATTGTGCCTTTCAAGATGCCTCTGCATCTTGAATCATTTTGAGGATCTAATGTTTCATAAATTCACTTTAAGGGCCTTGATAATTCCTTGATCCAAAGCCTGTAAAGTATAACTTGTATTAGGAGACAAAGTGCATCTTAATCACCAACAGGCTTTCAATGTAAAGGAATGCAAGGCATATATATATACGATTGATAAAATTTTCTTGCCTTTTCTTTTTAATTACAGATCCCAGTTATGGACTGTCTTTTCAAAAATCACTAATGTCATCCATACTCTTATCAGTGTCATATGTTACAGGAAATCATTTAATGTACTTGTTTTTTTATGCTTTTCTCATTAAGAACAGCTTCTTTACACTGTTCCAGGCATATTTGTAGCAAATGAGGATTGTTATTCTCCCCTCTGACATTTTATCACCAACACACACTTTCACCCTTAAATCTTAGAATCTTATCTGGTGTCATTTTGGAAAAATAACCTGGGTCCACTGCAACTGAAAATTTGCAGTTGCAGTTTGCAGTCATAGTCAATCATCATCAACCCCTAAAGGCACACTATAAGTTTCTCCAATTACTTTTTTCTGACGCTAATATTGCAACACAGTATCCAACTTGCTGAGTGTTTAAAATCCCCCATTGTGAGCATTTTATAAATCTGTCAGTCTTTGCCTGCAATATCAGTCCATTTATGGGAATGCCTCTATTCCATTGAATTCTGAACCAACAAAGTAAAGCCTCTTCAACATCTTTTAAATTCCTAGTATTGGTCCTACAAGTTATGGGCTGGGAAATACCAGCATTTACGGGAACTGTTTTATGAGTGGGGTGTTAAAAAAAGTTAATGGACGGAGTATGAGAGGTTAGTGGTACAGTGTTAAATTTTTGTACTTAATGTATAACACTTCAAACAGTAAAAATGTATCAGCACAATGGGTCCCATAGTTGTTGACAGCAGATTAAAAACAGACTAGAATTGTCAAGTCAAGTAAACATCTGCAATGTTTTCAAGAAGACCCAGTAAATTTCCTTGCAAGGTTTGTGACCATTCATGAGATGTGAGTGCATCACTTTCAGCCAGAAGGGTCAGTCCAAACACCAGAAAAAAAACTCTTCTCTCCCTCCAAAGAAAGCAAAGTTGATTCCTTCTACTAGCATCAGTTTTTTGGGATGCTGATGGAATGTTACTAGATTACCTTTGGAAATATCAGATAGTCATAAAGGCATATTACACAGATATTTAAGGCATTTACACAAAAACATCAAAACAAACACCAAGGATAACTCAGAAAAGGGGTCTTATCCCACCAGGACAATGCACTCTTTAACAAGTCTGTTACTGTCATGTCCATGATACATGACTGCAGCTTTTAAATCTTGGACCATCTCCCATATTCACCATATCTAGAACCACTGGACTTTCACCTATTTCCTAATTTGAAAAAATAACTATCTGACATTCATTTACCCAAATAAACTCTTCATACTCAGGTCACAAATTTTTAATATTTGATGTTAACTGTATTTTGTTATACAGCTTATGGTTTGCACATGAAAATAACACTATAACTTTAGTTTAAAAATGAAACAGAAGTCAGTATTTTGCTTTTTCAGGTCAAACTGACTAAAATTAGCAAGAAATCATTCACCTAATTTGTCCTGGACCAGTGGTTTCTCACACTTTTTAACAGCAAGAACTCCTTTAATTATATTATTAGATTATCTCCATGATCTCTCTTATTTCTCCCCATTAGAACGTCCTTAATCATTTTTTTCCCCATTAGACCTTCTTTTATCATTTTTTTTCCCATCATGGCTCCCCTTTTATTATTATTTTTTTTTGACTCACAGCTTCATGTTTTAAAGGTTCTGTCTATCAATCAAATTATTTTTTTTTTTAAACTATTTTCCTCTATAAAATAAAATACACAAAACATACAAAATCAAATAAATTATTAAAATTCAAACTGGAAGATATATATATATATATATATATATATATATATATATATAGAGAGAGAGAGAGAGAGAGAGAGAGAGAGAGAGAGAGAGATATCACTTTACAGGCAACATGCTGTTTCATAAGCCTTCAATAAATTTGTCAAGTAATGAAAATTAAAACAAAAAGGAACTGAAGAATTATGCATTGATAATCCACCAATCGATAATCAACAGTTTATTGTAATGAAAATATTTCACGGACTCCTCTGTGGGTCTGAAGGCTATAGGGGTCAGCAAACTTTTTCTGTAAAGGGCCAGATAGTAAATATTTTAGGCTTGGTGGGCCAAGAAGAAAAATCAGGGATATTATGTAAGTACTTATATAATAAGAGAAAAAACAAATTTCCACTCAAATTTTTTATCGATGAAATTCAAAATATACTTATAATAATTGAGTACAATTTTTTGGAATACAGGTCTACTAAATGAGAAGAATGGAATTCTTTTTTTTGGGAAAATATTTCGCTTAACTGGGATTCAAAGTTAGTGTTCCTTATCAAAATTGATGCAAATCTTTATCTGTTAATGCTGATCGGTAATGAGATTTTAAGTATTTCATCTTTGAAAATGTCTTTTCACACAGATAGACAATGCCAAATACTGATACGAGCATATAATTTCAATTGAGCATATTCATTGCTTGGAGGGCATTTACAGAATTCTATTAGATTCTTCTCTTGATATTTGCCTTTTAGCATATCATTACATTGCTAATTAATCACTTCCAATTGAAGGTTATGTGGAAGCTCTTCAATTTCACAGTTAAATGGATTTTTAAATATGCTAAGTTCTTTTGAACTTGCATCAAGGTACGAAAAACACTGCTGGAACTGTAGTTTGAGCTCGGAAAATGTCCTCTGCAAATCTGTATGAGAATGGATATCTTGCTTCTTGTTTTAACTTTTGACAGCACAAAAAGTGTATAAAGCAGCTTAACATTACTTGTGATTCAAAAAACATTAGTTGCTGAAATGACTTTACTGCAGTATAAGTTTTGCATATAAGCGCTGTTTTGCCTTGTAACTTTAGGTTGAATTCATTAAGATACATTATCAGTAAAAGCTAATTTCCAAAGTCATTCAGTGTTTGAGGGTGGTTCTTCTTGTTCAGAAAAATTTCAATCTCAGCCCTGAGCTCAAAAAATTGCAATAAAACTTTACCACTACTAAGCCATCAAACTGCTGTGTGGTAGGGCAAGGATATTCAGCTTCTATTTCTGACAAAAATTCATGGAACTGATGATGGTTAAGTCCACAAGAGCAAATGAAGTTCACCCACTACTGGTTCAATGACACATGATAGATTCAAATATTTTCCGCAAAGTACCTGCTACTGAATAATACAATGAATAACTTAAACATCTTGCATTTTCACAAGCTTTGTAAATTTGTCCAACTAAGCCTTTTCCTGCTCCACACATTTTTACCACCATCAGTTGTAACACATCTTAGCAGATTCCACTTCAGGCTGTACTGAATTAGTTTATTCTCAACTGTTTGGAAATATTTCTCACCTGTAGTTGTTCCACACAGGCTATTCACAGAGGCTAATTCTTCAGTCACTTCGAACTCAGCATTGACTCCTTGAATAAACAACTGAGCAGTATCGGAAACATCTGTCAACTCATCAAGAGCAAAGGAAAACCACTCGAAATCATTTGCCTTGTTTTTTTATTGCCTATTGATATTGCTCCTAATGTCCTTAACTCTTCGAGCAACTGTTCTCACTGAAAGGCTAATAGTTAAACAAGACTATTTTCTCTGGACACATTTCTTCGGCTGCTGCAATCAAACATGATTTAATTAACTCACCATCGGTAAATAGCTTTCCTTGCTTGGCTAACAAATTAGCCGCTCGGAAACTTACTTTGGTTGCAGCCTTATTTTCATTTTTTATTTTTGCAAAGAAATTTTGCTGTAATGAGATATTCCGTTATAAATTTTCTAATTTTTCTGACCATTGCTTTCCTGTGAGTTGAGAATATTGTGATCAGTGCCTAGTTTAGTAATGTCGACATATACTGTATTCATTAAGCACCGCTATAGTGTCATTGCATAATAAACACAATGCTTTGGTATTTAATTCGATAACAAAATAATCCATACTCCATAGAGAATTAAAAGTCTGATATTCAAAGTCCACTTTTCTCTTCTTTTCTTGTTTAGCCATGATGGGTATGCACTGGTAATAAAATGAAAATAAAATGTCATGGTACAGCGAAATGCATGGCACCCAAAATGCTATCACGTTATTACTGTGTCACTGCGAATGTAGTGCACAGATCAGCAGTGCGAAGCTATGAGAGTACCACATATGGTCTCTGTTGCAACTACTCAACTTTGCCGCTATAGCGCGAAAGCAGTCAGAGACAATACATAAATGAATGAGCGTGGCTGTGTTCCAATAAAACTTTATTCATGGATATTGAAATTTGAATTTCATAAAATTATCACGTTGTCACGAAATATTATTCTTCTTTTGATTTTTTTTTCAACAATTTAAAAATTGTAAAAACCATCGTTAGCTTACGGGCCATACAAAAACAGGCAAGGGTCTGATTTGGCATGTGGGCTGTAGTTTGCCAGGCCCACTTATAGACTGATGTCTGAATTTGCTGCAAAAATGTGAAAATCATTTTGACACCTTCATTCATATTTTGTTTACTTTCTCTGCATTTGAGGCATACTACCAAAGCCACAAATTTCAAATACTACTTAAAAGAGGAAGTCAGTAATCCAATGCCATTCTGGGAGTGTGGTTCCTGAAAAACCTATACAAACGGTTACCTTAAGACATTTTAGGAAAAATAGAGTAATGGGAGCAGAGATCACAAATGACCCTTTGAAATCCCTGATCAATATTTTCCTGAACTAAATTAAAGTAATGCAAATAAAGCATAAAGTTAATTTAAATGGCATTTTACACGTCTTAAACTGGCAGTAAATTTTCATTTTGATCCCGAGATGACAATCGTTGATGATGATCATTCCGTAATAATTGAAGATAATGGGGAAAGAAGTCGATTAGCATCAGCCAAAAAAAAAACCATTTCCATTTCACTGATCCATTCATTCCAAATGTTTGTCTAGTTCTGCCTTGAATTTATTTAAGATATCAACTTCTACAACAACAAATGGAAGATTGTTCGACAATCAACTATCCACTGGCTAAAGGCAAACTTCCAAACATCTATTCTAAACTTACAACTGTCTTTCCTCAATTTGAATCTATGCCCCCTCAGGTTTGTAATCTGAGCAAGAGGAAGAATCCCATCAGCATTAAGCCTGCTCAATCCACTCAAAGCCTTATACACCTCAATCAGATCACCTCGAAGGTGCCTAGTCTCCAGATGCTACAACTTGCAGAACTTAAGTATCTCTTGGTAAGAGCACCCCTTTCTTCCTCTCACCAATTTTGTTGCACTTCTCTGTACTCATTCTAGCAACTCTACATCCTTCCTAAAATGAGGCTTCCAGATCTGTATGCAGTACTTAAGGTGTGGCCTGACCACTGCCTTATGCAAGGGGATAATCACCTCCTTATCTCTGCTCACAAAATTCCTGTATATCATTGATAAGACCCCATGACCTACTCTGGCAGCCTGTCAGCACTGCTCAGAAAACTTCATATCTGACTGTACAATTAACACAAGGTCTCTTTCATTCTCCAATACCCTGAGTGTAACTCCACCCAGGTGATACATTTCTCTGTGGTTACTGCTACTCATATGCAGTACTTTTCATTTGTCAATGTTAAACTTCAGTTGCCACTTTTCCACCCATCTATCCAACTTTTCCAGATCCTATTGCAGCCGCATACTGTCATTACTATTATTAATAACCCGCCAACCTTTCTATCATCTGCAAACTTTGACATCATGCTTGATATACCGTCATCAACATCATTGATAAATATACAAAACAACATTGGGCCCAACACCAAACCCTGAGGGTGACCACTAATAACATTAGTCCATGTAGAGCAGTATCCATTGAACACCACTCTCTGTCTTCTCCCACTCAACCATCCTTTTATCTATTGTAGCAACTTGCCCTTAATGCCATACTGCTCCAATTTGTACAGTAGTCTTCAATGTGCAACAGTATCAAAAGCTGTCCTGAAATCCAAGTATATGATATCAAAATTACTTTTTGCATCCAGTTCCTTTGTTATCATAGTATCCAATCAAATTGATCAGACAAGACTTCCCCTTGACAAACCCATGCTGTGTCTGAATTACTGCTGCAGTCATGTCTAAATGATCCTGCAATGCTTCTTTAATTAGTGACTCCATTATTTTCCCCGGAACAGAAGTCAAAATAACAGGTCTGTTATTACTTGTGTCACCCTTTGATCCACCTTTGTGAATCGGAGATATCACTTGTGTATCTTCAATCCATGGGGATGGACTGGAGATACACAAGGTCCAAAGATGCTCTCATAATTATGGCTAAGGGTTTGCTTACTTCCTTTGCCGCCTCTTTTAATATAATTTGGTAGTTTGCTCTCAGTTATTACTAAATCATTCAACTCCCCATCAGATTCTGATAAACATCTAGTCCTCTCCTCTTTGAATAACTCATGTGTGAATGTAGATGCAAAATACTCATTTAGTTTAGCAGCTATCTGAGAATGATCATCTACAGTAAAAACATTGATATCAAGAGGACCAATCTGATTCATCCCCTTCCTTTAAGAATTTATATAAGTAAAGAAATCTTTGCTGTTTTTCTTTGAATCCTTTGCCAAAGATTTTTCATAATCTGCCTTCGCTTGCCTAACCTCCTTTGTGACTTGATTACAGACTAACTTATATCTACCATAGGCATCTGTGTCACATGACAATTTATGTGCATCCCATGCATTTTTCATCTCTGCAACGAGTCTCATTAGTTCATCTGACATCCTTTTGGTACTGAACTTAGAGCAGTATTTCTTAGTTTGAACAAAAAGCCTAGTAGCTTCCAAGATTACTTCCTTGAATGCTTCCCTTTTATAATTTGCTGTTGGTAACATCATCAGTTGGTCCCACTGTATAGAACCTAAAAAATTTCTGAGACCACTGTCGTCGCCTTTATGAAAGCAAAACCTCTTCCCTTTACCCCTGATGGTAGTTACGTCTTTAAGTAAATCCCACGTGAGTACAATGTGATCACTGCTACTTTGTGGTTCCTTTATCTGTAAAGTCTTAATGCATGAATAACCACTGCTGATAATCAGATCAACAGTGTTACTTCCTCTTGTTGCCTCTCTAACATGCTGCTGTAGAAAACAATCATCCAATAAATCCACAAAATGAGTCTCTTAACAAAAACTACAGATTATTTTCAATAAAGTTTGCAAGCAAGTCAGTATAATAGCTCTTGCTTGCTTCTATTAATATTAACATTTCACTCCTTTAATACATGAGTTAAAGGAGTGAAATGTTAGTGAAAAGGAATAAGATAATCTCAATGCTGATGGTGAACAAGCTGTAATATCTTTGGTTGACCATGAGCATTACAAAAAACTGAAAAGGTTGGTGGAGAGGCCTTCACATCCTGCAGTGGATTGAAAATGGTTGATAATGATGATGATTACAAAAAATTGAGGTGTATGGGGCCTTGAATGGTTTGAGCAAGCTCAAAAAAGGATAGGTGGAATAGGACCAGGGTATGTCTGCCAGGGGCAAAGGTTGATGACGTTGTAGAGCGGATATCATCTTTTAAGGGCACAAAAGGTGATATAGTTGTACACGTTGGCACTAATGATATTAAGAGTAGGAGACCGGCGGAATTACTTAGCAAGTACAGGTCACTGTTGAAAAAAAGCCGTGAATTAGGGTTGAATTTGAAAGTGTCTGCAATTCTGCCCAGACACGATAGGAGGGAGTATATGATGAGAGCCTTGTCGATCAATTCGGCCCTGGAGGGATTGTGCAAGGCTCAAGGGGTAGAATTTTTTTCAGCCTGGACTGTACTTGTTAACAGGAGAGATTGCTTCTACAGGGATGGGATACACTTAAATAGAAAGGGTGCAAGAATTTTTGCTGATGCTGTCGAGGCAATGTTAGGAGGGTCGAAAAACTGCTAGTTGGGGGGGATACAAGGACTAATAAATTAACAGCAGCCACTGGCAGAGGTGGAAGTGATTCTTGCACTGCTTCTATTGAAATGAGCAGAAGCCTGAAAAACAAGATGCAGGATATTTCAGAGACTGCTGGGAGTCATTGCGGTACAAGTAAACACATGGGTTGTGTTAGGATAGCTAGGAATAGAAACAGGTGCATGTATACCTGCGTGTACACCAATGCTAGGAGTTTGGTAAATAAATTTGATGAATTTGAGGTATTGCTCAAAACATCAAAGGCAGATATTGTTGGGATACCAGAGACATAGTGTCACACAGATATAAGGAATGCGGAACTGGAATTTGGGGAATACAATGTGTATAGAAAGGATAGACAGGACAGGAGGGGTTATGCTATTAGTTAAGAAACACATAAAATCCAAGGAAGTGAAGCCAGTCAACATCGCTGGACAGTGCAGTGTCGAGTCAGTTTGGTGTGACATAAGCATAGGGAAATCAAAATTGAGAGTAGGAGTGTGCTATAGGCCTAATGACTCTGATGAGTATAATAAGATATTGTAGAGGGAAATAGAGTGGGCCAGTAAATCAGAGAGTCTTATAATGGGGGATTTTAATTTCCCAGATATTGACTGGAATTTGTGGGTTGGTCACTCACACATTAGCAAGGCTTTTGTGGATTTATTGGATGATTGTTTTCTACATCAGCATGTTCGTGCGGCAACAAGAGGGAGCAATACTCTTGATCTGATTATTATTATTATTATTTCATATGGCAAAAATGAGGATACATTTGTAACAAACAATGTCAAAAAAATAAATAAATAAATTACAATAAGCCTAAAAACAATATTTACAGAAAAAAAAAATTATAAGTAACATTTGATGAATTAAAATGTAATGTCCAGTTTATTCAGCCACTTAATAGCATCATCAGTAACACTATGTAGATCTTGGATGGAGCCTTCAAATCTCCTCTTTGGGCACTCCGAGATGACATGCTGGATGGTCTGGGGCATGTTGTCACAGTCGCAGAATGGGTTTTCAGTTTTTCCCCACTTATGCAGCCAAAACTTGCATCTACCGTGATTTGTTCGGATTCTGTTCAGGGATGTCCATTCCTTTCTTGGTAAGTTGAAACCTGGAACAGCTCTGCATGGATCACTGACTAAGCCCAGGTGGTCGGGATTTGAAGTAGTCCAGTCTTCGCGCCAGGTCTGGTCAGCATTAAAATGTGACTTGATAAGTTTCTCGCCTAGCTTCCATGAGGGGTACCTAGACCAATCTCTCCGGCTTCTGGGGTTTGCAATCCTGATGTATGGGCAATTGAGAATTTCTTTGACATTTCTGCCATTCTTTCAGCAAGGCTATTTCTCTTCTTATATGAGGGGGATAGATGTTAGATAACTCTGGTAGCCATTTTAAAGGTGTCGATTTAATGGTGCCTGATATTGTCCTCATTGTGTCATTCAGTTGGGTATCAACTTTTACAGAGTGTGCACTATTAAGCCATACGGGGCAACAATATTCTGCAACTGAGTAGACTAGGGCAAGGGCTGATGTTCATAACACCGTTGCATTTGCTCCCCAGCCTGTTCCACTGAGTTTATGCAAGATGTTATTCCTAGTGATTATCAGTAGTGATTCTTCATGCATTAAGAATCTGCAGATAAATCAACCACTAGGTGGCAGTGATCACAGTGTGTTGAAGTGGGATTTACTCAAGGAGGTAACTACCATCAGAGGTAAAGGGAAGGGTTTTTGTTTCCGTAAAGGCGACTATGATGGTCTGAGACAGTATTTAAATTCTATACAGTGGGACCAACTGATGATGTTACCAACAGAAAACTCAAAATGGGAAGCATTCAAGGAACTAATCTTGGAAGCTACCAGGCTTTACATACCAACTAAGAAATATTGTTCAAGGTTTAGGCCTAAATGGTTGTCAGATGAACTAATGAGACACGTGGCAGAGAAGAAAAATGCATGGAATACATACAAATTAATGGGTGACATGGAAGCCTATGATAGATATAAGTTGGTCTGTAACCAAGTCACAAAGGAGATTAGGCAGGCAAAGACAGACTACGAAAAATCCTTGGCAAAGGATGCAAAGAAAAACAGAAAAGAGTTCTTTACCTATTTAAACTCAAGAAGGAAAGGGATGAATCAGATTGGTCCACTGGATATTGATGGTTCAACAGTTGAGGATCCTGCTCAGGTGGCTAACAATCTAAACGAGTATTTTGCATCTACATTCACGCATGAGGAGTTATTCAGGAAGGAGAATGACGTAGGTAAAGTGAACATTGGCAGTGAGCTAGATGATTTTGTAATAACTGAGAGGAAAGTGGAGGAGAGACTGTTGAGGATAAACATAAAAAGGCACCTGGGGTGGATGGGATCTGTCCAGTTATATTAAAGGAGGCAGCAAAGGAAGTAAGCAAACCCCTAGCCATAATTATGAGAGTTTCTTTGGACTCAGGGGAGGTACCCATAGACTGGAGATGTGCAAATGTAACGCCAAATCACAAAGGAGGATCAAAGGCTGACACAAGTAATTATAGACCTGTTAGTTTAACTTCTGTTCCAGGTAAATTAATGGAGGCACTGGTTAAAGAAGCACTGCAGGATCATCTAGACAAGAATTCAGTTATAGCTCAGACACAGCATGGTTTTGTTAAGGGCAGGTCTTGCCTGACCAATTTGATTGGATACTTATAATGTAGTCACAAAAGAACTGGATGCAGGGAATAACTTTGATATTATATATTTGGATCTTAGAAAGGCTTTTGATACTGTTGCACATGGAAGACTGCTGCACAAATTGGAGCAGTGTGGCATTGGAGGCAAATTGCTGCTATGGATAAGGGGACGGTTGATTGGCAGAAGACAGAGAGTGGTAATCAATGGACACTGCTCAATGTGGACTAATGTTATTAGTGGAGTTCCTCAGGGTTCAGTGTTGGGTCCGTTGTTGTTTTCGGTGTTTATGAATGATATTGATGATGGTATATCAAGTTTAATGTCCAAGTTTGCAGATGATAACAAAGGTTGGCAGGGTTGTCTACTGACGCTATGCTGCTGCAACAGGATCTTGACAGGTTGAACAGATGGGCTGAGAGGTGGCAAATGAAGTTTAACATTGACAAATGTAAAGTACTACATATGGGAAACAGTAACCACAGAGCAATGTAACAACTCTGTGGTACTACGCTGACAGTGGTAGAGAATGAAAAGGACCTGGGGGTAATTGTGCAGGCAGATATGAAGTTCTCTGAGCAGTGCAGACGAGCTGCAAGAGTAGCTCATGGTGTCTTGTCATTGATATACAGGAATTTTTCTAGCAGGGATAAGGAGGTGA
This sequence comes from Mastigoproctus giganteus, assembly GCF_048544385.1. Lineage (NCBI taxonomy): Eukaryota > Metazoa > Arthropoda > Arachnida > Uropygi > Thelyphonidae > Mastigoproctus > Mastigoproctus giganteus. Next base: position 85,876,338 of record NC_143579.1, read on the forward strand.
TTATTCCCTTGTATAAGCAATGGTAGGCCACATCTTGAGTACTGTATACAGGTCTGGAGGCCTCATTTCAAGAAGGATGTAGAGCTGCTGGAACGGATACAGAGAAGGGCAACAAGATTAGTGAATGGAACAAAGGGTTGCTCTTACGAAGAAAGGCTTAAGTTTTGCAAATTACAGAGTCTGGAGACTAGGCACCGGCGAGGTGATCTGATAGAGGTGTATAAGGCTTTGAATGGTTTGAGCATGCTCAATGCCAATGGGATTCTTCATCTTGCTCAGAATAATCACCTCAGAGGGCATAAATTCAAATTGAGGAAGGACGGATGTCGGATAGATGTGCGGAAATTTGCCTTTGGCCAGCGGGTGGTTGGTTGGTGGAACCGACTTCCATCACTTGTTGTTGAAGTTGATAGCCTAAACAAATTTAAGGCTCAACTGGACAGGTATTTCGAACGAACGGAGGGGTGAAATGGGAGTGGTGTGTGTTTTTTTTTTGTTGTTTTTTGGCTGATGCTGAATAAGCTTGCTTTCTTGCATCATATGCCTCTACTAATGCTAATGCTGATGGGATTCTTCCTCTTGATCATATTACACACTGAGGGAGCGTAAATTCAAATTGACAAATTGAGGAAAGACAGTCATAGAAAAGATGTGTGGAAATTTGCTTTTAGCCAGTGAGTGGTTGATTACGGGAACAAACTTCCACCTGTCGTTGTGGAAGTTGATAACTTAAATAAATTCAGGGAGGAACTGGATAAACTTTTGGAGCGAATAGATGGGTGAAATGGGAAGGAATTTTTTTTTTTTTTTTTTTTTTTTTTGCTGATGCTGTATAAGCTTGCTTTCTTGCATCATATGCCTCTACTAATGCTAATGCTAATAAATGACTCTTTTGGTTGATCATCATTTCAGTTTGTGTTCTGATGGAATATCTCCCTGCAACCTTCTGGGCATATGAAGGATTATCACTATTTATAGGTTTCATCACTTTTCTCACCCTGGTATGATATATTTGGCTTTGACTTTGACTTTAATTTCTATATCTCTTTTTCTTCTTTACACTGCTGGCATACTTGTGAGTAAGCAGGATACTCACCTCGGCAGTCAATATGTGTTGGTTTCAGAGCTGAGCATGCAGTACCTTTATGGTTCTTTACTTCACAATGGTTGCATGCAAGAGAATGTGACAGGCAATACTTCTGGCATTTGAAGCACCTTAGAGGATTTGGTATATATGGCCATATTAGCAATTAAGCTATCCAATTTTCATTGAATCAGGAAATGACAGTGAATGAAAGTAAGGATGCAGTTTCTAGTGTGGACTAAATTCCCATCCTAATGCATAAACATTCATTATGCAGCTACTACTCCTCAAGTTTTTGGTTCAGAATAGATCTCTTCTTCAGACAGTTCAAGACAGTCACATTCTGAGAAGAAGCCTCAGGATGAGTTCAGTGTCTTGCAGGTGTTGCTATAAGTGGTATTCCCTCAATGGAGGTAGTGCAATTCTGAGTGTTAATTCCAGTTGGTTTCAAAGAAGATATCCCCAAAATGCAGCAGTTTTACAAATTTAGGGGAGCCTGACAACTCTTCCAAACCCTGAATAAAGGGTGACATTTTCCCTACAGGTTTCTCTCCAGTGGAATGGATTGTAAGGGCCCAAAATCCTGACGGTCAGAATCCCAACAGTATCTACTATATTGTAAAAATACATTAATAAAATTCTATATATTTATTAGTTTTTTAGTAAGTAAAAATTTACCATATTATATTAATTTTGTATAGAAAGAATATAAAAAATAAAAATTTTAACGACAAATGCCTCTTTCAATTTGAAGATCATGTTTTCTCTTACAGAAACAAACAGTTTTAAACGATCGGCAAATAAAACAGCTTAATTAATTTTACTTTATTATATTGCATTTAATTGGTAATTTTGGTATTTGTATAGGGCATTTGAGCAATAATTATAGGTATAGCATTGAAATGCTAAATATAAAAAACTTGAAATAAGAATACTTTTAGAATATAAAAATTTAGAGTAATGTATTTTGGCAGCTGTGTAATATTTGTCATAAATATCATTGGCGTAACTAAAACTGTAATTATACAGGTATTTGTTGTTAACTGTACTTTCATGAATTTTTTTGGCAAGAACATTAGGCATGACCATGAGTACAGCCAGGATATTTTGAAAGGGGTAACAGGAAAAAATATTCCATTTTCTTCTTATTATTATAATACTTAAGATTATTTAAGTATATTAAGATTATTATAATACAGGAATGCCTCGCATAGCGTGGTTTTGAACAGCGCGGGTTACAAATTGAAAAAAAATAATAATAACTGCGTTACGCACCAATACATTTGATATGTATGTATTATAATGCCAGCACGTAGGCAAATGCATTATGGATTCAAGGCCATTCTGACTGTTGTTGAAAATCCCATTATATACGGACTCTGCTAGCTTTGATAGATTAGTAAACACTCTAGATTCCAAGATGAGGTCGTTGATTGTGCGTAAGCTGTACAAATATTTTTCGCTGTGTGTGTTTTTATTACAGAGTATCATTTAAAAACGTTACACTTTTATATGCAAATATGAGTGGAATGAAGAAATGTAATGGTGTTAAGAGTTCTAGATCCAAACATCGAGCGAGGTATGAAAGTAAGGCAGGCATTGCAAAATGACATTTGATGTTATAAAGAGACGTATGCAGATAAAAAGAAGAAAAAAACTGTGCAAACTAAGCTGATCAGTTATTTTTAAAAATAAAAATAGAGTACATACTTCACTTATATTCTTTTGGTATGTACATACTGCAATAAAAATCATTTCTACTGTACTTACTAGTATTTTTAATTTTTATCATTTTAGTTTCTTTTTTTTTGCAAGAACTTCGTGTGCATAAATTTATAGTAAACAAACACCTATATATTTTTGCAACTTGATCCACATAATCAAATTGTCGGAAAGCATTACATTAAAATACATACTAATAATACGTCGATCATCGCGGTATTTTTATGGCATGAATTAACTGCGCTATGCGAGGTATTCCTGTACTTAAACGTTTGATTATAATTTGTATGATTTTTTTGCTAATTTTAATCTGTGATTATTGTCAGTAATGTGGCTTTTGTGAACTGATATATATATAAAAAATAAAATTTTAACGTTTGTAGTGGCCGTTTTGATTATATGAAAAACATTTTTTATTGCAAAAACAGTTTCTGAGATATAGATTCTAACTTAGTTTTTTTTTTAAATACAATCAGTATGTTGGGATTTTGGGTGGCACTGGATTATAAGATATCTAGGTATTGAACTTGATATGGTTTCAGTTCTAGGTCTCTCTGCTGAAAGTGATGGTGTTTATTTCACTGCCATTATTTTCTGGTATGGACTGTGTTGGGGTCCCAGAAGACTTTAGATTATCACAATTCATATTAGCTTTGATTTTGTTTCATTGCCCAGGTTCTCTATCCAATATGGAGCTAAGGAGATGCCTACTACCCAGCAAGCAATAGATTTGTTCAGGAGTGTGATACAAGGACTACCCAGACATCACCTCTGCAATGCTGCCAGCCTGAATTCTGTCCCTCTCACCATGAGGGTAAGAGCAGTGCAATGACACAGATGATCCTGGGAAAGCCATCCTAGAAACTCCCATCTTGGGATTGTCAAAGCAGAGGCCAAAATGGTATGCTGAAGCTGAGCCCCTCAACCACTAGGATTCTACTTTCCACAGGTTGCAGTGCAGAAAACATGCCAGATTCCTATGACGTTAGCCTGAACCATGACTGTGGGCATTGGATCCCAGTGATACTAATCTGGAGGACCAGAAGCATCACTGAGAGGTTCCTCAACATGTACAAGTACCTATGTCGAGGAGTCTGAGGGGTCAGTAATGACCATCTTCCATAAATGTCAGAGATCAGTTCTTGTTGTGTGCAAGAATGCTTACGCATCTACAGAAACAGTGCAAAGCTCAAATTTTTAGGGAAAATTTACACATGCATGATGCAGATCCCCAAGGTTTCTTTCAAGAATTGTAACTGGTAATGAAATGTGGATTCAATAGGATCTGAAAACAAAACAGGAGTCCATGCAATTGAAACACTATGGGTCACCATTGCCCAAAAAATTTAGGACTCTATCCTCTGCTAGCAAGATCATAGCCATTACTTTTTGAGATACAGGAGGAATTTTTTTGATAGACTACATGCCTCATAAGAAAGCAATAACTGGAGATGCCCATGCTGCTATTCTTAAAAATTTAAGAGGGCAGCCATAAAGGAACAGAGAATAGGGAAACTGACATGGTATATTGCTTTTTCATGACAACTCTTCTGTTTACAAGCCTCATAAAGCAACTGCTGCTCTATGAGATTGCAGTTTTAGGAGTTAAACCACCTACCATACAGTCCACTTCCAGGCTATTTCTACTTCAAGAAGTTGAAGAAACATCTGTGCAAACATTGATTTTCAAATGATAATGATTGCAAAGTCCAGAACAAAGAAACTCCCCCCCCCCAGGTATTTCCTCTTTGCCATCAAACTGCAGGATGGATAATGAACTCAGAGGTATATACACATATTGAGGAAAAAAATTACAGTATGTTGTTTCTTTATTACTAAGGCATACAACTTTTTGAGTGACCCTCATTTTGTAAAATATGGGACAGAAATAATTTTTAATTTTCTTATTAGTTTTGTTATTTCATGATAATATCGAGATTACAAGTTTTATAAACTTAATTTCTTAATTAAACTAGTATTACTGCTTTGTATTCCTGTTGCAATGGAGAATTTTGATATAAATATTAAAAAATCTGTAATGCTATTATTAAACAATATTTTATTAAATATTACAGGGACTATATAACATGGTGATGAGGACTTCAATTCAGTTACCAGACATACAGAAAAAAAAATGTGGTCATTGTGGACCTCCTTAGTATCAAATGTTGCCAAAAGGGAACTGTTACGCATACAATTAAGTTAACATGCACACCAGTCAATTTTACATGGCTCTAGACATCTCAGTTTCTATTAAGGAATTAAGAAAACATGACTTTGATAATAATTCTGGTGATGAAATCACTTCCTGGTGGGGACACAAACTTTCTTGTTTACTTTGATAATACAGTATAACTTATGAGTTAGCCTAAAAATATATCTGATTACAGCAATATGAAGAACTAATATAGTAGTAAAAAGTAGTAACATTAATTCATCACCATATTCAATGCAGACTCTAAATGCATACCTCTCCTAACTGCAAAATATTATCCATTAATTTCTTTTCTTCATTTATCCAGAGATTTCTGTGAAAATGATGGGAAAATGTCATTAATTCAATTGCAATTTTTATTATTAAGAAATTAAATTGAATAAGAATTTTATTAATTACACTTATGCTATGCCAAAAAAAAAACATTTTTGACACAAAAAAAAAAAAAAAAATTGCTGACCAACTAACAGAAGATCACAGCTCCTTGATAGATCCAGCCATTAGAACATTCAAATAAAGTCACCAGTAAGCAGAAATTCCAAAAAAGGTACCACTATGTGGCAGTGATCATAATCTATTAATAAGAGATCTACTTAAAGATATACCTACTGTGAAGGGTAAAAGGAAAGGATTTTACTTTTGTAAAGGTGACAAAAATCTAGTCTCACACAGTTTTTAAATTCTTTTCAGAGGGATCAACTAATGACATTAACAAATGCAATTCTAAATGGGAAGCATTCAGGAAAATAATCACAGAAGCTACTAAGGCATTTAATACCAAGTAAAGTATTGTTCAAAGTTTAGACCTAAAATGACATTGGATGAACTGATGAGACTAATGGCAGAGAGGAAAATGCATTGGATGATTACAAATCACACAAACCTACAGAGCGTAAAGCGTTTAGGGCATAAGCCTCAAGCTATAGGAGAGTCTAGACTATGTATAAATATAGTGTAAGTGCATCAGTCTAGACTCTCACATAGCTTGAGGCTTACGCCCTAAACGCTTTAGAGTCTAAATACATGATACACCATCAGGCATCTCTCGTATTGTGGAATTATACTTCATAACTGTTTTGCCATCATTTCATCACTCGGGTACCTACCCACCCACCGAAGAAGGGCCAAATAGCCCTGAAACGGTGCTGTCTGGGTGGTGGTATCCATCTGAGAATAAATAACATTAGTCTTCTCCTTAGGTGAAGCATTACTTATTCAAAGCAGTGCAATATCATGGCAACTCGTTGTGAAGGTATTCACAATATGAGATGTAACTTAAAACGATGCCGTTTTACTAATATTCTGATTTATTCAGATATAGCTATGTATTTCTGATGCACTTGCACTATATTTATACCTACAGAGTGTATAAACTATTCAGTAATCAAGTCACTGAGAATGCTAACACAGATTATAAGAAGTCTTTGGCTAAGATAGCAAAGAATTCTTTGCTCATATTAACAGTAGACAGAAAGGATGAACTACATTGGACACTAGATATAAATGGCACAATTACTGATGACCTTGTTCAGGTTGCTGACAAACTAAATAAATATTTTGTATATATATATTCACATATTAATAAGTTTTTAGGAATGGTAATTCCAGATGAATACCAAGTTATTACTGGAAGCTAAGTAATTTTGTGATAACTGAGAAGGAAATGGAAGAGAAATTCTTAAAGCTAAGATTAAATAAGGCATCTGGGGTCTGGCAGAATCTACCAAAGTTTATTAAAATAAGCAGAAAGAAGGTAAGCAAACATTTTGCCATAATTAGGAGAGTATCCTTGGATCCAGAGGGAGTCCCCTAGTGAATGGAGATCTGCAAATGTTTCTCCTATTGACAAAAGGTGATCAAAGGGCAAAGGGAGTAAATTATAGAAGCTTGACTTCTGTTCCAGGGAAATAAGTTTCATTGCATTACTTCTTTAACCACTGTTTCAGTGGTTAAAGAAGTAATGCATTATCATCTTGAGAAGAATACAGTTATACAATTGTAGTATTCTGGTTTTGTTAAGGGTCAATCTTGTCTGACCAATCTGATTAGCTGCTATAACAAAAACAAAGGATCTGGATGTGAAAATAATTCTGACATTAGATTTAGATTTAGCTTTCAGTAAAGCTTTTCATATAAGTTACCTATGAATCAAGGGATGGTTGAGCAGCAGAAAACAGATTACTAACGGACAGAGCTCCTCTTGCACTAATGTTATGAATGGAGTCTCACATGGTTCAGTGCTGGGACCCTTAATGTTTTAAATATTTATTAATGGTATTGATGAAAGCATATCAAGAAAAAAAATGTTTAAGTTTTCAACCACTAGCTTTGCAGCATGTAATTCAGCAGTATACTTGTTGCATTCAGTTGGAAACTGTACTTAGATGATACTGTGTGGAAAAAATCGATGTTAACTCCATGGAGCTGAAGGTGGATCCGGGAATAACGTCATGTGAAATGAAAATACCGAATAAACTGAAATTGATTTTATTAAGCTTAAATTGCATTTTTTCATTTCATATGACGTTATTAACTAAATGAAACACAACCGCACTGCTCGACAAATGCAATGTAATTGAGCAAAGGATCTTCAGAACAAATGATGTCATCCCACTGACACTCAATAACTCTGCTTCATACTGCTTGAAACCAGTTCAAACAGGTTACGGGTGGATAAGCCAACAACACAACTGCACTGCTCGACAAATGCGAAGTAACTGAACGAAGTAGTTACTTTAACGAGTTGTTCAACTTTCGAACACTAAAAACCCGATTTGAAATCTATTTATATATCCTTGTAGAGTATTGCGGTTGGTTGTTGTGGTGATGCAACAATTTTGTTACTCAATTGTACACAACTTGTTGCGTCACTGCACTTGTTGCGTACAATTGAGTTTTCTTGGGTGCAGGCATTGTACTTTCATCACTGCACTTGTTGCATCACTGCCATTTAGAGTGAAAGTAACCAAGGCACAAGGAACAGGCCTTCAGGCAGGTTTATTTCTGTAACACACTGTTTATTGCATATCAAAAAGATATACAGGGTGATTCACTACCAGTGCGACAAACTTGCAAGAGGTGTGGGGGGGCACAAAGACGAATCGGAATCACATAGCATTGCAGGGTCCGAAATGCCTTCGTCATGTGGGAGGTCACGTGAACAAAGAAGCAAAGAAAAAGAACAGCAACTCATTAGTGTAACAGAAATCATTTTAATGACAAGTTTTACAATGGCAAAAAGCCATGCTACAGAAGGTGTTCGAAAGTTCGACCAGAAGCAGTCACACAGCGCCACCGCATGAAATCCCCAACGTTCTGGAAGATTCCTGGCGCGTCTCGAATCTCCCCGGCAGCTACAGAGATGCGAGCAACGAGGTCTTCAACTGAATCAACGGGGGTCTCGTACACCAATGTCTTCATTTGACCCCAGCAGAAGAAGTCCAGGCATGATAGGTCTGGCGATCTAGCAGGCCAATGAAACGGACCACCACAACCTATCCAATGCTGTCCAAATGTAACGTTTAGGTATTGGTGGACGTCATTGGTGTAATGTGGGGGAGCCCCATCATGCTGGAACCACATTGAGCGGCACAACGACTGAGGAACATGTGCTTCTTCAAAAAGTTCGGGCAGGACTTGCTGTAGAAAGATCAAGTATGCCCTACCGTCCAGACGAGGGGGCAGAAGGTACAGTCCAATGAGTTGGTCTCCAACAATGCTGGCCCAAACATTGACAGAGAAACGGCGGCAGCACTGAGTTGCACATGTTCGCGTACCATGGGGGTTCTCCAAAGCCCGCAAATGGGCATTATGTTGATTGAAGGTTACCTCTCTTGTGAAACTTGTCTCATCCGTGAACAATACGGACGCAGAAAATGCGCTGTCTGCCACACCCTGTTGATGAAACCAAGTAACAAAAGTCCTCCGGAGTGGATAATCCACAGGCTCCAATGATTGGATGCATTGCAGATGGTATGAACTCATTTGGTTTGTTGACAGTATCCTCCATACAGTGGAAATACCCAATCGTTGGCCTATCGCTTGAGTACTCATACCTGGATTGCCTTCTGCAAGACATAGGACATTCTCCTCATTGTCTGGCGTCCTCGTCGTTCGCTCTCGATTCATGGTACCTCTCGTGAAACAACCAGTCTCACGTAACCTTCTGTGCACACATGCGAAAATCGTATGATGAGGAGCATGCCTGTGCAGGAAACATTCCTGGTACAAGCACAGAGCGGCACGCCCGTTACAGTTCGCAGCTCCATATGCGAGGTGCATGTCGGCCAATTCAACGTTTGAATACTCATCCATCCTACTGCCTCGGGAACCAGTTCGCAAATGCTGACTTCCAGTGGGATCGCTGTTCACGCGACCTCCCGTTCAACGTCCTCTACTGCATGACGAAAGCATTTCGGACCCTGCAATGCTATGTGATTCCGATTCGTCTTTGTGCCCCCTACACCTCCTGCAAGTTTGTCGTACTGGTAGTGAATCACCCTGTATATAATATATTATCGTATGATTTGAGCAATACACGAAGGAACCAGTTTTTTCCTGCTTCCTTTGCGTATCATGGCCATGAGGTCCAACGGGAGAGTACGGCACCATCATAATATCCAAGCACAAGGTGGGATTCGAACCCGCGACCTTTTGGTTGCCAGGCAGGCACTTTACCCACCCGACTAGCCTGGTCAGCAAAAAAATATTGGCAAATAAGATGAGAATGACAACTCAAATTCTAACTGCATAATTGAACGGTACTGTCTTCCTCCCCAAATAGAATAGAGATTCGTGTGCTTCAGTATGCAAACTCCAAACTGGAGAAGTTCTAAGTGTACCTACCCAAGGAAATTGTGCTGATACTATTAAGCCATCTCGGAGTGATAACTCTAGCAGAATTGTATACTGGTGCATCATATTCTAAATGGAATCTGATTAGTGCTTGATACAGATGAAGCAAGGTTGCACAGTCAGTGCCCCATAACACGTGAAAACAGTTCTAAGTAAATTTGTTTTCTTTAAACAGTTGATACACATATATTTTATATGTTAAAAAAAGTTCAGCTTATTATCAAGAATTAAACCCATAAATCGAATGCTAGTTGAGAGTGATATCACTGAAATATCCAATAGCAGTTGAGGTGTGTGTAGTTCATGCCACCAACAAAAATGTGTTACACATATATTAATTTCTTTTTTCTTTGACAAGCTGTATCCATTCCATTTCATCTATAAGCAGAGTTTTATTTATTATGATCTCTAGCTGTTTTTCAATGGTGTTCATATTCTGAGAGCAACAGGAGATAGAAAGGCCATCTGTGTAGAGGAAGAACTCAATTGTATTCAGGATGTCTTTTTGTAACATGATTCATTCTGATTGCAAAAATTGTTTCACTGAATACTAACCCCTGAGGAACTTCTTATCACTGAAAAAAGGACTGAAAAAGTGAATTGCAATAGCACAGTGAAAGGTCCTTCTGTAAAAAAAATTCTAAATTAGACATGGAAGATTGCCATGTAATCCAAAAAATGTCTTTAAGAATGCAAAAATGCCAGGTAGTATCAAAAGCTTTCTCAATATCTATGCTAATCATGACCAGAATCATTTATGATAAATGCATTCATATATTTGATTCAGCTTGGTCATGAGATCTAAGGAGGACCTGTTTTTATGAAAACCTTATTGGTGATTATTCATCAGATTTTTTCTGTTTTCTCCAGACAGCTTGTTAGAGAGACTGGTCAAAACTTATGAGGGTTAGAGTGGTCTTTTCAAGGTTTTGGAAAAGCCAGAACAATTTAAATGTTACCAGGAATTGGGATAAACATTCTTGCTAAATATTCTATATAGAAGGTTAGTAATAAATGTAAAGCTGTCTTGCAAGAAGTTGGTTATAAGGAAAAGATAGCGGAGTATGGAAATTTGCTTTACACTTTTCTGTTGCAGTTTTAATTTTCTGAAAGAATTGATCATATGTATTTGTTTCTGACAATTGGGAGAATGCTTCTACAAGGGCATTTGTATTATCTTAAGAGTTCTTGTCCATTCCACTGCACAATGGGAGAAGTGAATGGAGGGAATTTGCCACTGAGTTGTCATCTTTTTCCAGATTAGCCTCTGATCTCTATCTCAATGACTGTGGAAACAAACTGAATGCAAATTTCCTTTAAGCCTATTTTTTTATACAAGGTGTCTCAAAAATATTGGTACAAACGTTCAGGAGAAGTAGGCAACATCTAAAGGAATTTGAATCGCATAGGAACCCATACCTGGAAACGTCACTGTAAGTTGGTACACGGCACTGTTCATCAGTTCGCGAGAGAGAAAATTTCTGGTTTACTCATTCAAGCAGTAGTCGCCGTACGAAGAGCATGCATCGATATACCAACTGTGAGCTGGCAGACATGCACCTAGTGTATGGATTAGCAGAGGGCCCACACAGTGTGCGCTCCCATGCGGCACAACATCGCTTTGCAATAAATGTGTGGGCAGGTATGGTTGGTGACTGCTTAGTCAGCCCATACCCGTTACCATCCCGCATGAACTCCGCTAAATATCGGATCTTTCTTGAACAAGTTCTACCAGGGTTACTTGACGAAGTTCCAACAAATGTGAGACACAACATTTGGTTTCAACATGATAGGGCACCTGCCCATTATGGAAGGTGTGTTCGTGACCATTTGAACAGGCGTTTTGGGCGTCAATGGATTGGTCGTGGTGGACCCGTTGCCTGGCTCCCACGCTCACCTGATTTATCGAGCCTTGATTTCTTTTTGTGGGGGGGCCCTCAAATCTATCATGTATGAGTCACCTATGGAGACGGAAATGGATCTCGTGGCGAGACTCGTCTGTACTGCTGCTACTGTCAAAGAAACTCCAGGTGTGTTCGACCGTATCCCCCCAATCCATGCTGTGTCGGTGTCATGCATGCATCGCATCTCATGGTGGAACATTTGAGCATCTGTTGTAACATCATGAAATGCATCCATCTTGTACTTCATTGTTAATATTATGTCAAATAAATGTTTGCCACTAATTACTGTCTTGTGTCATTTCTGCTTCTTGTGCCTCTGCTACTACTTTCCCGTGACGTTTTCGGTTATGGGTTCCTATGCGATTCACATTCCTTTAGATGTTACAACTACCTCCCCTAAATGTTTGTACCAATATTTCTGAGACACACTGTATAATGTGTTTTTGCCCTTAATTTCTTATATATGATGAGATTGGCTGTGGTAGGACATTTTAATGGAATAGAATCTATGTTTTATTATTTTTTTCCTTTTTTGGTGTTGGTTGCATGCAGTGTTGCATCATTGCTTATCATGCTGGCAATTTCAGATTAAGATGCCCGTGGTATGTCAAAACTGGCTGCTGCTGATAGTATCTGATGATATTTGCCTCAGTCCGCTTTGGATCATTTCCACTTCATATGATACTCTGCTTGGGGGAACCTGTTTTTTGTACCTTACAGATTATGGGTAAATGGTCAATCCCAAGTGGACCACCTAATACTGTCCCTTCAATGTTTGCATATAAGTAAGCAGAACAGATGAAAAGGTCAATGTCTGAGGTTGTCCCAGTAGGCTTACCACACCTCCACATGTGGAGAGGAGGAGGATGAGTTCCTCTCTTTTCTACATAGTATGTAGTTTTTGATATTGCCTGTAAATGATGTGTTCCATTATTTGGTTTTGCATAAGGAAGATGAAGAAGAATGTCTACTTTTATGAATTTACTGTTTATGGAAATTATGTTTCATATTTTCTTTTCTAGAAGTGGAGGATTGTTATGAGTGGTATAGATCCCACCTTTCTCTTTTGATTAAATCAAACTTTTATTAATTGATAAAACCAATGTTAGCCTGATTTCCTTTATTGCTGATATCTATATTATTAATTGAGCACCTGTATTTTAATCAATAATCTGTTAATTCCATCAACAAGGAGGGAAACCAGTAGAATCAAGCAAATATTATTCAAAATTAGAGTTCAAATATTAAGAACCTTAAGAAACGGCCCACCCACTAGTAACTGGCATAGAAGAAGCCATGTAGAAGCACGTGCTACATAAGCCTAGGTTTGCATTCACAGTACAGCAGTAGATTTCTGTTGTAAGGTCAGGAAAGGGTCAAGAAAAGCTATCTTCCCTTATAAACATGCGAGAGCTTCACAAGTATGGGATGACACCAGAGTGGGGTGCAGAGTCGGGAAAAATTGTTTTCCCACATGTACCGCATGTAAATCTTGAGCATGAAACCTTGAGCTCTCTCTAAGTGTTCTCTAGTGTTAAGTAACACTCTTGCTTGACCAAAATGGTCAAGATTGTGCATGTGATGCGCAGAGCCACAGTGGTGACTATACCAAAAGAGTTGTGACATACCTATGATTCGATGGATGTGGAAATTTCTGGAGGATGGGGGTGATGATTCCTTACCCATCATGCACTGTTCAGGAACTTCGTATCTGACCCTGGACTTGGAACATCCAATGAGAGGGAGTAGTTGTCTAAACATAGAGAGCTGCTCCTGGTTTAAAAAGAGGGCTAAGCGGGACCTGGGGTAGTTGTATGAGTGGTTGACAAGAGTTGGTCGGTCAGTCTTTTGGTAGTTAGTGTTAATGTTCAAGTAAAAAGTGCGGTAACAGAGTTAGCTAAATGCCAGTGCCATAGCAGAAATATAGAAGAAAAGCAGAATCCAGAGAAGCAAGAAAGCAAGGAGAAAATGCCCAAGTAGAGAAGCCAGCCCATAGAGCCAAAGAAGAAGACAAAAGGGGTAAGCAGAAAAGCTTTATTATGTGTAAGATGTGTGTGAAAGGCAAACATTTAAATGGAATAATAACGGAATAACTAAGTTTCAAAAGAAGATGATTCCTTCCTATGATTTACTATGTTAAGCATGAAATGTATTATATGTCGCGGAACCTAATTTTGGAGAATAGCATGAATATTAAATGGTTAATACAGATGGTGGAGTAAAGGTTTGACTATCCCATTTACTTAAATATTATACTAAGGGATAAGTCAAGAGTAGGATGTTGATACTTAAGCAATGGCGATGGCCACATATATGAGAATTTTTATACAGGGTGATTCACCACCAGTGCGACAAACTTGCAGGAGGTGTAGGGGCACAAAGACGAATCGGAATCACATAGCATTGCAGGGTCCGAAATGCCTTCGTCATGTGGTAGAGGACGTTGAACGGGAGGTTGCGTGAACGGCGATCCCGCTGGAAGTCAACATTTGCGAACTGTTTCTGTTGAAGAAGACAAGTAGCAAAAGTCCTCCGGAGTGGATAATCCGCAGGCTCCAATGATTGGACGTGTTGCAGATGGTATGAACTCATTTGGTTTGTTGACAGTATCCTCCATACAGTGGATTGGGAAATACCCAATTGTTGGCCTATCGCTCGAGTACTCGTACTCGGATTGCCTTCTGCAAGACGTAGGACATTCTCCTCATTGTCTGGCATCCTCGTCGTTCGCTCTAGATTCATGGTACCTCTTGTGAAACAACCAGTCTCATGTAACCTTCTGTGCACATGTGTGAAAATCGTATGATGAGGAGCACGCCTGTGCGGGAAACGTTCCTGGTACAAGCGCAGAGCGGCACACCCTTTACAGTCCGCAGCTCCATATGCGAGGTGCATGTCAGCCAGTTCAACGTTTGAATACTCGTCCATCCTACTGCCTCAGGAACCGGTTCGCAAATGCTGACTTCCAGTAGGATCGCTGTTCACGCGACCTCCCGTTCAACGTCCTCTACCGTTGAATGCCTGTGCGGGAAACGTTCCTGGTACAAGCGCAGAGCGGCATGCCCTTTACAGTCCGCAGCTCCATACGCGAGGTGCATGTCAGCCAGTTCAACGTTTGAATACTCGTCCATCCTATTGCCTCAGGAACCGGTTCGCAAATGCTGACTTCCAGCAGGATCGCTATTCACGCGACCTCCCATTCAACATCCTCTACCGCATGACGAAGGCATTTCGGACCCTGCAATGCTATGTGATTCCGATTCGTCTTTGTGCCCCCTACACCTCCTGCAAGTTTGTCGCACTGGTAGTGAATCACCCTGCATACTGTAAATTACTATGTTAATAGTATAACCCTTTGTAAAGGGGTATAAAATAACCAAATGAACCATTGTGATACTTTATATTTGTGAACATTATGTTTCGATAGTGAAATTTTAACAAGGAAGGTTGTATGAAAATGTAAGTGATGTGTACATGGTTTTTTTATATATTCAATAAACGTTTCTTAGGTTGAAATTTTGCCTTGTTGCTAAGCACCAGTAATTGCCAGACTTGGATAAGATCAAAATGGAAAAGGGTTATTGCATATTGATGAACTTTCTTAAGTTCCACGATATTACACAACGCTAACAGGTCCAAACTGCGACATTTGGAGAGGTGAGTTTCTCTTCTCCTCTCTCTCCTACGTTGAGGATATACAAGATCTGGTCCTAATCAAAACCTCGAGACGAACACATTATGCTGAATCTACATTGAAGGTGCAAAATATTGGGAGCACCCTACTTCTCTAAAGTGCAAAGGCGTAATGCAAGTGCTGCATCAGAAGGTCCAGCACAATGCACTTCCTGAAGAGACCGTCCCTCCAAAACACTGGGGCAGGGTATCCCTGAAGAGCTTTTTAACTTCATGCCCCTACATCTTGCACCATGAAAATTAACATTCTCACCCCCCCCCCCCAGTAGGATCCTGAGGTCCTGAGTTCTTCCTGTCTTGTTTCCTTGCTTAGTAAAACACATTCTGTTTCCAAATCATTGTTTGCAATGTATTTCAAGGAGTTCATCTTGGTTGATTGTATTATCAGTGTCCATACCAGATGGGTGTGACTGTCTCAGCTCAATGGGGTCTGGCTGATGTAATTTCCCTACAACTTGACAAAGGAAAGGATTGCCAGATGAAACTGAGAGAGGCTACGATTACTTTGAATCATCAGCCTTGGCTTAGATGGATGCTGGTCTAACTGGCAACTTTGAGAAGCAGAGGTATGTATTCATTTTGGTATACTTAATTTGATTTGTTTTTTTTTTGCATCTCGATAAGTTACTTTGTTTTCAGTTTTAAATTTTTGTATTTTTTTCCCTAACTTCCACAGGTCACATTCTTGAGAACAGGCTGCATAGTTGCCCTAACAACCAACTAAGGTTTGGGATACTGGATTTGGTGCAGAGCATTCTGTGTGAGTCCTGTCATTACAAGCATAGTTTGGATATGTTGAATCACCATGGCATGCTATCTGGGAGTGTCCAAATTTCTGACATTTCATCATCATCATCAGTAATTCAGTGTTGTGACTGGTCAGTTCCTCTGATGAGCTGTCGCCATTGTTGTCTCTCGTGTGCCATTTGTTTTAGTTCCACAAAATTTCGAAATCCTGCTTCATCCAGCAACATCCCGATGAAGGATTTTTTGGTCTACCACAGGGTGTTTTCCCTCCACAGTCCCCCCCCATTGCATCCAGAAGCAAAACATCATGTCAGATTACGTGGCCCACCCATTTCAGTCTAGTTGATCTTATTCTACCTAGAATTTTCCTTTGTTCTTGGACATATCTTAATACTTTCACATTTAACACTTTTTCAGTCCATTTAATTTTTTCCATCCTGTGCCAGCACCATATCTCGAAGGCCTCAAGTCTCTTTTTGTCTCTCTTTGTTAGAATTCATGTCTCTGCTGCATATAGCACCACTGACCAGATATATGTCATTACTATCTTCTTCCGAATTTCCTGTGACATCTTCTGTGTAATCAAAAACAATTTATTCCTGAAAGATTGTTTTTCCATTGGAATTCTGGATTGAATCTCAGTTTAGCATGAAATGTCCTGTCTCAACTTGGGAGTGAATTAACCTCTTACGCATCATCATTGCCTTTGTTTTCATCATGTTGAATTTGAAAGTGTCTGCAATTCTGCCTAGACACGATAGGAGGGAGTACAGTAAACCCCCGCTATTCGCGGGGGTTATGTTCCTGAGAAATGTCGCGAATACCGAAAACGCGAATACTGAGTTATGGCTCCCATAGTAATAAAGGGGTTCCGTTCCAAAGTATGAAATATATAAGAAAAACTAATCTAAATTTTTGTCTATGTATGTATTATATGTACATAGTGAAATGCAAGCATATGGCATCGAAATGAAAATAAGAAACAATTTACTATTAAATGTAATATTTATTAGAAATTTCAAACCAGCGCCTTTGCTACCAAAAAAACTTATCCCGCCAGTGCTATCACCAGTTTCGCTAGTGTTGATAAAGGAGTTTTGCCTTTTCACGAATGATGAGTGAACTTAACGGAATTTTATTTTGAGTTCGGTCTTCTATCCACAGATTTAAAGCTTTTTCCATTTTTTCTAATTTAACATCACGAATTACAGAGCAAATTTTTGAAGCAATTAGCACGTTTTCACGGATGCTACGGCGGATTTTTTCTTCCGATTTTTTGATTGATCGTACCGTTGACTCATTGATTTTATAATGTTTTGCCACTGAAGAGACACTTTCACCATTAGAAATTTTGTCTAATAACTCAATTTTATTCGCTAATCATCACCTTCTCTGATATTTTCACATTTCCCTTGTTATTCGTAGCATATTTTTGTACGGGTAAAAAAGAACTTGTCCACAATAAAGGCACTTTCTTCTGTTAACACACTCGAAAAAGTCTGTTTTACACTGCAAAACGGTAGATTTATCATTTTTGTAAGCATATAAATTTATTCAATTTATAAGCATATAAATTAAAATCAAACGACCAAACCTTCCATGACAAGCGCATAACACATACTGAACAAGGATTAGCGAGAAACATCCACGCTCACGATTTTGTCACCCCTCTCCCCCACCCAATGAACGCTGTTTTGACCGGGAAAGATAATTTTAGCCACGCCCATGTGGCGGAAATTATTCACGGAGCTTTAAAATTCACATTTTTTTAAAGTTTTATTTTATATTAAATCAGCGATCGCGAATACGCGAAACAGCGAATACAGATACCGCGAATAGCGGGGGTTTACTGTACATGATGAGAGCTTGTCGATCAATTCGGCCCTGAAAAGATTGTGCAAGGCTCGAGGGGTTGAATTTTTTTTAGCCTGGACTGTACTTGTTAACAGGAGAGACTGCTTCTACAGGGATGGGATACACTTAAATAGAAAGGGTGCAAGAATATTTGCTGATGCTATCGAGGCAGTGTTAGGTGAGTCGGAAAACTGCTAGCTTGGGGGGAGACAAAGACTAATAGATTAACAGTAGCCACTGGCAGAGGTGAAAGTGATTCTTGCACTGCTTCTACTGGAATGAGCAGAAGCCTGAAAAACAAAATGCAGGATATTTCAGAGACTGCTGGGAGTCACTGCGGTACAAGTAAACATATGGGCTGTGTTTGGGTAGCTAAGAATAGAAACAGGTGCATGTATACTTGCGTGTACACCAATGCTGGGAGTTTAGTAAATAAATTTGATGAATTTGAGGTATTGCTCAAAACATCAAAGGCAGATATTGTTGGGATATCAGAGACGTGGTGTCACACAGATATAAGGAATGCAGAACTGGAATTTGAGGAGTACAATGTGTACAGAAAGGACAGACAGGATAGGAAGGGAGGAGGGGTTATGCTATTAGTTAAGAAACACATAAAATCCAAGAAAGTGAAGCCAGGCAACATCGCTGGACAGTGCAGTGTCAAGTCAGTTTGGTGTGACATAAGCATTGGGAGATCAAAATTGAGAGTAGGAGTGTGCTATAGGCCTAATGACTCTGATGAGTATAATAAGAAACTGTACAGGGAAATAGAGTGGACCAGTAAATCAGAGAGTCTTATAATGGGGGATTTTAATTTCCCAGATATTGACTGGAATTTGGGGGCTGGTCACTCACATACTAGCAAGGCTTTTGTGGATTTATTGGACAATTGTTTTTACATCAGCATGTTCAGGAGGCAACTAGAGGGAGTAATACTCTTGATTTGATTATCAATAGTGATTCTTCATGCATTAAGAATCTGCAGATAAAGGAACCACTAGGTGGCAGCGACCACAGTGTGCTGAAGTGGGATTTCCTCAAAGAGGTAACTACCATTAGGGGTAAAGGGAAGGGTTATTGCTTTCGTAAAGGTGACTACGATGGACTGGGACAGTATTTAAATTCTGTACAGTGGGACCAACTGATGTTGTTACCAACAGCAAATTCAAAATGGGAAGCATTCAAAGAACTTATCTTGGAAGCTACTAGGCTTTACATAACAACTAAGAAATATTGTTCAAGGTTTAATGGATTAATCCATTTAGGTTAGGCCTAAATGGATGTCAGATGAACGAATGAGACATATGGCAGAGAAGAAAAATGCATGGGATACATACAAATTAACATGTGACACAGAAGCCTATGATAGATACAAGTTGATCTGTAACCAAGTTACAAAGGAGGTTAGGCAGGCAAAGGCAGATTATGAGAAATCTTTGGCAAGGGATGCAAAGAAAAACAGCAAAGAGTTCTTTACGTGTGTAAACTCTAGAAGAAAGGGGATGAATCAGATTGGTCCACCTGATATCGATTTGTCAACTGTTGATGATCCTGCTCAGGTAGCTAACAAACTAAATAAATATTCTGCATCGACATTCACACGAGGAGTTATTCAGCGAGGGGAATGGCCAGTAAGCTAGAGAATCTTGTAATCACTGAGAGTAAAGTGGAGGAGAAATTGTTGAATATAAACAGAAGAAAGGCAACTGGGGTGGATGGGATCTATCTAGTTATATTAAAGGAGACAGCAAAGGAAGTAAGCAAACCCTTAGCCATAATTATGAGAGCTTCCCTGGACTCAGGGGAAGTACCCACAGACTGGAGATTTGGAAATGTGACCCCAATTCACAAAGGAGGATCAAAGGGCGACACTAGTAATTATAGACCTGTGAGTTTAACTTCTGTTCCAGGAAAATTAATGGAGGCACTGGTTAAAGAAGCACTGCAGGATCATCTAGACAAGACTTTAGTTACAGCGCGGACACAGCATGGTTTTGTTAAGGGGAAGTCTTGCCTGACCAATTTGATTGGATACTATGATGCAGGGAATAACTTTGATATTATATACTTGGACCTGAGAAAGGCTTTTGATACTGTTACACATGGAAGACTGCTGCACAAATTGGAGCAGTGTGGCATTGGTGGCAAATTGCTGCTATGGATAAAGAGGTGGTTGAGGGGGGAGAAGGCAGAGAGTGGTAATCAATGGACACTGCTCATCGGGGACTAATGTTATTAGTGGAGTCCCTCAGGGTTCAGTGTTGGGTCCATTATTGTTTCTGTATTGATAAATGATATTGATGATGGTATATCAAGCTTAATGTTCAAGATTGCAGACGATACAAAGGTTGGCAGGGTTATCAAGGACACTACTGACACTATGCTGCTGCAACAGGATCTGGAAAGGTTGAGCAGATGGGCTGAGAGGTGGCAAATGAAGTTTAACATTGACAAATGTAAAGTACTACATATGGGAAACAGCAACCCCAGAGCAACGTATTAACTCTGTGGTACTACACTGACAGTGGTAGAGAATGAAAGGGACCTGGGGGTGTTGTTGTGCAGGAAGATATGAAGTTTTGTGAGAAGTGCAGACGAGCTGCAAGAGTAGCTCATGGTGTCTTGTCAATGATATACAGGAATTTTTCTAGCAGGGATAGGGATGTGATTATTCCCTTGTACAAGGCATTGGTCAGGCCACACCTTGAATACTGTATACAGGTCTGGAGGCCTCATTTCAAGAAAGATGTAGAGCTGCTGGAACGAGTACAGAGAAGGGCAACAAGATTAGTGAATGGAACAAAGGTGTCTTCTTACGAAGAAAGGCTTAAGTTTTGAAAATTACAGTGTCTGGAGACTAGGCACCAGCGAGGTGATCTGATAGAGGTGTATAAAGCCTTGAATGGTTGGAGCATGCTCAATGATGAGGGGATTCTTCCTCTTGCTCAGAATAATCACCTGAGAGGGCATAAATTCAAATTGAGGAAAGACAGATGTAGGATAGACGTGCAGAAATTTACCTTTAGCCAGCGGGTGGTTGGTTGGTGGAACAGACTTCCATCCCTTGTCGTAGAAGTTGATAGCCTAAATAAGTTTAAGGCTCAGCTGGACAGGTATTTTGAACAAACGGAGCGGTGAAATGGGAGCAGGTTTTTTTTTTTTTTTTTTTTTGGCTAATGCTGCATAAGCTTGCTTTCTTGCATCATATGCCTCTACTAATGCGTGCTTTGTTAAACTTAGAGTTATTCTGACAGATAAGAATGCAGAAATAAATTACCAATCTTTAAAGATAGTTCCAAAACAAAGTGTACAATACCAAAATGAATGAAGATAAAAATTTCAAGATATAAGTGACACTAGAACTGGAGGTATAAATTCATACTAAGAGGGAAGAATTACAGACTGGATTGTACAAATTTAATTTTTGCAGCAAATTACAATTCATTTCAAAACTGCAACTACGTTTCTGTTGGTAGTAGGCTTGGCCTACAGAGCTTTATAGTTAGATCGTGTCACATTTTTGTTCATATAAACTTGCAAATAACGACAAATTAACTCTCTTTTCTCTTTTCCATATTTCCAACCAATTAACTTTTCCCTTCCTGTCTTACAAAACAGATTATTTTATATTCCTCTTATCTGATTGTCATGGCTTATTAACCTTGCTGACCTTCCCATGCTTCCCAACATGCTTTCCCAATTCTTCCGTCCCTTCATAAAACACTCTTACTTTATTACAAAATTATTACTCAAACTCGAGAATTTTCTTCTTCTATCTCTCTCTCACTCTGATTACTATTACTCACCACATCCATCTAGTGTTGTTGTGCTATACATCGATTAAAGAAGTGAAGATTATATAAAAATAAATAATTAAATTAAATTAAGCAGAAAACAATAACATGGTGCATTTCATTATGTTAACTTAAATTTGCGCTACATTATAAATACCAAAGATTAAATACCAAACAAACACTGCATTTAATGATTGAAAAATCTTTTGATCCACATAACAGTATGACAATGAATATAACAATGCTAAAAAGAAAAATAAAATACATACAATAATAACTGTGGAAAGATGAATGAAAGTTTGCTTTCCGCCATTATTTCATGAATGTGAAGCTCAGCTCCTAGTCCTGTATGGAAACGGTAAGTCTGTGTAGTGAAGTTCGTGTAAAGTGATTTCATCTGGCTCAAAACCGGAATACCGACCTGTGAGGTAAGCCGAGTTGGAAGAGAATAACTACGAGGGCGTTCTAACTGAAATTGAAAAACACACAAAAAAAAAAAAAAAAAACATATTTATGAAGATCATTAAACAACAGTGCTTTAGACAATCAAGTTTGGGCAAAAGCCTCTATATGTACATGGCTGTGATCATAGTCAACAAACTGATTGCAGTCTCATCAGTAGACAGGCATACATTGTGAACACCTGAAAAATGTGGTAACAAGATATATCCACAATGTGAGATGGTGCACTAAGTGAAGTACACATAATTTAAGTTCAAGGAAAAAGCTCAAACTATGAAAGCAATATGAAGTAATTGTACATGGGCATAGCCTCTTTATGGACATAACTGTGCACAAACTGGATTTGCTACTTAGTACAACTTTCTTCACATCCAAAGACAACATACCCTTCATCACCACTTGGAGATCCCTGTGAATTTACTAAAGAACATAACGGGGAAATGAGCCCGGCACTGCTCTTACCCATGAACTGTGAGGACAATAGTATATGTGTCAGTTTTCATTTGGTTATTTAAGTTTTATGTTCTAAATCTCATGGTAAGATTCACTAATTTTTGAAATATAATTTAATTTGCAATGTAATTTGTTTAATTAACGCATCCTATATCATTTAATGTCATCTTATTTTGTTCTTTAACACATTAACACGTTAAGCATGTGAAATTATTCAAAACCCAAATTATAATATATATTTATCACCAAAACTCATAAAAAAAAACTTATTGTTTTAAAAAAAAAGATTTGTGAATCATCTCGTAGTTAGCATATGTAATAGAAAATTTTTCATGGCAGCCAACTACCAGTTAACTCAATTAACTCAGACATGTTGTAACTTGCAGAATTTGCTGTATGAGTCAGCGCTGTGCATAAATCTGCAGTAAGGACACAGACTTTGTTGTGTATATTGTACTGTATTTAGTAATTTGTTATATGGTTTTTTTGTTACAAAAAAAAAAAAAAAAAAGAACCAAAAACATGGATAAGAAGAGACCACTAACTGAAGATGAGCTTCAGCTCTATGCTAATATAAGTGACTTGGAATTTGAAGAGCTTTTTGATGAGTTGTATGGTTCTGGTTCTGCCAGTGACAATTATGAATCTTCTCACGATTCAAATGAGGATAGCAAAGTTGAAGCCAGCTCCCAGCCTGAAGATAATCCAAATTCTCCACAGGAAAGTCCGTCAAATAATGACAATAATTTGTGGAATGAAATAGTACAATATCCTCCACAATTTATTTTTGAAGAGAACATTGGTTTGAAAATGGACACAACAGAATTTAGTGTACAAAAATTAGTAGGCATATTTTTTGGAAGAGTTTCTACATTATTAGTCAAACAAACTAATTTATAAACTTTGAAAGAAATTGAAAATGTTGACAATCGCGAAAATCTGCCCAGTTGTCAAGATGGAAGGACACCAACATCTCAGAAATGAAAGTGTTTCTTGGACTTTTGTTACAAATGGGTCCTTTTCTTTTCCTTCAATAGAGCATTACTGGAGTACAAGTGCATTCTCCACTGTTATGTTTTGGTGATCATTTATGAATTGAAATAGTAGCATTAGTTGAGGCATATGATGAAAGAAATGAAGCTCATAAAGCATTAGCCAAAAAAAAAAAAAAACTTTCCCATTTCATCCATCCAGTCACTCCAAATGTTTGTCTAGTTCACCCTTAAATTTATTTAAGCTATCGACTTCCACAACAACAGATGGAAGCCTGTTCCAGCAATCAACTACCCGCTGGCTAAAGGCAAACTTCTGCACAACTATTCTACAACTGTCTTTCCTCAATTTGAATCTATGCCACCTCAGGTTCTTAATCTGAGCAAGTGGAAGTATCCTGTCAGAATTGAGCCTGCTCAAACCATTCAAGGCCTTATACACATTGTCAGATCACCTCGCAGGTGCCTAGTCTCCAGATGCTGCAACTTGCAGAACTTAAGCCTTTCTTTGTAAGTGCACCCCCCCCTCCCTTTGTTCCTCTCACCAATCTTGTTGCCCTTCTCTGTACTCGTTCTAGCAACTCAACATCCTTAAAATGAGTCCTCCTGATCTGTATACGTTACTCAAGGTGTGGCCTAACCATTGCATTATACAAAGGGATAATGACCTCCATTCTCTGCTAGCAAAATTTCTACATATCATTGACAAGACTCCATTACCTGCTCTGGCAGCCCATCTGCACTGCACAGAGAACTTCATATCTGACTACATAATTACCCCCAGGTCTTTTCATTCTCCGTCTCCCTGAGTGTAGTACCACACAGTTTGTATGTTTCTCTTGGATTACTGCGACCCATATAGAGTACTTTGCATTTGTCAAGGTTAAACTTCAGTTGCCATTTCTCAGCCCATCTGCCCAACTTTGCTAAATCCTGTTGCAGTAGCATACTGTCTTTACTGTCATTAACAAACCTGCCAACCTTTGTATCATCTCCAACGTTGGATATTAGGCATGATATACCTTTATCGACATCACTGATAAATAGACAAAACAAAATTGAGCCCAGTACCGAACCCTAGGGGACTCTGCTAATAACATTAGTCAATGTAGAGCAGTGTCCATTTATTACCACAATCTGCAATCTCCCACTCAACTATTCTTTTATCCATTGCAGTAACTTGCCCTCAATGCCGTACCACTCCAATTTGAACAGCAGTCTTCCATGTGCAACAGTATCAAAAGCTTTCCTGAAATCCAAGTATATGATATCAAAATTCTTTTTTATATCCAGTTCCTTTGTGACCACATCGTAGTATTCAATCAAATTGGCCAGACAAGACTTCCTCTTAACAAACCCATGCTCTGTCTGACCTATTACTGCTGTCTTGTCTAGGTGATCCTGTATCACCTCTTTAACCAGTGACTCCATTATTTTCCCCTGAACAGAAGTTAAACTAACAGGTCTATAATTATTTGTGTAACACTTTGAATCCCCTTTGTAAATTGGGGATACATTTGCACTTCACCAATACATGGGGACATCACGTAACTCTAAGGATGCTCTCATAATTATGGCTAAAGGTTTGCTTACTTCCCTTGCTGCCTCCTTCATTATAACTGGATAGATTCCATCTGTCCAGGTGCCTTTTTTATGTTTAACTTCAACAATTTCTCCTCCACTTTGCTTTCAGTTATTACAAAATCACTTAGCTCCCTGTTAGAGTTTGATAAACTTCTGGCATTCCCCTCCTTGAATAACTACTCATGTGTGAATGTAGACACAAAATACTCATTCGGTTTATCAGCTACTTGAGCAGGATCATCAGTAGTTGATTAATTAATTAATTAATTACTTAACAAGTACAGGTCACTGTTGAAAAAAAGCCGTGAAGTAGGGTTGAATTTGAAAATGTCTGCAATTCTGCCCAGACACAATAGGAGGGAGTATATGATGAGAGCCTTGTCGATCAATTCGGCCCTGGAAAGATTGTGCAAGGCTCAAGGGGTAGAATCTTTTTCAGCCTGGACTGTACTTGTTAACAGGAGAGATTGCTTCTACAGGGATGGGATACACTTAAATAGAAAGGGTGCAAGAATATTTGCTGATGCTATCGAGGCAGTGTTAGGTGGGTCGGAAAACTGCTAGCTTGGGGGGGGGAGACAAAGACTAATATATTAACAGTAGCCACTGGCAGAGGTGAAAGAGATTCTTGCACTGCTTCTATTGGAATGAGCAGAAGCCTGATGCAGGATATTTCAGAGACTGCTGGAAGTCATTGCGGAACAAGTAAACACATGGGCTGTGTTAGGGTAGCTAAGAATAGAAACAGGTGCATGTATACTTGCGTTTACACCAATGCTAGGAGTTTAGTAAATAAATTTGATGAATTTGAAGTATTGCTCAAAACATCAAAGGCAGATATTGTTGGGATATCAGAGACGTGGTGTCACACAGATATAAGGAATGCGGAACTGGAATTTGGGGAATACAATGTGTATAGAAAGGATAGACAGGACAGGAGGGGTTATGCTATTAGTTAAGAAACACATAAAATCCAAGGAAATGAAGCCAGTCGACATCGATGGACAGGGCAGTGTCGAGTCAGTTTGGTGTGACATAAGCATAGGTAAATCAAAATTGAGAGTAGGAGTGTGCTATAGGCCTAATGACTCTGATGAGTATAATAAGATACTGTACAGGGAAATAGAATGGGCAAGTAAATCAGAGAGTCTTATAATGGGGGATTTTAATTTCCCAGATATTGACTGGAATTTGTGGGTTGGTCACTCACACACTAGCAAGGCTTTTGTGGATTTATTGGATGATTGTTTTCTACACCAGCATGTTCGGGAGGCAACTAGAGGGAGTAATACTCTTGACCTGATTATCAGTAGTGATTCTTCATGCATTAAGAATCTGCAGATAAAGGAACCACGAGGTGACAGTGATCACAGTGTGCTGAAGTGGGATTTACTCAAGAAGGTAACTACCATCAGAGGTAAAGGGAAGGGTTTTTGCTTTCGTAAAGGCGACTATGATGGTCTGAAACAGTATTTAAATTCTATACAGTGGCACCAACTGATGATGTTACCAACAGAAAATTCAAAATGGGGAGCATTCAAGGAACTAATCTAGGAAGCTACCAAACTTTACAAACCAACCAAGAAATATTGTTCAAGGTTCAGGTCTAAATGGTTGTGAGATGAACTAATGAGACATATGGCAGAGAAGAAAAATGCATGGGATACATACAAATTAATGGGTGACATGGAAGCCTATGATAGATATAAGTAGGTCTGTAACCAAATCACAAAGGTAATTAGACAGGCAAAGGCAGATTATGAGAAATCCTTGGCAAAGGATGCAAAGAAAAACAGAAAAGAGTTCTTTACCTATTTAAACTCAAGAAGGAAAGGGATGAATCAGATTGGTCCACTGGATGTTGATGGTTCAACAGTTGAGGATCCTGCTCAGGTGGCTAACAATCTAAACGAGTATTTCGCATCTACATTCACACATGAGGAGTTATTCAGGAAGGGGAATGTCGTAGGTGAAGTAAACATTGGCAGTGAGCTAGATGATTTTTTAATAACTGAGAGGAAAGTGGAGGAGAAATTGTTGAGGATAAACATAAAAAAGGTACCCGGGGTGAATGGGATCTATCCAGTTATATTAAAGGAGGCAGCAA
This sequence comes from Mastigoproctus giganteus, assembly GCF_048544385.1. NCBI lineage: Eukaryota > Metazoa > Arthropoda > Arachnida > Uropygi > Thelyphonidae > Mastigoproctus > Mastigoproctus giganteus. Next base: position 85,903,806 of record NC_143579.1, read on the forward strand.
AGGAAGTAAGCAAACCCCTAGCCATAATTATGAGAGCTTCTTTGGACTCAGGGGAGGTACCATAGACTGGAGATGTGCAAATGTAACCCCAATTCACAAAGGAGGATCAAAGGCTGACACAAGTAATTATAGACCTTTTAGTTTAACTTCGGTTCCAGGAAAATTAATGGAGGCACTGGTTAAAGAAGCACTGCAGGATCATCTGGACAAGAATTCAGTTACAGCTCAGACACAGCATGGTTTTGTTAAGGGCAGGTCTTGTCTGACCAATTTGATTGGATACTATGATGTAGTCACAAAAGAACTGGATGCAGGGAATAACTTTGATATTATATATTTGGATCTTAGAAAGGCTTTTGATACTGTTGCGCATGGAAGACTGCTGCACAAATTGGAGCAGTGTGGCATTGGAGGCAAATTGCTGCTATGGATAAAGGGGTGGTTGAGTGGCAGAAGACAGAGAGTGGTAATCAATGGACACTGCTCAACGTGGACTAATGTTATTAGTGGAGTCCCTCAGGGTTCAGTGTTAGGTCCATTGTTGTTTTCTGTATTTATAAATGATATTGATGATGGTATATCAACCTTAATGTCCAAGTTTGCAGATGATACAAAGGTTGGCAGGGTTGTTAAGGACACTACTGATGCTCTGCTGCTGCAACAGGATCTGGAAAGGTTGAGCAGATGGGCTGAGAGGTGGCAAATGAAGTTTAACATTGACAAATGTAAAGTACTACATATGGGAAACAGTAACCCCAGTTCAACGTATCAACTCTGTGGTACTACGCTGACAGTGGTAGAGAATGAAAAGGACCTGGGGGTAATTGTGCAGGCAGATATGAAGTTCTCTGAGCAGTGCAGACGAGCTGCAAGAGTAGCTCATGGTGTCTTGTCAATGATATACAGGAATTTTTCTAGCAGGGATAGGGAGGGATGTGATTATTCCCTTGTACAAGGCATTGGTCAGGCCACACCTTGAGTACTGTATACAGGTCTGGAGGCCTCATTTCAAGAAGGATGTAGAGCTGCTGGAACTTGTACAGAGAAGGGCAACAAGATTAGTGAATGAAACAAAGGGTTGCTCTTATGAAGAAAGGCTTAAGTTTTGCAAATTATAGAGTCTGGAGGCTAGGCATCGGCGAGGTGATTTGATAGAGGTGTATAAGGCTTCGAATGGCTTGAGCATGCTCAATGCCGATGGGATTCTTCCTCTTGCTCAGAATAATCACCTGAGAGGGCATAAATTCAAATTGAGGAAGGACGGATGTCGGATAGATGTGCGGAAATTTGCCTTTAGCCAGCGGGCAGTTGGTTTGTGGAATAGACTTCCATCACTTGTTGTTGAAGTTGATAGCCTAAACAAATTTAAGGCTCAGCTGGACAGGTATTTTGAACGAACGGAGGGGTGAAATGGGAGTAGTGGTTGTGTTTTTTTTTTTTTTTTTTTTCGGCTGATTCTGAATAAGCTTGCTTTCTTGCATCATATGCCTCTACTAATGCTAATCTGATTCATCCTGTTCCTTCTAGAGTTTACATAAGTAAAGAAGTCTTTGCTGTTTTTCTTTGTATCCTTTGCCAAAGATTTCTCGTAATCTGCCTTCGCCTGCCTAACCTCCTTTGTGACTTGATTAGAGAACGGCTTATATCTACTATAGGCTTCTGTGTCACCTGATAATTTATATGCATTCCATGCATTTTTCTTCTCTGCCATGAGCTTCATTAATTGATCCTACATCCATTTACGTCTCAAACTTCAACAGTATTTATTAGTTGGTATGAAAAGCCTAGTAGCCTCCAAGATTATGTCCCTTAAGGCCATTTAGAATTCACCGTTGTTCCCACTGTATAGAATTTAAAAACTGTCTGCGACCACTGTAGTCACCTTTACGAAAACAAAAACCGTTCTCTTTACCCTTGATGGCAGTTACATCTTTAAGTAAATCCCACATGCGTACACTGTCATCACTGTCGCCTAGTGGTTCCTTTATCTGCAAATTCTTAATGCATGAATAATCACTGCTGATAATCAGATCGGGGGTATTACCCCCTCTTGTTGCCCCTCGAACATGTTGCTGTAGAAAACAATCCTCCAATAAATCTACAAAAGTCTTGCTAGCGTGCGAGTGAACAACCCACAAGTTCCAATCAATATCTAGAAAGTTAAAATCTCCCATTACAAGACATTCTGATTTACTGGCCCATTCTATTTCTCTGCACAACTGTTCATTGTACTCATCAGAGTCATTAGGCCTATAACATACTCCTACTCTCGTTTTCCCTTTCCCAGTGTTTATGTCACATCAAACAGACTCAACATTGCATTGTCCACCTGTGTCAACTGGATGCACTTCCTTAGATTTTATGTGTTTCTAAACTAACAGCATAACCCCCTCTTTCCTTCCTACCCAAATAGATTCCAGTTGATATTACGATATTTTCACTTTGCATATAATTCATTACAATCTGCTGATAGGCTATACAAAGTAAGACCGATTTTGAATCATTTCAATAATGTAATGCGCAATAATTACATACTAAATAAAAACATCTGTATTGATGAGTTAATGATGATGTGGTGTGAGAGAATGAGTTTCCATCAGTACATAAAAAATGAAAAGCACAAATACGGAATCAGACTTTAGAAACTGTGCGAGTCCCACCGCGTGTTATGAAAATAAAAATTTACTCTAGTAAATCAGAAGAAACTGAACAAAACATAGGTCATACTGCTGAAGTTGTGCTATACTTGCTTGAGGACTACTTAGACAAGGGATATGTATTGTATATGGACAATTTTTATAATTCCATTGCTCTGACGAAATTGTTGTCTGCTCGAAAAACTTGCGTAGGTAGAACATTATGCACCAAAGAAAAGAAAATCCAAAAGATTTCATTGTGCGAAAATTGAAGAAAGGGGAAGTTGCATGGCAACGAAGTGGCCCTGTATGTAATGGCCTTAGTATGTAAGTGGAGGGATAAAAGAGAAGTTCTCACTATTTCTAATAAACATGTTGAAATGTGCAACCGGAATAGAAAAATTTTGATAAAACCAAACATAATTCGAGATTATAATAGCAGGATGTCTCGTATTATTCAGATTTAAGAAAAACCATCAGATGGCCAAAAAAATTGCATTACATATTATAGAAATATATATACATAATGCATACATTCTTTTCCGTCAAGTTATGGGTTCTGACATAAAATGTCTGAAATTCGGAGAAACATTCATTGAATCTTTGATTGGAGAAAAAATTCTAAACGTTCCAAAGAAGATTTGGTCTTAATGTGAAATTCATTATTTAGAGGCTATACTACCAACTGAAAACAAACCAAGTCCGACTAAGCTGTTTGAGTGTCGAGCATGTACAAGAAATAAAAAATTGTGTTGAGTATATACAAGAAAAAAAAAATGCTGCAAAACACACTATTATTGTCCAGTGTGCCAAGATAAGCCAGCTCTTTATGTAGAAGAATGTTTCAAGAAATATCACAAATAAACAATATTATTTTCGTGAGTTTTAGTAATACACTTTTCTTTATGTATTTGTGAATAAAATTTTTTTTTGGGAATAAATTTTCTGTTTTCTGACAATGTAGTTGATTTTTCATTCTTATCCCAAAGGCCCACTATCCATCAATTGCACTTATTTGCTATGAATATACTCGTAGCTGCGACTGAAAGGCAAGTTATACCAATCCGAGTTAACTCATATTTGGCAGTCAACGTGTTAATGTCTTATGTTATTTAATACTTCTTATCTGTAAACCACTGGCCTTTTGACTGTGAAGTGAAGCGCAACATTATTTAACCTTTTAACCAGTTACAATCAAAGGTTGTTGCAATAAAGATTCTCTCTCTCCCTCTCTCTCTTTCGCTGTAATGGCACACAATTAAATAAAAAGCAGTGTTCATGGGAGCAGTGTTTTTTTATTTATAGCAGTGCAATACCAAGGCAACTTGCGATGAAATTTGCCTCCACAATGTGAGATTGATGCACTAAGTAGCAATTCCAGTTTGCTCACAGCTGCATAGATAACGTGGTAATGACCAAAATGTATGACTTTAAATAGCTTGTGGCTTTTACCGTGAACTTAATTATGTCTACTTCATCATCTCGCATTTCATATATTGTGGATATAAAAAAGCAATATAATTCTCCATTGGAGCAGCGCAACACAAAGGCAACATGTGGTGAAGTGTCTTCACAAAATGAGATCGATGCACTAAGTGGCAAACCCAGTTTGCTCACAGCTATGTACATAAAGAGGTTATGTCAAACATGTAAAACATCAGTGCTTTTTATTACTGTTTTGATTATCAATTATGATGGTAAAATTTTAATACAGTGCAACTTCAGTAATCCAAATGCACAAAATAATCTTTGAACTTTCACTAATCAGAATCAGATTCTGGTTAATTTTTTTTATTTTTAATAATTAAAAAAATATTTTAATACTAACATGGAATTTTTAATATTATGCATTGAAGTTTTAAGAGTACCATATATCAATGCTTGTTTATAATACTGTTACAGAAGTCGATGGAAGTTCGGAGAACAGAACTGTTAATCATGTGCTGTCTACATTCAATCAACAGCAGAAAGTTTTCCCATGCTCTCAAACCAAAGAAAGCTTCAGCATTGCTATTCAGGAAACTTCTTGGCATGAAAGAAAATGGATACCCAGACTAATAACATTCTCAATAGCTAGCAGTACAAAAAAACTACCAAAGTTTTTTACAGTCTTTTTATAATGCATTAATCACCAACTCTCTGATGGCAAAGAATGAGTAATTAATGGCTGAATTCACTAAAACCAATTCAGTTTTGCTGTAAGTTGCGCAGTCGAGTGCAACTTCACTGATATCATTGATAAATAGACAAAACAACAATGGGTCCTTCTCAGCCCATCTGCCTAACTTTTCTAGATCCTATTGCAGTAGCATACTGTCTTTTCTATTATTAACAACCCTGCTAACCTTTGTATCATCTGCAAACTTTGAAATTAAGCCTAATATACCTTCATTGATATCATTGATAAATACACAAAACACCAATGGGTCCAGCCAGAACCCTGGGGGACTTCATAGACTAAATAACATTAGTCTATGAAGAGCAGTGTCCATTGACTACCACTCTCTGTTGTCTTCACTCAACCATGCCTTTATCCATTGCAGCAACCTGCCCTTAATACCAAACATCCAATTTGTACAGCAGTCTTCCATGTGCAACGGTATCAAAAGCTTTCCTGAAATCCAAGTATATGATATCAAAATTATTTTTCGCATCCAGTTCCTTTGTGACCACATCATAGTATCCAAAAAAAATTGGCCAGACAAGACCTCCCCTTAACAAACCCATGCTGTGTAAACTATTACTGCAGTCTTGTCTAGATGATCCTGCAATGCATCGTTAATCAGTGACTCCATTATTTGCCCTGGAACAGAAGTTAAACTAACTGGTCTATAATCGATAAATCCCATCACTTCCCATCTGAGCCATGCAGGTTGAATTTCGATTTGTCAGAAAAGATGACTGTGTCCCATTGCTCTTTTGTCCTTGAAACATGCGTTTCAGCCCAAGCAAGTTGCTTCTTCCTCATCTGTTGGGTCAACAAAGCCTTCTTCTTGGGCCGAAAGGCATGCAGACCACATTCCGAAAGCTGTCTTTGGATAGTTCGTGCACTTGTTTCAACACCAGAGGCCATCTCAAAGTCCAGTTTTAGATCAGGTGCACTAGCATGGTGATTACAGAGACTTAGCCGTTTCAAAAATCAATCTTGGGAAGGCAGAGTCACTCTCTTAGGTCTTCTCTTCACATCACCAGTTTCACACATCAATTTCAGCACCAGGGATACTGTTGATAACCTATTTTATCAGCGATAGCATGTGTAGAAAGTCATTCCTGGGACAGAGCAACAGCTACACTTTTTTTTTTTTTTTTTTGGTGTCACTTGAACATATGGAGTCATGCTTGCATTTCCGCAAAACAGGATACTAATGAAAGTGTAAAACCTTCCAATGCCGTATTTATAGAAATGGCTGATGCAATACCTTGCAATTACTATCTGATGCAATACCTTTGCTTTGCGAGAAACAAAATGACTGTAATCAAACAATATCTTATTTCACTGCAAATGTTACTTTTTGATGCAGTTTTTTTGTCTGCCACTGTATATAATGTAAACTTGATAACCTAATACATATAACATAAACTTGAGAGCATAATACATATTATTGGTGTTGTATTCTCAAGTTAAATTGAATTTAAACTGAAATCATGCCTCAGACTAGAACACCAGACTCAAAGTAGCAGAAGTGCTGTGGCTCGGGGCACAACTGAATGAGGAAATTCAACAAATCATGGCCCCCAATGCATTAGGGCTTAAAGCCTCAGGCTGCGAAAGAGATTAGACTATGTGTATTTTAGTGCAAATGCATCATTTATACACAGCAAATAGCTGTGCATAAATTGCATTTGCACTAAAATACACACAGTCAAATCATGGCCTTAAGAGACTTGCAATGTTTGTGGATCTATCTGGAATGAGACATGATACAACCAAGGGGATGTCTTTGTGTGTGCTTGGTGCAAGGACTATGAGGAAATTAGGTGTGAGCTCAGCTTAGGAAGAGAACCACGGTATTCTGCCAGGGGCAATATTAGATGACACTGTAGAACAGATATCTTGTAATGGCAAGAAAGGTGACATTGTTGTACTGTGAGCACTAATGAATATTAAGAATAGGAGATCTGAGGACTTAATTAACAAGTACAGGGCAACGATGGGAAAAAAGTTACGAGTTAGGATTAAATTTGAAATTGTCTGCAATCTTGCCCAGACACAACAGGAAGGAGTATGGTAAGAACCTTGTCAATCATTTTGGCTCTGGAGAGACTGCAAGGCAAATGGGGTAGAATTTTTCATAGCGTCTGTGCTTGTTAATTGAAGAGACTGTTTTAAGATGGATGGGTATGGCATAAATGGAATGGGTGGAAGAATATTCACTAATGGTGAGTCAGAAAACTCATAGCTTGGAGAGATACACAGAATAATAGATTAACCAAAGCTGCAGACATAGGTAAAAGCGATTCTTGCACTGCTTCTATTGAAACTGCAGTAGTCTGGAGAGCAAAGGTGGTGTAAATTTAAAACTCTGCTGTGGGTCATCATGGAAGAAGTAAATAAATGGGTTATGTTACGGCAACTAAATTGAAGGAAATTAGGTGTCAGGAATTTCAGGAAAGCTCCATTCCTGGAGCTTTCCTGAAATTCAAATCCAATTTCCTGGAGCTTTTGATACCACCACACATAAAAACTGCTGTACAAACTGGAGAAGTGTGGCATTAAAGGCAAGGTACTGCTCTGGATAAAAGGATGGTTGGGTGGGAGAAGATAGAGATTGGTTATTAATGGACACTTAATCACCAATTAGTGTTCTTCACGGTTCAGTGCTTGTGTCCATTGCTGGTTCCTATATTTATTAATGATATTTATGAAGGAATATCTGCGAACTTAATGTATAAGTTCGCAGATGATACAAAGGTTGGCATGGTAATTAATGATGGTAATTAGGGTAAGTAATTCACTGTTGTTTGCTCTCAAGAGCAAACAACACAATGGAACCACAACTTGAGGAGGAACAGTAAGTAAAAGAACTACAATCTGGAGTGCCAAAGTGGAAACAGACAAGATCACAATATCCAGAAGAAAAGAGAAAGAAAGCCCTAGCAGAAGTCAAGGGAATGGATCCCATAAAGACCACACCAAACTGAATCAGACATCCAACAGAATCCTGAGGCAAGTCACAGACCACCTCAATAGATGAATAATACTGGATTATTTCAAAAACAACAAAGTAACACTAGACACTATCCGCACAGTATTTACTGTGTCACTGTAGGAGCTACCAGGATGAACAGAAGGGAAATCAGAAATAAAATAACACAAAACACAAAGACAAGGAACCACCCACCTGGGAAAGAAGGCTGCAGCAGAAGAAAGAAAAAATATGAGTGAAGATAGACCAACTGATCCAGTACAAATGGGATAACAGTAGAAGCTGATCAGAAAAGTGAAGGCCATCCTCAAGAAAGACAACATTCACAGAAAACACGAGACCTATAATCAGAGGATTGAAGAATACACCCTCAAGCAGAAACTCTTGACAGTCATCAAGAGACTTTGCCATTACAGGGAGAGTGCCCAGAGGAAATCAGACAACAGGATATTTGATGAAAACCAGAGAGCCTTCTACAGAGAAATTGGACAGGAGGAGAAGGAAGGCAATGGATGCCCCAACTAAAAGGCACTCAAGTTCTGGAGTAATCTGTGAAGCAGCGAAGGTAGTCATAGCGGCTGTGCCCAGAACAGGGCACAACCATTATGGCTAACTTCAACCGAGATCGACAGGATAATGATGACTAAGAGTGACCAACACCACCCGAAGTTGGAAATCAAGAGACTGATCATGGCCCGGAAAGAATGTGAGAGGGGATTGACTGACCTCATTGAACAAGAAAAGAAAGCAAATAAGAACCTGCAGAATTACTTCCAGGAAAACAAAGCACCAATCTACCAAGCCATAAGAAAGACAGACAAATGGTATGCAGTATGCAATCTCAACAAGGAAACCACATTCACACAGATAGAAAGACAGTTGAAGAAGACATTCCATGGCACACTATCAAGACTACATAGATAAGATAAAATGGCTTCCAATGCTTAGCTCACAAAAGGAAAGCTCTACCCCAAGACTGAAAGATTCACACTCACCATCCAAGATAAAGTTATTGACACCAGGAAGTACAGGAAATATAGTGCCAAGGATCCTGGAGTAACAGATGACACATGTCGTCGGCACCTGGCCACAGAAAAAATTCAGTACATCAACTGTAGCATGAAAAAGGCATCTGGGGTGGATGGAATCTATCCAGTTATATTGAAGGAGGCAGCGAGGGAAGTTAGCAAACATTTGGCCATAATTATGAGAGCATCCTTAGATTCAGGGGAGGTCCCAATGGACTGGAGATGCGCAAATATATCTCCAATTCACAAAGGGGGTTCAAAGGGTGACACAAATAATTATACACCTGTTAGATTAACTTCTGTTCAGGGGGAAAATAATGGAGTCACTGGTTAAAGAGGTGATACAGGATACCTAGACAAGAGTGCAGTAATAGTTCAGACACAGCATAGGTTTGTTAAGGGGAAGTCTTGTCTGACCAATTTGATTGGATACTACAATGTGGTAACAAAGGAACTGGATGCAATAAATAATTTTGATATCATATACTTGGATTTCAGGAAAGCTTTTGATACTGTTGCATATGGAAGACTGCTGTACAAATTGGAGTAGTATGGCATTAAGGGTAAATTGCTGCACTGGATAAAGGGATGTTTGAGTGGGAGACGGCAGAAAGTGGTAATAAAAGTCCACTGCTCTATGTGGACTAATGTTATTAGTGGAGTCCCCCAGGGTTCGGTGCTGGGCCCATTGCTGTTTTGTGTATATATATATCAATGATATGGACGAAGGTATATCAGGCTTAATGTCCAAGTTTGCAGATGATACAAAGGTTGGAAGGGTTGTTAATGACACTAAAGACAGTATGCTACTGCAACAGGATCTAGAAAAGTTGGGCAGAAGATGGGCTGAGAGGTGGCAACTAAAGTTTAACGTTGACAAATGCAAAGTACTGTGTATGGGTAGCAGTAACCCAAGAGAAATGTACCAACTGTGTGGTACTATGGGCTGCCAGAGCAGGTCATGGAGTTTTGTCAAGGATGTTATTATTTATTACAGTAAACCCTCGATTTAATTGACTAATAGGGGAGAAGGGGTGTCCGTTAATGCGGAAAGTGAAAGTCTGTTAAATCAAATGTAACCTTGGGGGGAGGAATTTTATTTTTTTTTTGTTCTTAATGTAAAAAAAAAGTTTTAATACAAAATAGAGTACTGTAAAATATAAAATTATGTTGTAATTTGGCCTTTGATTTACGGATATCAGAAACAGTTTATTTTTTTAAGCTGTAAATTTCACAAACACGTGCTACTGAGACGCCTTCTTCTAATTTCTCAATTAGCTCTAATTTTTGTGCCGCACTTAAGTTTACATGCTTTCTTTTAACTCCTCTATCACTTGATGCCATCTTAAATTGTAAGGATTGAAAATTATTTAATAAATAAAGTCACAATTCGGAAATCGCAGAAATACTCTGTATACAACCTGACCCCACGATAGCTTGAGGCAGACCGAGACCAAAACAAAGCGAGTCAGTAGACCTGCAGTTTAGTGTCCCAAATCACATTCAGCTCACAAGTCACTGCCTACTCTTATCTGTAATCTGGGAAAACAGCTATTTGACCATGTTTTCAGAAAGAAGAAAAAAAAAATAGACTGACTACAATTTCCTGAATTTGATTATAAAAATAAAAATAGGTAATTATCAAAACAATAATGGAAATAGGTAATTATTATTAATTTTTAATTAATAATAACACAAGTTTTGTATAACCTAAAAAAAAATAATATGGTCAAGATTAATATGTACATTACTGTATTATTATTTGTCTGGTCCGTTAAATCAGAAATCCATTATATCGGGGTCTGTTAAATTGAGGGTTTACTGTATTATTATTATTATTAGACATATGGTGCAAGGAAGCCTGAGGCTTATGCAGTACCAGCCAAAAAAAAAAAAAAAAAAAAAAATTCTGAATTACCCTGAGAGAGAAAGAGAAAACAAGAGTCAAAAGTAGAAAGAATCACAAGAAAGAGAAGAGTGATGGTATCCAGCTGAACACCATATATATAGGAATTCTGCTAGCAGAGACAAGGAGGTGATTATTCCTTTGTATAAGGCAGTGGTCATAACCACACCTTGAGTACTGCATACAGGTATGTATTTTAGGAAGGATGTAGAGTGTAGAGTTGCTATAACAAGTACAGAGAAGGGCAACAAGACTGGTGAGAGGAACAAAGGGTTGTGCTTATGAAGAAAGGGTTAAGTTCTGCAAGTTGTAGCATCTGGAGACTAGGCACCTGCAAGGTGATCTGATTGAGGTGTATAAGGCCTTGAATGGTTTGAGCAGGCTCAATGCTGACGGGATACTCTTGCTCAAACTAAGAACCTGAGGGGGCATAGATTCAAATCGAAGAAAGACAGTTGTAGAATAGATGTGCAGAAGTTTGCCTTTATTCAGCTGGTAGTTGATTGCTGGAACAGACTTCCATCTGTTGTTGTGGAAGTTGATAGCTTAAATAAATTTAAGGCTGAACCAGATAAACATTTGGAGTGACCAGATCAGCAAAATGGGAAAGTTTTTTTTTTGTCTGATGCTGTATAAGCTTGCCTGCCTTTCTTTCTTGCATTATATGCCTCAACTAATGCTAATGCTAATGTAGGGTGATCACCCAGATGGAGTACACTCAGAGACCCAACCAGGATAATACATCAGAGGCTAGAGCAAAAATACTAGCTGTCAAAGAAAATTTACCATATTACAAGAATGAGCCTCAGGTTACACCAGAGACCTCGAATTGCAGAGTATATCGGGACCATGCCAAAATAATGGACAAGATTATCACCCACAACAGAATAGACAAAAACCTCATCAACGAGAAGGAAATGGTGACTTATGCGATTTACATAGTGGTGCCCAACATCAGCAACCTCAAGAAAACATATGAGGAAAAGATCAGGAAATACTCAGACCTAAGACAGGAAGTCAAAGATATGTAGCATATGGAATAAGTAATGACCATCCTGATCACTGTGTCAACCACCGGCATGGTGTCAAAGAGCCTCCAAAAGAACCTAGCAGCAATAGGTATCCCAGAGAACTTTTACATGGAACTCCAGAAAGCTGCAATGCTGAATATCTGTAAGATAGTAAGAGAGTTTGTCAACAAAGAGTAATAATAATAATAGTAACCAGACACAAAACAACCACCCCATGCACTTGGCACTAGTACCTGTCACAGGACAGAAAAAACCCCCATAAAGGAGAAAGTTTTTTTCTTTTTAATAATAATAATAATGTATCCTATATCCTGTGATTTTGGGGAATCTGGTATTGGCAATCTTCATTATGTGGATTAGACCTCACTGTTAATGGAATGTTAGGATATTTGATGCCGTTCTTGCTTTAATGGACATCACAACATGTTGATTTATGTCACGCAGAAATAATCATCATCAATGTGGTTTTCACCAAACCTCAGGAATAACAGAAAGCATACTTTTAATTTTCCCACTTAACAACATCCTCAGACTTTTTTTTTTTTTTTTTTTTGTTAGTTGTTGGCACATCGGCTTCTGTGGCCATAATGCACCTCCCAAAGTTTTTGCATTTTACTCTGATCCAAGCACGAGGCAGGATTCAAACCCACGACGTTTGGGTTGCCAGGCAGGCACTTTACCCACCTGGCTAACCCGGTTGGCCCTCAGACTTGTAGTGAAGGTAATATAGCATATATGTGGAGCTCAAGTTTTGTCATTACCAATCTTGCAACCAAAGTAGAAAGAATATGCATGTTTACTGTAGCTTTTCTTCCTTTGAGTTTTTGTCATAAACTTTGATACACATAGCTGAAATTGTCAGGATGGTTCAGACACTTTCTTTGATTATGCTCAATTCAAACATTTTAACAATACAGTGCTAAGAAAAAACACAGAAGAAACAAACAATATGCAATAGACAATCAGATAAATTAAATAATAGAGTCATTGGTTAAAGAAGTAATGCAATATCATCTAAACAGGACTGCAGTTATACTTCAGACATAGCATGGGTTTGTTAAGTGGGAAATCTTGTCTGACCAATCTGACTGGATTGTAGTGTTACTTTTTAGTGACATTACAATTGTAGTGTCACTAAAAAGTAACACTACACTTGCCTTTCTGTTGTTGAGAGAGAGAGAGAAGTGAACACAGGCAAAGTTGAACATGCTAGCATTAGTAGAGGCATATGATGCATGAAAGCAAGCTTATACAGCATCAGCCAAAAAAAAAAAAAAGCCCCTTCCCATTTCACTGATCCATTTGTTCCAAATGTTGTTTAGTTCTGCCTTGAATTTATTTAAGCTATCAACTTCCACAACAACAGGTGGAAGTTTGTTCCAGCAATCAACTACATGCTGGCTAAAGGCAAATTTCCACACATTATTCTACAACTGTCTTTCCTAAGTATTATATTCCCCAATATTACTATTATCTATGAGTAAACACAAACATTATTCATTGTCATATCTACTTCCCTACATAAGATATACCTATTATGGATAAAGACAAAACCTGTATAAAATGGTGGACATGATGTGAAATTGGAAGAATTAAATATATTTAATATAATAAAAATTTAATATAATATATTAATTATATTATATTAAATATATTTAATATAATAAAAATTTAATATAAAATTTAATATAATATATGGCCAATGTAAATAATAATCAAATTTTTATATAACCTAAACTGATTATAGATAAACAAAATTTATCTATAATCATATGTAACGCTACTCTGCATTTTGAAAAAAATTCACCAAAGGGCGTGGGACTTGTGAAATGTTTCTGAATCATTTTCTAATTCTGAATTCAAAAATGACTTCCATCTGTTTCCATCATGTCAGGTTTCTTCAAAAATTACAAAAAAAAAATTTGATTTCTCAGAAATGTTTATTAATTTGCCAGAATTTGTGCACTGAAATTATAACAAAATGCATCTTTTACCAGGCTTTTATATTTAAATACATGTTGAGAACACTATTAAAAAGATAAGTGTGGTAAAAAGTCCACTAAACACCCACCTCTCATTTTAACAACTGATCTTTTTTTTTTTTTTTTTTTTTGTCCTTGCTTTTTCCCATTATATAATGGGGTCAGCATTTTTTTTTTTTATTGTTTTGGCATGCAATTTTTTTTATGGCCAGATGCCCTTCCTGACACCAATCCTCACCCTTTATCCGGGGCTGGGGATATGCGGTGGTCATTCCCTGACACTCCTCATCCAACGTATTTGGTGGTCACAGGCTTGAACCCCGGTCTAATCAAGAAGCGTGTGCCTCACACTAATGCTCCTGCCCACCTGGCTACGGAGGCGCCAGATTTTAACAACTGATCTACGATGGGTCAAATTTTTTGTTTCTTTGATGTTCTTGCAGATCCTTCTACTAAGTCCCTCTTCAGCATCCAACAATAGTCAGTCATCATGTTGACATTCAACCTACCCTTATATTTCATTTACATTATTTAATGTCCTGGTGAAACCACTCATCCTGTTCTTCACTAACACTACCTAGATTTTCTAGGAAACAGTTGATGTGGGAGTGTAAAAAAGTAGCTTGACACTCATGTTGCAGCCCAGCTTCTTGAAGTTTTCTAATGCATTTTCAACTATATTCTTGTAGTCTGGATCCTTGTTGTTCCCCAAGAAGTTCTCAATAACAGACCTGAAGCTAATCTATGCCTGTTTTTCTCTTTATTCATAGTTTCCCCAAAACGTTGGCCCTTCATCAGTTTGCAAATTTGAGGTTTAACAAAAATACTTTGTTTTAATTTCTTCTAGGTAATCAATGGGAATTTAGCACAAAGGTAGTTGAAGCAGGGGCCACTCACAAGGTAAGGCTTTCACAAACTGTTTCCAATTTGATGTGAAAGGGTGGAAGGAGACAGTTTTTAGGTCTATCAGTGGTTTGTGAACTATGTTCTTTGATCCAGGCAACAAACTGCCCCGCTTTAGTCAGATCTTGACATCCCAGCACTTACTGTTCCACTCACACAAAAAGCAAAACATTTTTATGTAGACAAATTGCTGTCCAAGTAACATGCCGATCACTTTAAAGTCAGCGGAGACAAACCAACTATGTTCTTTACACTTAATATTTGTCAGCAACTTCTTGACATATCCATATGTTTCTTTCAAATACGCAGAGTGAGCTACTGTAATTGACCCATATTTATTTTCATTGTTGAGGATTTCCATCATATTTATTTCCAAAGATGAGTCTCAAAGGAGCAATACACCATCGAGACTCCTCTTTCATGAGCCAATAAAAGTCTCCACTGTGTAGGATAGTAACTAATTTCTAAATAGTTCAATTAAGTCATTTATATTTCTGCAAAAAAATCATAGAATCATCCAAAGAAAAGTAGGGGACTATGTCTCAATCTCTGTATCTGTACCATGAGAGAAATGTCCCATGTGCTAGAAGAATTTTTTAATTAAGTCAAGAACAAAGGAGTTCTGTAGATTCCTTTGGTAAATAAGGGTAGTCAGGTAAGAGGTTATCCACGCGTTGGACAAGATTTTGCAGCTCTGTCAAACACTAAGTTTTTTATTTATATTTAGCCATTGTATTGACTTAATTGTTATATTAAACTATAAAGCGTTTAGGGCGAAAGCCTCAAGCTATGGAAAAGGCTAGACTATGTATAAGTATAGTGCGAAGGCATCAATAATACATAGACAAATCTGAATGAACAGAATATTAGCAAAGCGGCACATAAGCAACAAAGCGGCATAATTAAGTTATATCTCATATTGTGAATACCTTCACGAGTTGCCATGATATTGCACTACTTCGAATAACTTTTCCATAGCTTGAGGCTTACGCCCTAAACGCTTTATAGTCTAAATTACCCCAGGGGCTCACATCTGGCGAGTATGGGCTTGGCACACCCAGGGTCTTGAGCAGGATATCATCATTCTTGACTTTCTTGTTGATTCCTTTCTACTTCTCTCTCTCTCTCTCTCTCTCTCTCTCTTTCAGGGTAATAGGGAAATTTTTTTTTGGGCGGTGCAGCATAAGCCTCAGGCTTCCTTGTACCATATGGCGATTAATAATAAATAAATACATCATACACCATCAGGCATCTCTCATATTGTGGAGTTATACTTCATAACTGTTTTGCCATCATTGCATCACTTGGGTACCTACCCACCCACTGAAGAAGGGCCAAATAGCCCTGAAACGGTGCCGTCTGGGTGGCGGTATCCATCTGCGAATAAGTAACATTAGTCTTCTCCTCAGGTAAAGCATTGCTTATTCAAAGTAGTGCAATATCATGGAAACTCATTGTGAAGGTATTCACAATACGAGATATAACTTAAAACGATGCCGCTTTGGTAATATTCTGTTCATTCTGTTCATTCAGATTTGGCTATGTATTATTGATGCCTTCGCACTATACTTATATATTGTTATATTAAATTATTTTCTATAAGTAGCTTTACAGTCCTAGTCAAGCTACTTCGTTTATTTTGAATTTAGATACTGATTTTGAAAGTTAATACTTAGTGTCTGCAGATTTTACCATTCATAATGGTACTAACTTGCCGCAATTGTTATATGATACAGAATAGTGTAATGTATATCCCAAAGTTGATTGTTGTTGTTTCATTTTTTAGGAGCAACATTAGCAACTAAGGCCATATTGCTCTGAGGATATGCGGTGGTCATTCACTGACCTTTCCGCATCCTCCGTATTTGGTGGTCATGGGCTCGAACCCCGGTCTAATCAAGAAGCATGTGCTATGCACTGCTGCTCCTGCCCATCTGGCTACGGAGGCACCCCAGTTGATAACGTAAGGTTTAATGTAAAACTAAATAGTGAAATATCTAGCACTGTATTAGAAATCTGTTAGCTTAGTTCAGTATTATCAATTAATCAATTAAAAATGATTTATCTTATTAAATTTCCTTGATAATTAAATTGTACTTAAACGGAATCATGATCTGGAGTAGAGCAGCAAAACAGCGAGCACAAAGTAGCGGTAGTACTGTGGCTCGGGGGAGAACCAAAGGGGACAATCCTCCAATGCATCACAGACTAAAAAAATGTGCGAAATGTGAAATGTTTGCGGATCTTTCTAGAACAGGACATGATCCTGCACTGTATTCCTAGAACAGGACATATCTAGCACTGTATTAGAAATCTGTTAGCTTAGTCCAGTATTATCAATTAATCAATTAAAAATGATTTATCTTATTAAATTTCCTTGATAATTAAATTGTACTTAAACAGAATCATGATCTGGAGTAAAGCAGCAAAACAGCGAGCACAAAGTAGCAGTAGTACTGTGGCTCGGGGGAGAACCAAAGGGGACGATCCTCCAATGCATCACAGACTAAAAAAATGTGCGAAATGTGAAATGTTTGCGGATCTTTCTAGAACAGGACATATCTAGCACTGTATTAGAAATCTGTTAGCTTAGTTCAGTATTATCAATTAATCAATTAAAAATGATTTATCTTATTAAATTTCCTTGATAATTAAATTGTACTTAAACGGAATCATGATCTGGAGTAGAGCAGCAAAACAGCGAGCACAAAGTAGCGGTAGTACTGTGGCTCGGGGGAGAACCAAAGGGGACGATCCTCCAATGCATCACAGACTAAAAAAATGTGCGAAATATGAAATGTTTGCGGATCTTTCTAGAACAGGACATGATCTAGCCAAGGAGGATGTCTTTGTGTATGCTAGGTGCAGAAACTATGAAGAAATTAGGTGCCAATTCAGCGTTCTGATGGGCATCTATGAGAGTTTGAGGTGTAGGGTAGTATTTAATTTTAATTTAATAAAATTTTGAGGTGCCCTCAAAGAAATTAATATGAGAGTCCCATCAAGCTCTCAGCTGCCCAACTCAATGCCAAAACTCACTCCTGTGCATCAGGCAACACACAGCGGCAATCTCCAAGGCAGAATGCATTGGTCCCACAGGAGCTAGTTATTGTCGGTGACTCTATTGTCAGGGAGACTGGGAATATATTATGCAAAAAGGATTGATGGAACAGGACCAGGGTATGACTGCCAAGGGCAAAAGTTGATGATGTTCTAGAGCAGATATCATCTTTTAAGGGCACAAAAGGTGATATTGTTGTACACATTAGCACTAATGACCTTAAGGGTAAGAGATCTGCAGATTTACTTAACAAGTACAGGTCAATGTTGAAAAAAAAGTCGAGTTAGGGTTAAATTTGAAAGTGTCTGCAATTCTGCCCAGACATGATAGGAGGGAGTATATGATGAGAGCCTTGTCGATCAATTCGGCCCTGGAGAGACTGTGCAAGGCTCGTGGGATAGAATTTTTTTCAGCATGGTCTGAGCTTGCTAACAGGAGAGATTGCTTCTACAGGGATGGGATACACTTAAATAGAAAGGGTTCAAGAATATCTGCTAATGCTATCGAGGCAGTGTTAGGAGGTTCGGAAAACTGCTAGCTTGGGGGAATTCACAGAATAAAACATTAACCGTAGCTGCAGGCAGAGGTGAAAGTGATTCTTGACTGCTTCTATTGTAATGAGCAGCAGCCTAGAGAGCAAGTTGTTGGGGATTTCAAGAGCTGCTGGGAATCATCATGGAATAAGTAAATACATTGGCTGTGTTAGGGTAACTAAGAGTAAGAAAATGTGCATGTACGCCAAAGCTATAAGTATAGTAAATAAATCTGATGAATTTGAAGTGCTGATCAAGACATGAAAGGCAGATATTGTTGGGATATCAGAGACATGGTTTCACACAGATATAAGCAATGCAGAATTGGAATTTGGGGAGTAAAAGGTAACTATAGTGGGGAGGAATGGAGGAGGAAGGATTATGCTGTTAGTTAAGAAACACAAAATCAAAGGAAGTGCATCCAGTTAATACTGGTGTTGAGTCTATTTGGTGTGACATAAACACTGGGAAAAGGAAAATGAAAGTAGGAGTGCGTTATAGGCCTAATGATTTGATGAGTACAATGAACAACTGTGCAGAGATATAGAATAGGGGATTTTAATTTTTCAGATAATGACTGGAACTTGTGGGTTGATCACTTGCACACTAGCAAGACATATGTGGATTTATTGGAGGATTGGTTTCTACAGCAACATGTTCGAGGTGCAACCAGAGGAAGTAATAGTCTTCATCTGATTATCAGCAGTGATTATTTATGCATTAAGAATTTTCAGATAAAGGAATCACTAGGCAACAGTAATCACAGTGTACTGATGTGGGATTTACTTAAAGATATAACTGTCATCAAGGGTAAAGGGAAGTGTTTTTGTAAAGGTTACTGTAGTGGTCTCAGACAGTTTTTAAATTCTATACGGTGGGATCAACTGATGATATTACCAACGGTTAATTCTAAATGGGAAGCCTTAAGGGACTTAATGTTGGAGGCTACTAGGCTTTTCATACCGACTAAGAAATATTGTTCAAGATTTAGACCTAAATGGATATCTAGGTACTGATAATAGGTACTAAATGGATAACCTGTATAGGTACTAAATGGATAACCTGTAATCAAGTCACAAAGGTGACTTGATTACAGGTTAGGCAAGCAAAGGATGATTACGAGAAATCCTTCGCAAAGGATGAAAAGAAAAACAACCAAGACTTCTTTACTTATGTAGACTCTAGAAGGAAGGGGATGAATCAGATTGGTCTACTTGATACTTGATGTTGGTGGTTCGACTGTTGATGATCCTGCTCAGATAGCTGACAAACTGAATGAGTATTGTGTATCTACATTGGCACATTAGGAATTATGTAAGGAAGTGGATGACAGAAGTTTACTAAACTCTAACAGGGAGCTAAATGATTTTATAATAACGGAGAGCTAATGATTTTATAATAACGGAGTGGAGGAGAAATTGTTGAAGGTAAAAATAAAAAACGGCACCTGGGGCAGATGGAAACTATCCAGTTGTATTTAAGGAAGCAGTGAGGGAAGTAAGAAAACCCTTAGCCTTAATTATGAGAGGATCCTTAGATTCAGGGGAGGTCCCAATGGACTGGAGATGTATCCCAAATCACAAAGGTGATTCGAAGGGTGACACAAATAATTATAGACCTGTTAGTTTAGCTTCTGTTCCAGGGGAAAATAACGGAGTCACTGGTTAAAGAAGTAATGCAGGCTCACCTAGACAAGACTGCAGTAATAGTTCGGACATAGCATGAGCTTGTTAAGGGGAAGTCTTGTGTGACCAATTTTATTGGATACTACGATGTGGTTACAAAGGAACTAGATGCAAAAAATTATTTTTATATCATATACTTGGATTTCAGGTAAGTTTCTGATACTGTTGCACACGGTAGACTGCTGTAAAAATTGGAGTGGTATGGCATTAAGGGCAAGTTGCTGCAATGGATAAAGGGATGGTTGAGTCGGAGATGGCCAAGAGTAGTACTAAATGGACACTGCTCTACGTGGACTAATGTTATTAGTGGAGCCCCCCCAGGGTTCGTTTCTGGATCTAGTTTTGTTTTGTGTATTTATCAATGAAGGTATATCACACTTCAAAAATTTCCAAGTTTGCAGATGATACAAAGGTTGGCAGGGTTGTTAATGACAGTAAACACAGTACGCTACTGCAACAGGATCTAGAAAAGTTAGGCAGATGGGCTGAGAAGTGGCAACTGAAGTTTAACATTAACAAATGCAAAGTACTGCATATGGGTAGCAGTATCCCAAGAGATTTTTTTTTTTTTTTTGATTTGGTAGTTGTTGGCGCATCGGCTTCTGTGGCCATATTGCACCTCCCAAGGTTTTTGCAGTACTTTGATCCAAGCCCGAGGCGGGAATCGAACCCACGACCTTTGGGTTGCCGGGCAGGTACTTTACCCACTCGGCTAGCCCAATCGGCTATCCCAAGAGAAACGTACCAACTGTGTGATACACTCAGGGAGGTGGAGAATGAAAAATACCTGGGGGTAATTCTGCAGTCATATATGAAGTTCTCTGAGCAGTGCAGACAGGTTGCCAAAGCAGGTCATAGAGTTTTGTCAATGATATATAGGAATTTTGCTAGAAGAGACAAGAAGGTGATTATCCCTTTGTATAAGGCAATTGCCAGGCCATACCTTGAGTACTGCATACAGGTCTGGAAGACTCATTTTAAGAAGAATGTAGAGTTGCTAGAAAGAGTACAGAAAAGTGCAACAAAATTGGTGAGAGGAAGAAAGGAGTGCTCTTACAAAGAGATACTTAAGTTCTGCAAGTTGTAGCATCTGGAGACTAGGCACCTGCGAGGTGATCTGATTGAGGTGTATAAGGCCTTGAATGGTTTGAGCAGGCTCAATGCTAATGGGATATTTCCGCTTGCTCTGATTAAGAACGTAAGTGGGCATAGATTCAAATTGAGAAAAGAGAGTTGTAGAATAGATGTGTGGAAGTTTGCCTTTAGCCAGTGGGTAACTAATTGCTGGAACAGACTTCAACTGTTGTTGTAGAAGTTGATAGCTTAAATAAATTTAAGGCTGAACTAGACAACAATTTGGAGTAACCAGATGGGTGAAATGAGAAGGGTTGTTTGTTTTTTTTTCTTGGCTGATGCTGTATAAGCTTGCTTTCTTTCATAATACGCCTCTGCTAATGCTAATGCTTAAATCTCTTACCAGATCATTGAGTTCATGCTGTGAAAACGGTTGAGGGCTGGACTCAATGTCTTCAGTTTCATCTTAAGAAGCTTCATGTTGAGCACTCTCCACTATAAGTGGAGGGCATGGAATCAGCAGGTTATCTCCATGTGGGATTGGCAGATGGAATATTAGGATACATAATGCCTTTCTTACTCTTTGCATTGTATCCCTCTACATTAAGTAAGCAAAATCGTCACAGCGGTTTGCAGACTCCTGCCAAATGATGGGAATTATAAATGGCATAGCCTTCTTTTTACCATTCTTCTACAATCTCAATGTTTCAAACACTTGTGTGAAGACATTTTTACTCATTTTTTGGCACAGGCTTGACATGATAACCTTAAAAATAAACTGAGTTCATACTGATAAACAATGCTCAGATGTGGAAAACTTTATGTGGAGTCCATTGTTTATCTTGGTCACTGAGTTTCACTCGAAAATAAGCACAATACACATATTTTTATAAATTCTGCAATATCTTGTCTTTGCTTGAGGACTACATAACTTCCACAAATATAAGAAAATAAGTTTGGATTGTTCAAACACTCGCATGATGACATTTTACTCACTTTTCAGCACAAGCTTCACACAATAACCTCAAAAATAAACTGAAATCACACTGATAAACACTGCTGCATGAAGCTCTCAAAGTCAAGAAACAAATGACTGAGAACAGTGTTGCCAGCATGTGGAGATTTAGCTTACAAATTTAGCCCAACATTTACTCCCAATTTAATATATTCAATAATACAACTCAAGACATCAACTTAAGTGATTTGTGAAAAAATGGTACAATAGGAAAAAAAACAAATAACATTTCTGAAATCAACATAAAAAATAAAAACAGCTATTAGTTTACAAACATCAGAAACCATGCAGAGTGGTGTAATTTTTGATTTAATAAATGACAATTATACACCCCCATCCTTATGGCATAATTATGAATATCTATAATTTATTTATAATTTATTGCTAATCAATTTTCGTACATAATTATTAGCTATATTTTATTTTATTTTAAAACGTATATAACATGCTTAGGTTTTTACCTTCTTTAAACTTTTACTAATCTTTTCTTATGTGTTCTTAGTATCCTCCACTTCTACAGGGCTGGCAATCTATACATCATTCATGGTGAAATTAAGCTAAAAATATTCTTTGTCAAAATTTCATCCAATACGCCATTTTCTCAGACAATATGCAATGATTGGTTGGTTGTTTGGACTGGGTTTTATTGGTGCATTAGCAACAATGGCTATAATGCACCAAAACCAGCATCACAATTCTCACACATATGAAAGCCATCTGCCCTAAGCAGGAATGTATGCGTAAGATGATGAACTATGTCCTATGCAGGGGTGAGCTAGAACAACTTGCTCTCTATGGTTCGTACACACACTATACTGCTAGTGTTGGATTACAGGCTTTATTTGTTATAGCTTGTTCATAACCTGCCCATGCCAAGATTGATGCCATTGAGAAAATAATGTAGAGTGTATTAGCTGTCTGAAGCCTGTATAAGGGACTAACAGGCTACTGTTGTTGTGGTGACCTGGTTGCGGCATTAGCCAGTTCGTTACCCTCAATCCTAAAGTGGCTTGGGATCCAGCAGAAACAGATATAGAAAGGACACTCAGAAAGAGAATGAAGTGTCTGCTGTACCTGAGTAAGGTATGGATGAGGATTATATCTCATCGCCGATAAAACCTGCAGCATACTTAATGAGTTGGTATACATCATACACCTTTGGTAATTGTGGGTTTTACATGCTGAATTTGTGACAAAGCCTCTCAGATATAGTGTTATCTGGGAAGATGGCAGCAGATCTGACAGATGATTCTGACTTAGAACCATCACTGAAGACAGACAAAAAATTACAGTATTTGGCTCGGTGGGCAGCATAGAGTTTAATATAAAAAATTTGCAAAATTATACAGATTCAAAATATACAAAAATATACAGAATTATACAAAAGAAATTATTACACATTCAAAAAAAAAAAGGAGGGGGGGGTGATTAAGCTTTGAAGTTAATAACTGTCCAGTCCAGCAAAAAAATTAATGCCCAATCAGTCCAAGACATGGGCAACTATTCAGCAGAATGAATTTTACAAAATAATCATTAAGTTATGTTATTGTCCATGAGAGTTCATAAAGTTTTGATTAGAATCAAATAAACATTGAAAGTGATAAAGAGCATACTTTACCACAAAAATCTAAGGAAAACAAAGGTGCTATTTAAATATAAACTTAATTACTATTCACAAAATATGAACATATTTATGAAATGCCAAATTTCACAGTAAACAAAATATGGAGCAAACAATTGAAATAAATGTTACAGTTTACACGATTTGTTCTAGCAGGCTGATAATAACAAGTAAATTTTTGGATACATTCATTAAAATTAAAAGTTAACAAATTAACTTTAATTTGTTTAAAATAGGTTTATAATTCAGAAAAATAACTGTTGTCTTTTAAGAAAGACAGAACGTGAGAAATTCTGAAAGGATTGAAAGAAAGTAGGAGAGGAAATGAAGGCAGATTCCTGAATGAGAGTAACAAGACCAGTGATGGACAATAATGGTGCATGAAATTCACCGTAAATAGGATAAAAGAAAAGAATGTGGGTAGAATCCTTGACAGAACCGCAAAGACAAAAGTTCAGAATTGGAAAGGTAGAAATAGGCAAGTTTAAAATTTAAGGAACCATGTCCTGTTAAAAGAAAGCTAGAAAACAAGCTGGGAGAAAACCTATTTACAATTTTTTTTTTTTTATTAACAAATGTAACTCCTGGAATAAATAATTTTGTAATTAAACCTTTTTTTGGGAATCAGACCAGCGAAGTTGCCAACAGTCATGAAGAATTTTTAAAATTCATTGTTTTTCTTGTTTAGGACTGAAAGACACGTCAATTTGAATTCCATTGAATTCTGCAGGTAGGTCTTTACAAATGAAGTAAGGAACTCTATGGTAAACTAACTGTAAGTTTAATGGTAGTGAAGCAGACAGAACTTGTAGGGCAGAAGTAGAGACAGTTCTACATGCCCTAACCAATACTAAGAGGAAACTGTGTTGGATCGAACCAAACTTGAATCAAATTGTAAGCAATTTAGTGTGTCAAAATCAGGAGGCAGCAATGTAAGTGGTAATTAGTAAAACAGCAGTTTTGTATAGTGTATGCAAAATCTTATGGTTCAGCCCCAGTCCTTCAGGAAATCCAAACAATTTGAAAGATAAAGCGATTACCAACAGTAATCCAAGGAATTTTGTGATAGTTACAAAAGAGAAAGATTTACCATTAATTTTTATTAGAGGACGATTAGTTGGATGAAAGTGCCTTTGAAGGCCATGAGAAATAGCAATTTTGTTGTGTTTAGCAATCAGAAAGTTGAAGAATAGAATTTGTGCTTTCTTCTAATGAATGGCAAGAATTTACATAAAAATAAATCATCGAGTATGCAATTGATGAATAATTTTTGCAACCAATGGTTGAGAACAAGATTCCATATGCTTTGACATAGACTTCAGACAAGAGATGTTTGAAATGCTCCAGTGGCAATATGAATCGCCTGATGGTGGATGGGTCTCCAGCCATTGTGGTACACTGAGTCTAGCATGGATCCATAATCTAACTTAGAATGCATGAGTGCATGATATAGGCATAATAAAGTGCATCAGTCAGTGCCCTAAGAATTAGGTGAGAGCGCACATAGAATATTCAAGCCTCCTGTGCACTTTGCAAATAGTTGACAGATGTGCTGTAGAAAGGTCAACTTTCTATCAAATATGAGCCCCAAAAATAGCATTTTGCCCTAGTCTTAGTTCATGTTCAGGGTAAAGATTTCGCTTGCAGCAAACATTTATGCAAATGATCTTTTGCGGGGAGAACCTGAACCCATTATTCACTGCCCATGAGCTCAGGTGGTTAATAGCATGTTGCAGTTCTCTCTCGATTACCTTCATGGTGCAGGATTGAAAGAATATGCTAAAATCATCAACATATAGGGCACAGTTCACAGTTGGAGGAAGTTATTCTGTGATGGAATTCACTTTGATGGCAAAAAAAGTAAAACTGATCCTAGGTACTCCCTGCTCTTGACTGAAAGGCCAAGAGAGAGTAGATCCTACATGAAGTGGGCAGGAAAGATGGAATAAAAAGTTTTAGATAAAAGCTGGAAGATGACCTCTAAGGCTATGCTATAAAGGTCTTTTAAAATTCCAAACCTCCAAGTTGTGTCATATGCTTTTTCCATATCAAAGAACATGAACATCGGGTGTTCTCATTTTAGAAAGGCATCTCAATTGGATGTTTCAAGCCTAATTAAATGGTCTAAAGTGGATCTATTTCTTCAGAAATCACAATGCACTCTAGACAGCTAGTCAGAGCAATAGGACAACAGTTTGTTGGGATTTTTGGATTTTTTCCTGACTTTGGAAAGGAAAGCACCAATTGCCTTATGCCAGGAATCCAGAAACTGCTTTTCTAGAAATCTGTACAGAAGAGAATTAGTCCATGGATTTAGCTGACAGATGTCTGATCATTTCAAAATGGATTAGATCTGGTCCAGCAACACTTGCCTTAGTAAAGAGTGAGAGCTGTTTTTAACTCTTCTATGGTGAATGGCCCATTGAAAGGATGAGAATTTTTCAATATTAAGTTAATTGGCTGCTTTTTGTGTTTGTTCTGATGAGATGGTAGAAAAGGTCTCCCCAAGAGCATTGGCTATTGCAGTTGGGTCTGCAATAAAGCATCCATTATAATCCCAAAACGACAAAGTGTGATGTATATTTTCCCTTCATTTTCTGGATTTTGTCTCGGACAGAGTGCTCAGCTAAGAGTGCTGATCAACTGGGTAATAGGATGTAAAGTGGATTCACAAATCCTTTAGGCCCTGAAAGTGATATAGCATGCTTTGGCACATGCACATTTGAAGGCTAAGAGATTGGCCATGGTAGACAGAGGGTGGTAATCAATGGGTGCTGCTCTTCTTGGACTAATGTTATTAGTGGAATCCCACAGGGTTCGGTGTTAGGTCCACTGTTGTTTTGTATATTTATCAATGATATTGATGAAGGTCTATCAGGCTTAATGTCGAAGTTTGCAGATGATACAAAGGTCGGCAGGGTTGTTAATGACAGTAACGGCAGTGTGCTACTGCAACAGGATCTAGATAATTTGGGCAGATGGGCTAAGAAGTGGCAACTGAAGTTTAACCTTGACAAATGCAAAGTACTGCATATGGGTAGAAGTAACCCCAGAGAAACATACCAAATGTGTGGTACTGCACTTAAGGTGGTAGAAAATGAAAAAGACCTGGGAGTAATTGGGCAGTCAGATATGAAGTTTTCTGAGCACTGCAGACAGGCTGCCAGGGCAGGTCATGGGGTTTTGCCAATAATATATAGGAATTTTGTTAACAGGGAAAAGGAAGTGATTGTCCCTCTGTATAAGGTAATGGTCAGGCCACACCTTAAGTACTACGGTACAGGTCTGGAGGCCTCATTTTAGGAAGGATGTAGATTTGCTTGAGCGTGTACAAAGAAGGGCAACAAGATTGGTGAGGGGAATGAAGGGATCCTCTTACCAAGAGAGGCTTAAGTTCTGCAAATTGCAGTGGCTGGAGAATAGGCACCTGCACGGTGATCTGATTGAGGTGTATAAGGCCTTGAATGGGTTAAGCACGCTGAATTCTGATGGGATCCTTCCACTTGTTCAGATTACAAACAAACCTAAGGGGGCATAAATTCAAATTAAGAAAAGACAGGTAGAATAGATGTGCGGAAATTTGCCTTTAGCCAGCGGGTGGTTAATTGCTGGAACAAACTCCCATCTGTCATTGTGGAAGTTGATAGGTTGAATAAATTTAAGGAGGAATTGGACAGGCATTTGGAGGGAATGGTGTGATTTTTTTTTTTTTTTGGCTGATGCTGCATAAGCTCATACACATGCTTTCTTGCATCACATGCCACTACTACTACTAACTCACAGCCCAGGTTAGTTGGTAAATCACTGCAGCATAAAGATCAGCTGGAGCAGAAACCAGTCTCCATCAATCTCAGAAACAGACTAATGCAGAACTAAGCAATTCCTCAGATTGTACAGGGGAAAAAAAAAAAAAAGAGATTTGTCAGCTACCTGAGCAGCAGCATCATCAACAGTCGAACCACTGATACAAAGTGGACCAATCTGATTTATCCCCTTCCTTTTAGAGTTTACATAAGTAAAGATGCAAATTAGGCCCAAGATGCAAATTTCCAACCAATAAGAGTGCTCCAAAACTGGGATAGCAGAAAATATGAATAGACAACTAAGGGCAGACAACCAGGTAGGATACAACCAACAAAAACATATAAGAATGAACAGGTTCAACACCAAATTAAGGACAAAAGTTTTAAAACCAATTTTAAGAACTTGTTACAAAGACTTGACAATGTTCATTATACAAAGTATGTATCAATACAACAGTTATATATTTTCATTTTGGATTTTGCACATGTAATGCAACTTATCTCAAATTGTAACGATGCAAACAGATACACTTCTATATATACCACAAATCAAAAAAAGGTTGGATAAGGTTTGTTATCAACTTTTTAATTTTGAAACTAATATATATATTTATGTTACTTTATAAAAACCTTGCATTACATTCATTGCTAGACATCTGTTAACTCAATCAGATAGATTTACTACAATAGTATAGATTACTTTGGTCTAAAATTAATAACTAATAAAATTATTATTTTTTATTCAACAAACCTTTGGCCATAAAGGTTCTTCTCCAAAAAGTGGCCAAGTATTCCTCTGTTCCATATAAGCTAGTTCTCGAAATCCCACTGATATAAAACCAACACTAGAACATGCTGGAGAACTGATGGAGGTAGGAGAGAAAAAAATAATAAAAAAAAATTAAATAATTGTGGCCATAATTTTTTTCCAACCACGATGGAAAAACATACTCTGAATACAAAATTTTTAATATGTACTGTAAGAGATATGATTCTCAGATGAGAATTATATCTATAATTCTATAATATTTACTTAAATTCAGTTATTTACATAGTCTACTGCTGAACTTTCCAATTAATGCTGACTTCTTTGCACATTATCTACCAATTTTTATATACTTGTAGAAAAGAGTTAAGTTACACTTTAATCTGCATGCTGATCTTTTGAAAATCAAACTGAAAGTGCATATACAGATAAAATAGCTAATACAAAGCACAATAACACTGTTCTGATATGAAAATATGGATAATTTTAAATACAGTGTAATATATAACACTGGTTTGATTGTACATGAGATTCTGGTACAAATGTACATGTTTACAGATGCAAAAAAATCACCCCCTCCCTAAAAACACCCCCTTCCCTTAAAATCATTCATTTACCTAAAATAACCTACAAAAATCAAAAAATTAAAATTATATTTTTTAAAGAAATAATTCATTTAAACTGCTATAACTCCTTAACTAATTATAATGTGACTTTCAATAAATAACATGTCAGAATAAATACTATTTTTTAAAACTATTTTCTATAATCAAAATCAAGCATATGTTCAGTATTATTTTGTAGCCCATGGTAAATTAATTTTAAATCATCTTTTAAATTTAAAATTTTAATATTAGCATCAGATAAGGTTTGGCTAAACTTTTCTGGCATATAAATTTGAAATAAATTTCTTTCCTCATCATAAACTTCTGCGATGAGATGAATGCTGGTGTCTTTTTTAATAGTTTTAAATTTATTTACATTGTATTCAAAGTCACCATAGTTGAGTGGTCATGAGTGGGAGTGCAATAGCACACACTCCGAGTAGACTGGGGCTCAAACCCAAATATGGTTGGCAGATCAACCCTAAAACATGATTTTCTGAAGAAGCCTCCATCCTCCATCTTTTATTCAAAGTCTATTCTTAAATCAGTTATTTTTTTAGGAGGGAGGATTTGTAGCTTTGTATTAAGAATATCTGCCATTTAATAGTCATAAGTTTTTTTTTCGAGCTAGATTTAATCAACATCACCAGCGTATTTTCATTTTATGTGTATTTATGAATTCTTCACTTAGCAATTGGTATTTTTAACTGTTTCCAGTCTAATTTGTGTAGTAGTTGATCAATGATGTCTTGTCATAACACCTGATATTTAGTTCTGATTTGTATATCTAGTTCATCAAATTCAAGAATAAAAATACTACTAAGTATCTGAAATCAAATTACCTTTTTCATGTTTAATTTCTTTTTGAATTCCCAAATGAATTCCTCAGATAATCTGAAACTTTGAAAGAAATTCCCAGTTTAACTTACCTGCATGTTCATTAATAAACTCTTCAGAGATAACTTGATACGTAGAAATTTAGGCGCCTCCATAGCCAGGTGGGAAGGAGCAGCAGTGCACACACTCCGAGTAGACTGGGGCTCAAACCCAAATATGGTTGTCAGATCAACCCTAAAACATGATTTGCTGAAGAAGCCTCCATCTTTTATTAGCTTCTTGCTTTTTTTATTAGCACATGCTTCTTGATTAGACCGGGGTTCGACCCGTCACCACCAAATACGGAGGATGCGGAAAGGTCAGAGAATGACCACCGCATTTCTCGGAGCAATATGGCCTTAATTGCTAATGCTCCTAAAAACCAAACAACAAACAAACAAACAAACAAACTTAGAAATTTGATCCCAGTCAATCTTTTCATGAAATTCTTCTCAAAACTTTCTGAGAGTTTTTGTTCTTTATAAATAATATTCCAATTGAGATAATCCTTAAATTGTCTATCTAACTGTTAAGAGAGGGTAGGATCCCCTAGATACTTCATCCCATTTTACAGTATTAGGTTTAAAGGGATAGTCTTGAGGAATTTTCATTTAATTAATAACTCCCCCCCCCAATTAAATAATGCTGGCTTTTTATGCAATAACTGTAATTTCCCTTCCTTTTCACATAAAACTAGAAAGCATTTTTGATAATTTTCATTGTTTTTTAATTTCAACTGAAATAAAACATCTATAACGTTCAATGTTTACATAATTGGAGTGTTTGCTCACATCAAAATGTATTATTGGATATCTTTTTTTTTTAACTGAAAATAATTAACAATTACACCATCACAATACCTTTCATTCCTGCAGCTAAAAAACTTGTATAAAAATCTTACATACTCATTTTCTTCATAATTCTAAATTCTTCATATGAATATCTTTTTCCTGACACCTCAACACAACACGATTCTAAATTCAAATGATTGAAAATCATATTGTTTTATTTTTGACTTTCAAACCTATCTGATTTCTGAAACATTAGGAAAATGTAAGAGGATGATTTCTCTGTATTAGAAACTAACCAATTACTGCCATTATTATTCATTACATTAGATAAATACACATTACCACAATCCCATAACAAGATAATGGTTTCTCCTGATAAAATATTTTGTAAAAATTTACTTGCTGTGGTATTAGGGCTTAACTTTTGGAAGCCATAAAGATGGCTTTTCTAATTGAAATTTATATTTCTTATTTTCTGTAGTAATTAATATATTTTCTACTGAATTTCTATCTAATAGCTAATTCAAATCTGATTTCAACTCCTGTGAAAACGTTTTTGATATCTCTGCAAAACCCAAAAACTTTATTGAGTGGTAACCAAAAACATATGGGCTTACTTTTTTTCTCTCTCTCTCTTTTTTTTTTTTTTTTGTTAATTCTAGTTGTTTACAGAATCCTTCATTGAAATTTTTATTTTTGAGGCTATCTGTGCAACTGTTAAGTCTTTAGATGGATCTGTAATACCATTAAATCTATTTAAATCTAAATTATTTGAAGTATCAGATACTAAAACACATTAGTAGCACTAGATCTCGAATAATCATTTGAGAAATTCACTCAAGTTTGAACTAATGGTTTTATACTAACATATGAGATTTCAGTTATAGTTTTTATGATAACCTATATCCTTGAAAAGATATTAAAACCATTATTTTCTAATGTTACTATTTCATTTTCATTAACTATAGTATTATCAGGCCTCCAAAGCCGAGTGGGCAGGAGCAGGAGTGTAGTAGCACATGCTCAAAGAGCATGTGCTACTGCACTCCTGCTCCTGCACTCCGGGGTTCAAGCCCCTGACTGCTGAATACGGTCGATCTGCCAACCCGCACTGGACCAGCGTGGCAGATTACGGTCCATTTCCCTCAACGTGAATTGTTGAGGAGGCTTCCATCCTGCAGTGGGCTGATAATGGCTGCACTTTACTTACTTTACTTATCAGGGTTTAATACACATCATGTGAAAGTACCCTCCATGAAGGAAAAAAATAATACTTATCAAAATCTTGCACAAAAATTATATATTTTGAAAGCTGTATATATTTTGAAATATGTTTATAGATTCGAGGATGAGCTCTGTAATATAACTGTTTGTTTTTGTTAAGCATCATTTATTTTAATTATATTTATTTAAAAGCAGGTTAAACTTCTCAATCAGCTCATAAAATAAGTCATCATACTTTCTATGTATATGTAATATATAAGATATATCTTCTCCATTTAAGTTAATCGATCTTCTATATTCATCTATTAGTGAAATAACTATTTCATTAAATGTTGTTTTATTGAGAGGAAAATATATAAGTAAAATATGTAATATATAAGATATATCTTCTCCATTTAATTGTTTTATTGAGAGGAAAATATACTGGTGGGTTAGTTGTTTCAACTAGAGCAGCAAATGGATAACTTGTAGGTTTAAAGTTTTTTTTATATCAGATTGAATGCCATTATCATTAGATCCTTTTACAACTAAACAATGTAATAATATTTTAACTATCCCAAAAGTAATATTAGGTGTATATTTACCTTCATTTATTCTATCTTTATATACTTTGTTCAAATCCCAACACAATATATAACTTCCCTTCTATTTCAAAACCTTCATTCATCTAATTCAGGGGTCGGCAACCTTTTTGAGTGAAGAGCCATTTTTGATCTAATTAAAAAAGAGAGAGAGAATCCGAAGAGCTGCACTTCAGCTCAGCTGGGGGGGGGGTTAAGAAATGGAATAGAGTGGGAAGGTGTTTTATTAAAAAAATATATATTTTGAAATATTATTTATTAATAATATTTCTAATTAATGTGACTTTTGCTGCTCAACTTCTTGAGCAAGTCTCTCAATATCAGGGAAGTATGCTGTGATTTTCATCTTTAAGCATGCTGAGAGACTCGCATTGTTCAGACAGTTTCTTGATTTATTTTTAATATAGTTCATGTCTGAAGACATTTGCTTGCAGAAATTTGTCGAACCAAAAACTGAGAGAAGTCCAAACATAAATATTTTCAAATTTCTATACGTGTCCGATAAGCTACTCCACGAATCGAACACAATTTGTTCTTGCTTTTTCAACTCATCTATCAGAATCCATTTATGTGGAATTGCAAGGGCAGCCTTTTGCCTCTCCAAATCCTCAATTTCAGTTTTAATGCATTTTAGTCTTGCATTCCACATGTCCTTGATTTTTAAGTCCTCTAACTCCATTTCAAACTTTGCTTCATGTGAATTAAAAGTTAAAGAGCTGCATGCGGCTTGCAAGCCACAGGTTGCCAACCCCTGATCTAATTTAACTAAGAATCTACCTGCAGACAAATTACTGTCAAAACAATAGGTGGTTTTCTGAATCAAAATGAAGTTTTAAATAATCATTAAAGAAATAAAATTCATAAATGCCATCAGGAAATGTTATTAATTTCCATTCACGACTATCAAAATACATGTTGGACAGGCAACTTGATCAGACAAACAAGGGAAAAAACCTTGCAACAGTACAAAGGAATAAAAATTTCAGAGGAGTGGGATCTAAAACAAATATCCTACAAGTTCAAATTTAATAATAAAATATAAGAGCTGCCCTCCCCTTCAGGACCTCTACTAATGGGGAAGGGTAGTCACACACCCGGATTTCCGAGTGGAAACTTTTATTTTCTTTCCTCTAAATGATCTTTAAGCTGTTCTTAATCCGTAGATTTTCAAATTCCCAAACTATTGGTGTAACACGAGGGGGCGGGAATTTTCCTTCTATCCTGCTCTCTTCCTTTCGCTTACACATCCCCCCCCACGCTTTTGAAATATGACGATGGAACGTGCCAGGGCTATATATATACAGCCTTCGACTTGTGCTCACTTCTCCTTTGAAGATGGTATAGATGAAAAGCCCCCATCACACTTCGGATAATCTTCTCCCATTATACTCTCAATTATTCGCCATGCACGGATTTAGGGTAAAAGCTTATTTTTATTCCTTTGTCTTTTTGCAAGGTTTTCCCCTTCCTTTAATTAGGTTTTGATACAATTTCCATCTATTCTGATTACATCTTACATGGATGCAATTTATTCCTGTAAAATATCTCAGGTAAGAGATTTCCTGACTTGAAATGAGAACCTTAGGATCTCATTTATTATATTTAGTATTCTATTTTTATTTTAGATTTGGTTAAATTTCAAAACATTGATTTAAATTCAAAATGAGGACTCAGATTCTCTACAAGAGAAAATCACAATAGTATAGCATCTGTCCAATTTTACAAATATTAGTGGATCTCGATCACATAAGTTGTCAGTCCAACATGTCTAGTAAGTTTTGAGACAACAGGATCCCGTAATGTTTTTATACGATGTCAACGACTATCAAAATACTTGAAATGATTATTATCATACTTATTACTCACATTAAACCACGAATAATACATATTTAACTGGGTTAATGCAATTTCACAAGAATTATCAAACATAAAAGGTATATCTGAATATAATCTCAATTGTTTTAGAATATTAGAACTAATTAGTATTTCACCCATTTACTTCTATAAAAATTTAGTAACTATTGCCTATAAATGTACTTTAGGAGATAACATTGTTTCTACCTAGTCATTACAGTATAGAGAGAGATACTAACACACAGTAGTTTTTTAGCAGTGCTTAGGTAAACACTGTTGCTACTTGACTGAGTCTTATCAGTCACAAGGCTATCAAGTGCATTAGTAATATAAGTACATATCATAAGGCCTATTACACTTCATACTGAAAAACGTTTTTATGAAAAAATTGACTAAGGTAAAGAAAGCCAACATGAGAACCAAGGGAAACTTTTACTGGACAAACTTGTTTCCCGTTACTGCAGTTTCTCCCTGCATTCTTGGTAAACAGATGGCGTGTGTTATCGGTAGTGGCAGTAGAAGTATATAACACTGTATCGATTAGTTTTTTCTCATTATTAAAAGCAGATTATTGGCATTCATGAGAGGGCTGAAATCTTATGGGTACACCCTCCAAACTGCCTCAGTCTTAGGGTGTTTATTCCCCCCCTTCCAGCTGTTTAAAAATAGGAAAAAGAACTTCTACTGCCACTACCGATAAAACACACCCTCTGTATAAATAGTTTTCCTATTTTAAAACAGCAG
This sequence comes from Mastigoproctus giganteus, assembly GCF_048544385.1. NCBI lineage: Eukaryota > Metazoa > Arthropoda > Arachnida > Uropygi > Thelyphonidae > Mastigoproctus > Mastigoproctus giganteus. The sequence continues at coordinate 85,938,672 of NC_143579.1, forward strand.
GAAGGGAGATAAGGCAGTCTGGAGGGAGTACCCATAAGATTTCAGCTGCAAAGGCATTACACTCATGAACTCCAATAATCTGCTTTTAATAATGAGAAAAAAACTAATCAATACATCGTTAACGACTTCTACTGCCACTACGGATAACACACACACACACACACACCATCTGTTTACCAAGAATGCAGGGAGAAACTACAGTAGCGGGAAATAAGTTTGTCCAGTAAAAGTTTCCCAAAGTTTGCAGTGGTTCTCGTGTTGGCTTTCTTTACCTTTGCCAAAAAATCTTTCAGAAACTTTTACATTTTAGACTTAAGAAAGATAACATTATTTTATACCTAGTCTTGCAGTAAGAGAGATAACATACAGTAGTTTTTATCAGCACTTAAGTAAACAGAGCAGCTACCTGACTACATTTTATCAGTTAATAGTTCAAAGTAACAGCTAGAGAGCTATATGTGTAGGTCTAACATGGTGAAATCTATGAAATTAAAAAACAACTGCGATTTTAATTCCAATTAATTCTAGTAATTTGAAGACATGGGTGTACATAGCCTAAAGGTGATGCAGCTTCAATTTTCAATTTGTCATTCTTCTTTGCTATTGTAAATAAAGCCTTTTCTTTGCTTACTTCTATTAATTTATTTTCAAATTTTACTTCTCCAATAAATAGTTTAAATGTAATGAAAGGGAATTTCTTTCCACTTTGAAAACAAATTGTTAATTTAATATCCATATCATTAGTTAACTTCATATCTTTATCTAATAAAAGACCGCTATGCATTTTGAAGTTAATTAATTGGAAATCATTTCTGTAAAACAATAAGTTCTTTAGTAGATACATAGAATGGGATAGAGTATGTTTTCAGGTATTGAAGATTTACTACATTTTTATCAGACTTAGGATCAGATATGTTAATTATGCATTTCCCCATTGCATCATAAGACCCACTGCAAACAGATAATGCAGCATTTTGTGTACTAAATTTTATTTAATCAACATACGCTTCATTAATGGCATCATCATCATCATCTTGAGGATTAGCTATTTTAATTATTCTTTTATTCCGTGCATTAAAAGCATCTGATACAGGTATAAAAGAAACTGAAGCATATTCAACAAATGATTTATTTGCTGCATCATTGGGACCCTTATGAGGATTTACAATTCTTTTTCTATTTGCATCATAGGTATCGCTTTTAAGAGTTAATGCATTCTCTGTTTTTAAGTTCAAAGTCTTATCTAAAGTTCCTTTATCGATTTTCTTATTGTCTAATGCTTTTATGTTGTTCTCAAGGTTATTATTTTTATTTTGTAGTACATCACTTAACAACTGTACTTTTTTATTGATATCAGTATCTAGTGAAACATACTTTTTTTTTTTGCTGTTTGATTCAATATATGTTTCAAGATTTGGTTGCACACTGTCATTTTCTTTTGTAAGAGATTCATTATTACTTTTTATGTCATTATTTAAAATTTTTAATTTCTCACTGTCTTCTCTGATATATGAATCAATACTTGATTTTATACTATCAACGTTTTTATTTTTAGTTTATTTGTAGCTCTTTAGTTCACTATTTAATTTTTTATTATCTTCTTTAACTGACATTTTTCAAAGTGAGTTTTCATTCTGCATTCTTTCTGTAATATGAGAAACATACTCATCTATATATATTTTTAGTGGTTGAATCCATATATTGCTCAGGATTTTTTTACATTATTCAGTTGCTTATTATCAATATTAAAATTACCATTTTTATTTAACTTAAAACCTATACCAGTAGGCCCTCTTTCATTTTTACTAATTTTTGATCTAGATATAGTACCTAAATTACTTAAATAGCTCATTTATTATTATCTAAATTTATTCAATATTTCTTCTCACCAAATAACCTTATCAATAAAAAACAAATTATATCTTTTTTATTATTATTAATTTTTTTAATGAAAACTCCAGGCATGAGAGTTATTAGAACGTATAGTACTTAGTATTGTGCATAATTTGAAGGTTGAGAAAATACTTTTTGACATCAGACTTGAATTTCTGTAGACTGTAATTTTCAGGAAGGGAGGTTGTTCCAGAAAACAGAAGTTGAATAAATGAATGAGGAAGAAGAAAAGTCGGTTTTGTGAGTTTGAAGTTGGAGAGTAAAAGGAAGCCGACTGGTTGAGGCATGTATTCGGACTGGTGTGGAAGAAAGAGGGTGAATTATAGAAGCCAATTCAGAAGAACAGTGCCCAAGGAAGTATCTATAGAAAAGGCATGAAGCAGAAACAGAATGTCTATGAGACAGTAGAGAAACTTTATTAGATATGGGTCATTAATTAATCTAACTGCCCTCTTTTGAATGGTAGCCTGAGAGAGGTTTTGGAGGCATCGCCCCCAGATGTGGGAATAATTTTTCATGGTAGGGCAGATTTGCAACTTGTACAGAGTGAACAGCTGTTTAGAAGAAAAACAATACTGAGAGAAAAAGAGAAAACCAAGTTTTTTAGGTGCACAGGAAGTGCACCTAAAAAACTTTTTGACGTGCTTATGCCAAGAGAGATTAGAAGCCAGAGTAATCCCTGATAGAGATATATATAACCTTGCCTAGAAATCAATGTCATCAAAGATAAGCATAGGAGCAGAAGAATCCTTTTTGTGAGATATAAGATAGGACTGAATTTAGAAGGATTGAAATTGACTAAGTTATCTTTTCCCTATTGGAGAATTACCCGGAGATCAGCATTTAAGAAATTGGTAGCGGATATTTGAGAAGTTGAAGCTTTTTGTGCAGGACAAGGTTTCTCAAACTGAAAGTAGAATGCAACGTGCTATCATCAGCAAAACTATGGATAAGATTCCCAGCCAATGGAAGGTCATTAATACAAAAGATGAAAAGAGTGGGAGAAAGAACTGAACCTAGGGAACACCCACATTAATGGAGAAGTTAGAACACACAGAGAGCAATTTACCATCACCCGCAGTAAGCGATCAGAGGAAATCCAGTTACAAAAAAATCAGTTACAAACCAAAAGGTGGAACCTTATTTAGAAGACCTTTAAGGCAAACATGATAAAATTCTAGGAAATGTCAAAAGCAACTGCTTGAGTTTCACCCAACTTTTTCACTGAATTTGTCCATTGATGGGTAATATAAGCCAGAATATCACCAGTGGGTTGACACTGATGGAATCCAAACTGGTGATCATTGATCAGTTGGAAGGTTTTTGGATAGTTTAAGAGTTGGCAGTTAATTGATTTCTCCATTACTTTAGAAAGAGTAGAAGTAAGTGCAATGGGACAATAATTGGATGGGATGGATTTGTAACCCTTTTTAGGAACTGGCTGGATATGAGAAAATTTCCAAGCAGAACAGAAAATGCCTTTGGAATAAGAGAGTGAAAAAAAGACGGTGTAAAACAGGAGTAAGCTCAGTAGCACAGATTTTGAGAACAACTGGAGAAATGCCATCAGGACCTGGAGCTTTCTTAGCATGAACAATCAAGATTGTTCAAAATCCTTCTGACATCCTTTTGAAGGAAAACCACAGGAGGCATTGAATGTAGTGTAGTGGGAATGGTAGAAGGTGGGAACAGGTTTAATAGCTTCAGGAAATAATTTTACTCTTTACTACTCAGTTCAATAGCATGTTCATTTCTAATCTCATTTACTTCTCTTCTATCAGGAAAAGTAAAAAATGCAAAGTACAAAGTGTAATTACACTGAAGTTTAGGTAGAAGACACAGAGAGCCATCTCTAATGAATAAGTAAATTATTTTATCCTGATTCTTTTCAGTAACAAAATCATCAAAAATTATAAGATTTTGATTAGTCTGATGAAATGACTCAATATCAATCATATTAGCAATATTTGATTCAAAAGTAGAAATGATAGGATCTTCTGTTTTATAATTTTCTCTGATGATATCATAGCTCTTCAAATATCTCTTGTAAGTAAATATATTTTGATTTACTGAGGTCTTTTGCATAAATATATAGATTATAACACAGAATAATCAAATATGAAATTCATTAGTAAATTAGTCTTTCCAGATGCACTAGGACCACAAATTAATAGACAAAAAGGCCATTTTGGTGCCTGCACATTAATATATTTCTTTTCATTATTTCATAATATTAATAGGTGCATTTTTCATTTAATAATTATTTTTTTTAAATGAATAATTCTTGTAATATATTCCAACTGCTAGTCTATTGCAGAGAAGCAAAACAATATTAAAGCTCATAATAAAAATAAACTTCTTGAAGAACTTCTATCAACAGATATTATGAAATTTCAGAAACCAGTTACAAAAAAGCTAGATGCTATACCTACAAGTATAGCTAAAGATAGCTTTGCTACCTTAGAAGATAAAAAATAAAATCTAAAGCGATGGAATACATTGAATTTCTCAAGCTCGATCCTGATAACAGTTTACATAGAGAATATAATTCGAAGATAATGAATTGATGATGCCTAGTGAATTAATACTAACAGTAATAACATCTGAAATAGAAAAATAAATAAAACATTAATTGCTAAACTAAAATCTTTAGCTGGAAAGAAAAGACAGGTTAAGTCTCCTAATGATAAGAATTGTCAATCAAGAAACTGAACATTTAAGAAAATATAAGGCTAATATTAGCTTAATACCAATGACATTAGAATACAAAGGATCAAGATTAGTATACTCAAACATGGATGAACTCTATGAAAAATTAGAAATGAAAGCACTGAGTTAAAAAATCAAATTGTTGTTTGTTTGTTATTTGGTTTTTAGGAGCATTAGCAACTAAAACCATATTGTTCCAGAGATATGCGGTGGTCGTCCCATGACCTTTCCGCATCATCCGTATTTGGTGGTCACAGGCTCAAACCCCGGTCTAATCAAAAAGCATGCACTGCTGCTCCTGCCCACCAGGCTATGGAGGCACAAATCAAATTGTACAAATTCCAGATATTTTCTTGAAAAATAATGAACTCACTCAAGATGAACATAGAAAATTGTATGAATTATATCTTAAATAAATTGTATTTAAATAAATGACATATCAATCTTAAAAAGAATATTTATTTGATAATCAAAAGAAAAAAAACTGCTAGCACAAACAAAAATAAACCAACTGTTGGAATAAGAAATGATAAAAGTAAACCTGCTAAATTTAATTTACAATCAAGCAGACTCGGATTAATCATATCAACAAATCGCCAAACGGATGTAGTATTATTTTAAGCAAATCTCAATACAACAAACTAAAGACTTTCTTCAAGTTTTATTACTTCAATTTTATAAATTAAGTGGTAAAGGAATGTTTATTAGAGATCAAACAATCAAATGGGGTAAACGATGCAAAAAAAAAATAAAATAAAATTGATATAGCAAAATACATGAAGAATATAAAAGGTTTTCAAAGTATGTTCTCTAGAGGTACTCTACCTAATAAAATAAATAAATCTGAAAGCAGTATTATTAATCTAGATTCAGTTATAGGAAATGGTACTCATTGGGTATATTATTACAATAAAAACCCAAAATATGTTGAATTTGCTGATTCATTTGGGTTTCCTCCACCAGAATAAGTTAACAAATACTTAAAATTTTCAAATAAAGAAATAATATATAACTCAAGCCAATTACAAAAATCAGAATAAATCACCTTATGTACTGTATCCATTTACTCAAACAACTAGTGATTTTAATGAGAAATTAGTAGGAGGTAATATAGTTAATTGGTTGCAGGATAAGATTAATCCACCAGAAATGCATTTAAGAACTCTAACAAGTAAAAAAAATAACTACTGTGGACCTTTTACAAAATCGCAAAATTGAGAGATTGCTAGAGAAGATAAAGGAAATAACAGAAATGATGAAAGCTGTAAGAAACATATTGCATATAGTAAAACTAAAGGTACAGCTCAAGAATAATTAAATGATTTAGATGCCATACAAAACCCAGCTTTTGAAGAATGTGTAAACAGATGGATGACTAAGCCTATAATTAAAGCTAAAAAATGATTCCGATTAGGAATTGATAAACTTTCTTCGGTAATGAATATAATGGATATTTACTGCTTAAAGTGTAAAGCTAAAACAAAAACTAATATTGTCGTGCAAACAAAAACAAAGATGGAAGAAATATAATGAAATATATTTGTAGCATATGTGGAATAAAGAAAAGTTTTTTTAAAGCTTAAATAATCTGTATTATAATTCTTTAACAGGTTATTCAGGTATTTTAGAATTACAAAGAAAAACAAATCTATCTGTAAAAGAAATAAAAGAACATCAGTTCATTAACATAATAATGATAATCAGTGTTCCAATGATAATAAGTTCCCATTTTTTCACTTCGGATTTTTGGAGAACAAAAGGCTGCGATTGTTCATCTTCACTTTGAAGTGTGACAATATTGTGTTCGTTTTCATCGACCACAGTTGCACTACTAGAAGAACTTTGCTTCTCGTTTTAAAGTTCTTTTTTTCAACCACAAATCTATGGTCAGATATTTTAATAATAATATTTCGAAATACTAATAATTATCAAAAAAAATTTATACAAGCGAGTTTAGTTATAATATTGGTTTGGTTCGCTTCCTCCTCTCCTTCAACCTGTATACTCCAGGCTAAATTGCATACGAGATCACCATACAGTCATTATCTCTACATATACTTCTCTATGCAAAGTCCGCCAAAATAAAATGTTCAGTGGTCTATTCAATTGATCATTAGTCTATGCCAGTATATTAATAACCAAAAAAAATTATGTTAAATATTACAGCAGGCCCTCGTTATAACGCGGTTCGCTCTACGCTGATTCGCTATAATGCTGTTTTTATATTATAACTTATATCTCACTCTAATGCTGTCCCAACTCAATATAATGCTCTTTTACCAGCGTACAGACTGAATTTTTGGCATGTTTAATGAAAACGTTTCATCTGATGTAGTCGATAGTTTGAAAATGAATAGCAAAGTTTCCCACTCTCAGTGAAATTCTCCCACGCTAGTTACGTAGTTCTGAGATCAACATTTTAAAAAAATTATCATGTATATTGCTTGTAATATTTGTGTTATATGCATTTATCCGAAGTCGTTCGGTACAATGCTAGACATTGTTAGTTTACTCGAACGCTGTATCATAATTAATGCAACGCTCTTACATTTTCAAATATTAATAATGGCAGATAAGAATTAAAAAGGAACAACATTTGGATGCGGTACAAAGCCTACTAAGGTAAGAAAAATACTGAATTTGAAAATTAAATTAAATTATACGTTTTGAAGCGAATCAATTCCGTTCAACGACAAGTGAATGTGTGCAATAATTTAGGACTGGCAGATTCCACTGTAAGGACAATTATAAAAAATAAAGAATTAATTTTAGCTGTGGGAAAGACAGCTGTCCCACTGCAAGCAACTAGGTCGGCTATTATAATTGAAATGGAGAGACTTCTAAATAATTTTATTGAAGGTAATATCCAACGCACAATTCCATTAAGTTAAATATTATTAAAGAAAAATCGATTAGCTTATATGATGACCTGAAGAAAGCTCACCTTTAAAAAAAAAAATAATAATAAAATGTGGAACCATTTAAAGCTAGTAAGGGCTGGTAAGAGAGATTTAAAATCCAGGGAGAAGCTGCAAGTGCAGATCAAGAAGGAGCTGAAACTTTCAAAAAAGAACTTCTAAAAATTATTGAAGAGCGGTGTTAAACTTCTCGACAAGTTTTTAACATAGGTGAAACAGGACATTTTTGGAAATGAATGCCTAAAAGAAGTTTCATATCGAAAGAAGCCGACCGGGCTAGCCGAGTGGGTAAAAGTACCTGCCCGGCAACCCAAAGGTCGCGGGTTCGATTCCCGCCTCGGGCTTGGATCACTGTACTGCAAAAACCTTTGGAGGTGCAATATGGCCACAGAAGCCGATGCGCCAACAACTACCAAATCAAAAAAAAAAAAAAAAAAAAAAAAAAATATCGAAAGAAGAAAAAAAAACATGCCAGGTTTCAAAGCAGCGAAGGATCGGTTGACTTTATTGTTGGGTGGTAACGCTGCGGGGATTTTAAAGTAAAATCCCTTTTAGTTTACTAGGAAGACAACCAAAGTACAACCAAAATCAACCGAAGTTACGAAAACTCGACAGCCTAGGGCCATCGGATTAATAAATTCATGATTTTAAGTTTAATTTTGATACGTAATGTAGTTACTTACCACATAATTATATACGTATGTAATGGAGAATGTTTTATATGTACAAATTTTTAATATTAAATATTTTGACCGATATTTGCGCGTCTTTTCGCTACCGTTTATTATCAATTAGGAAATATCCTATGGCATTAACAAATACATATGTTACATTATGGGAATACAGCGCTCACTTAGCGCTGATTTACTTAGCACTCTGTTTTTCGGGAACGAATTATCAGCGTTAAGCGGGTGGTCACCTATATAATGATACAAAAGTGGTGTTCACTACAAATATGCAAAATTTATTTATTTATATGTTTTTAAATTATTAATTATGATTTTTTGCCGAACACTTGTTCACATCTCACAGAACACTAGTGCTCCGCCGAACACAGTTTGAGAAATGCTGGTCTAGAGGCTGGCCTGTGAACACAGTTTTAGAGCAGTACCCTCGAAACATAAAGAAGACTGGATCTCACCATGATGTCCGTCATAACCTCAAACGACACAGATCATACTGCATAATGAAAGAGATGGAGGATATTGCCAAAGCTTTGCTCTGAAGACTAAACATGGATTCCATCACTACAAGCTTTGAGTAAGCAAAGTAGTGGTATTTGGTACTGCACTGGTTGATGAGAGTCATCTACCACCTAGTACTGCTTGGTAGCGCAGAGGGATGGCATTCCTCTGTGTCGTGTTTGTACCACACCTTGACCCCTACTTTTTTCTCCTAAGACTATCTGTCTCTTCTGCCAGCCATGTGCAAATTTTAGAGTGTAGCATGACTGTTTTTCCACCCAGCCCACATTGCTAGACCTCTCATTTGCTACATTACAACTGTGGAAGCAGTCACAAGAGAGATTGGGCTTCTTACTCGTGTACTGTAAACTTATAGGCTGATTTTTTTCCTATAGAGAAAAAATAAAAACTGGAGTTCCAGAGGAGCCCTACCATCCCTGAACAAGTACCAGCAAACTTAGCCTCCAGGGTCCTTACCATAGCATCAAAAGAGATAGCACATCACAAGGTCACAGGGGCACTAGAGAGCTATGCTCCCTGGGTGGGACTTGGGCAGAATAGCCACCATCCTGACACTGATAACAAAAACAGAAATTAGGCAATAATAAATGATAATCATGCAATAGTTCACATGATATTCCCACGGAATAGTACTGGATAAAACACAAGTTACCCAAGCCAGAATAAGCCAGAAGGGTAAACATAGATCAAGGCAGAAAAATAACCCATCACAGCCTCTGCTGTAATGGACTGAATTGCACTTTTGTAATCTTGTGTGGAAGAACTAGGAAGATACCCTAGACAGTTTCTATCCCACTCCAGTGGGTTTTTCCTTGAAACTTTTTTTTTATTAAAGACAGCTGTTTCTGCCTGTGGAACTTCAATCCAAACAAGTACTGACTCAACACCTATCCTATCCACTGGGCAAATTTACTACTAGAGACCAAGTTTTCCTGTATATGCTAAGACTCACCTGGTTGCTATGCAATCCAAAACACCAATCTACTCAAGTTCTACAGAACTGCAGGAGGATAAACCCAACAAGAATTCCTATGCTAAAATGGGAGAACCCAATACCAATGCAAGAGCAATAGGTGGCAAAACCATATGCAACATTAATTCCAATAGGCTCTCATGAGGAAATGCAGAAAGTATGCCAGAGACCAAACTTGTTGAATTCTCCAGCCACCAATCAGCTGGCCTCCACTACATAGTTGGAAGTAGAATGGTCATGTTAATCTCTTTGTGATTTCACTAAAATGTTGTATCATTTCGCAATCAGAGAGTCATAGTCCCCCCACTAACCGAAGGGTATGAAAATATGTAAAATAAAAAGTCAAAAACAAAAATGCGGGCCAATTGTATATGTGCAAAATATTAACAAAAATATAACCTATTTAGTGATACACTTAGTCTCACAAGTACTTTGAAATTTGTGATAAATGGTAAAGAATGATTAATTAGATTCATGTTCATGAGACATGTAAAGACACCATACAGACAAATTATTAGGAACAGCACAGAATCCATATTACTGTACCTTTTCCAACTTACTGTTAGTTTAAACAAAATAAGAGGAAATGAAAATATACAGGGTGTATCGTAACATGTGGGATAACATGTGTATCATAACATTTAGGACTTAAATCAATTAAAAAATTTTCATGTAAATATAGGTCTGATTTTGCTTTCTTTCTGAGCTACAGCAAATCTTTCCACAAACTGACTTAGCATAGTTGGCTCCATTCAACTCTTTACAAACAATGCTTGATATCTCATTGAGGGTTTTACTGATAGTTATGTACATAAGATCCTGTGATATTCTTTGAGTGAAATTCAACTAGTTCTTCTGACAAGGGTACTACATTTTAGCATGTTATTAACATTTTGATACTGCATATTTGCTGTAATAATGGAGGCTTATTCAAGTGGAGAGATGGCAAACATGCATCTCACGTATGTACTTGCTAGATGCAATGCAGCTAAGACAAGATGGCTTATGCAGAAAACTGCCATAATTATCTGTACCAAATAAGACCTTTCAGACTTGTCATTCTGTCTTCCGTTTCGCTCTGTGCTACGTAATAACTCACCATAATGAATCCAGAGTGCACAAGCCTCATTAACTATAAGACCTTTCAGAAAACACATGAACACCTTGAAAAAACTGGTTCATTTCAAAAATAGGTTTAAATTTATGGTAGATCCATCAGTACCAGAACAGTAAATCTGACAGACACCTGGAACTTTTGACCAGGTGAGAAGGTCTATGATGAGGCACTTGCAGGCTGGCATTCATGTGTGTGGTGGTCATTTTAAACATTTCCTATAAACATAAGCAGCCAGTTGTTGGAACACAAAAATGGTTGTAACTCAGAAACAAGGCAAAATCACACTCATGTTTTTATGTCCTAAATCCATCCCTGAAATGGGTACCACATGTTATGATACACAATGTATAATATAATTAAAAGGTGTATTGTTGAAAATAAGAAAAATTAAACTTATATAAAAAAAAATTTAACTTACATTAAAGTCAGTCTCAAACAGTGTTGTTCGCTCTGAATTAGAGTTCCCATTGTAAAAACAGATTCTCCCAACAGGGTGCTCTACAGTAATAAAGAGAGGGAGCATAATATATCCTACAATTAGAGATAAGCATAAAAATTATCTAGAAATACAAGATGGAATATGGGAACTATTCTGGTGATTCATCTAATACAAGAGAAATCAAATTACAACACATTTTGATAAGAATAACTTATGAAATACAGTAGACTCTCGATTTTCCTGGATGGACGGTAAAAAATATTCCTGGATAATTGATTTCCTGGTTAATCCAAAATACAGCAAGTCCCAGATATACGTAACAGATACGTTCCAGGACTTCTGGCGCCTCCGTAGCCAGGTGGGCAGGAGCAGCAGTGCGTAGCACACGCTTCTTAATTAGACCGGGGTTCGAGCCCGTGACCACCAAATACGGAGGATGCAGAAAGGTCAGGGAATGACCACCGCATATCCCTGGAGCAATATGGCCTTAGTTGCTAATGCTCCTAAAAACCAAATAACAAACAATAACATCCAGGACTTCTTACGTAAGGTGAGATTTGTGTAACTCGAGAATGACTAATAAAATATTGCTGCTATATCCCTGATATGCCAAAAGTATAAAAACCACATAATATCCTCAGAAAAATGAAGAAAAATAGTTATATATTTTTAATACGTTCAATTAAAAACTATCTGGAGACAGCGGTGTAGTAGCCGGAGTGGCACATAAGAAAAGAAAAAATGAAAGGAAGAAAAAATGCATGTTACTGTACTGTAAAAACTGGTATGTATTTTGTAGCCTTGGTTATTATTATAGTTGACCTTCATTGGTGCCGATCGCTTCTCATATTCTGTCTTTCTCCTTTATTGTGTTCACCGTTGCCACTGACAAAGCTGAATTCCGCGTGATACTTGTTAATGTTTGGCCATTTTCATACATCCTTATTATTTTAATTTTCTGATCCAACTCGATCGCTTTCCTTTTCTTGATGGATATACTAGTAGCGCTGTCACTTATTCTCTTAGTTAGCACCGAGAGTTACTAGGCTTTTCTGTTAGTGCAATTAATTATAAACGGGTAGTAAACTCGATGTTACTTCATTTGCGATAATACCAATAGCTGGAATTCTGCAAGTTTTTTTTTTTTTTTTAATGAAATCCCCAAACACGAAAGGTATCAAAACCTATAGTACTTAGTACAAGTGTGGGGGGAGGGGGATGCCGGAAACTTTGCTCTAGAGACTAATTGTTACATTATGGTGATATGTATGTTCCCTTCACTGAAATCTTCAGTCATAAAAAAATTATAAATGTAACGTAAGTCCGAAGCTATGTAAGTCAGGGACTTGCTGAATCAAAAAATGTTCAGCAACCTACGTAAAAAGTATGGCAATAGATAAAGAACTTATCATGCACAATTCGCATGCCGAATATGATGCTTCCCTTTATTTTTTACAATGTCGCATATGGTTTGATCACCAACATTGAAACAACAAAGACATTGAAACATTATAATGGTTCTTTTGAGATTTAATGGATGCACCGTTTTCAAACTTAAATAATTTCATGTTTTTGTTTAAATGAAAGCACAACTCTTGCGTTTGCCCATCATTTTCGCAATTTCTAAACAAAAAAAAAATTTTTTTTTTAAATTTACTAAAAAAAATTAAAAAATTCCAACATCCCTGACATGCATAACGAAACAAAATTTGTCCTTTTTTTTTGCGCTGCGATAGAACACAACAATCGACACGACGCACTAAATCAAACCAAATATTTGTGTTTTTTTTGAGTGGCGGATGTAAAGACAGCAGGGGTTGCAAGAATATACAGGGTGTCTCAAAAACATTGGTACAAATGTTTATGGGAGGTAGGTAACATCTAAAGGAATGTGAATTGCATAGGAACCCATAACCGGAAACGTCAGGGGAAAATAGCAGCAGAGGCACAAGAAGTAGAAATGACACAAGACAGTAATTACTGGCAAACATTTATTTGACATAATATTAACAATGGAGTACGAGATGGATGCATTTCATGATGTTACAACAGATGCTTGAAGGTGCCACCATGAGATGCGATGCATGTGTGACACCGACGCAGCATGGATTGGCAGACACAGTCCAGCAGCAGCAGCGCAGACGAGTCTTGCCACGAGATCCATTTCCATCTCCACAGGCTATTCATACACGATAGATTTGAGGGCCCCCCACAGAAAGAAATGAAGGCTCGATAAATCAGGTGAGCATGGGGGCCAGGCAATGGTTCCACCATGGCCAATCCATCGACGCCCAAAACGCCTGTTCAAATGGTCACGAACACACCTTCCATAATGGGCAGGCGCCCCATCATGTTGAAACCAAATGTTGCATCTCACATTTGCTGGAACATCGTCAAGTAACCCTGGTAGAACTTGTTCAAGAAATATCCGATATTTTAGCAGAGTTAATGTGGGATGGTAATGGGTATGGGCCGACTAAACACCGTGTGGGCCCTCTGCTAATCCATACACTAGGTGCATATCTGCCAGCTCACAGTTCGTATATCAATGCATGCTCTTCGCGCAGCGACTACTGCTTGAATGAGTAAACCAAAAATTTTCCCTCTCGCGAACTGATGAACAGTGCTGTGTACCGACTTACGGTGACGTTTCCAGTTATGGGTTCCTGTGCGATTCACATTCCTTTAGATGTTACCTACCTCCCCTAAATGTTTGTACCAATATTTTTGAGAAACCCTGTATAAAGCTGGTTCTTGTCGCTTATGACTTGCAAAAAAAAAAAAAAAATATTTTATTTTTCTTTATTTTATCTATTTTTATTTTTTGAAACGTAATGATATTTTGCCAATTAATTTTTTTTTTTTTTTTTTTTTTGCTAGCCCCTTAGGGGGCAGGATTCGCTGGTCTCCAATTTATTAGAGACGGGATTTTAAATTGCTTGTACCCAGATTTGGGCTTCCTGGGTATGGGAACTGCTGGCATCCATTGCTATTACATTTTCTGCAGTGGATGCGGGATTCTTTGTGGTAATTACCACCGTACATGATTATAGGAGACTGCTGCACCCATAAGACTTGCGTTTATTCCTATGGGTGCTTGAAATATTACATTTAGTTTAGTACATGTATAGTTGGGCCTGCCTCCTCATGGCGTGGACGGGTACTGGGAAGCAGCCTTCCTAGTGATCACTGCTTCCTGGTAGCAAAGCGGCCAGAGACAGCTAAACAACACACACTATGCAAACATAACACTAAACTCATTTCTGCCCATTGTATAGAGTCTTGTCACAGAGAACCATGGTGGAGATAAACTAACATTTAGGGGCCACCTTGCGTAAGACACAACACATATCCACATTACAACTTGCAAAATATCTGTTTATACCTATTCTATTTATTACTTAAATTTTATGATTTCTGTTTTTTTTTTTTTTTTTTTTTTAATTTGGAATCTTGAAGTGTCCTGGTTAAACTGCTTCCCAGTTAATCCAAACCTGGTAAATCGAGATTCTGCTGTATTCTTATCAGTTATAAGAACAAGATTGGAATAATAAGGCATTTGATGAGTTTTATTTCAAATAATAATTTTAAAAAATCATGGAAGAAGTCACATTTTTTTTTTTTTTTTTTTTTTTTGTAGTTGTTGGCGCATAGGCTTCTGTGGCCATAATGCACCTCCCAAGGTTTTTGCAGTACATTGATCCAAGCCCGAGGCGGGAATCGAACCCGCGACCTTTGGGTTGCCAGGCAGGCACTTTACCCACCCGGCTAGCCCGGTCGGCGAAGAAGTCACATAAGTGCCTAACTCCATGTTTTGTACAGGAAGGGTTTGATTATAATCAACAATATAATATACTGTCAATTACATGAATATGATTTAACAGTAATAACATATCAATGACTAAAAGATCTCAATTCACCTTCTTACTATTTTTAATTCAAAATGAATAAGGCTCTGACCATACTCAGATATATAATTTAACTGCACCTCTATATCAATTACATCACATTACACAAATAACATATAAGATAATGAATTATGTGCCTTCACTAGATACACAGTTTAAGCAAGGGCTCATTAACCTTCCTATCTGTAGTTTAGTTAATACTGCTTAATTCTATGGCATGGGGGCAGAAGAGCCAATTTCCTAAGTTAATCTTGTTGCAGAGAATTATGCAGGATAACACCCTAATTCTGATTTCACAGTAAAATTAGATAGAAAACCTTCAATGCCAAACACTTAAAGATTTGGATTTGATAGAAAAGTTTCACTGAAAGTTTCCATTGAATCTGTCCAAAGATGAATAACATAAGCCAAGATATCATCAGTGGATTGACAATGGCAAAATCCATATTAGTAATCACTGATCAGATGAAAGGTGGAGATAGTGTAAGGTTGAAATTAATGGATTTTTCTATTACTTTTTGAAAGAGTACATGTAAGACAATGGGCCAATAATTTGAAGGGTCTGGTTTGTCACCCTTTTACAAAATGGCAGATGTGAACAAATTTCAAATGCAGAAGGAAAAACACCAGAGGAATGAGAGAGTGTGAAAATGCAACACAAAAAAGGGGCAAGCTTAGGACACAGGTATGAGAATAGTGAAATGTTGTCAAGACTTGGAGATGACTTAGCATCAAAACTGTTAAGATTCTTCTAATGATCTTCTGGTGGAAGACCAAAGAAAGTATTGAGTGGAACATGTTTGTTATGGTAGGAGGTGATTATTGAGATCATTAACGCAATATTAGAGGAAAAGCAATACAAGTAATTCAGCTTTATCTTTAGATGAGAATGTAACAGAACTACAAGAAAGTATCAGAAGTGGAAATATGGAAGCAGCAGTTGCAGTAAATAGCTTTAGCCAGATGCTAGAAGGCTTAGGATTTATCATTACTGTATTATTATTATTATTATTTTTTTTTATAAACGTTGCAAGCTTTAACACAAATAGAAAACAAAGCAGAAATTTGGATACAACTCAACTGCAATATGCTAAAGAAGTAAGAAACTAGTTTCACTTCCCCACATCATTTTAGGAGGTACAGATCTGGAAAAGCCTGAGCAAATTTACTGGAAAACCAGAAAATGATGGATAAGGTAAAGAAAGCTAACACAAGAACCACAGTAACTTTGGGAAACTTTTATTGGACAAACTTGTTTCCTACTACCAAAGTTTCTCCCTGCATTCTCGGTAAACAGATGGTGCATGTTATTAGTAGCAGAAGTAGAAGTCAATAACGATGTATTGATTAGTTTTTTCTCATTATTAAAAGCAGATTATTGAAGTTCATGAGTGGGCTGAAATCTACTTACAGGTTCTACTCCAGACTGCCTCAGTCTTAGGGTGTTTATCCCCCCTTCCCATTTTAAAATAGGAAAACGAACTTCTACTGCCACTACCAATAACACGGAGAGTATTTAGAAGTAGTTTTCCTATTTTAAAATAGAAGGAAGGGGGATAAACACGCTAAAGGGTGTACCTGTAAGTAGATTTCAGCTGAGATGGCATTACACTCATGAGCTCCAATAATCTGCTTTTAATAATGAGAAAGACTAATCAATACATCGTTATCCACTTCTATTGCCACTACTGATAACATGCACCATATGTTTACTGAGAACGTAGGGAGAAACAAGTTTGTCAGTAATAGTTTCCCGAAGTTTCCTGTGGTTCTCATGTTGGCTTTCTTTACCTTCACCAAAATGAGATTTTAGGGTTTAATAGAGAATAAAGGATTTCATCCCAACTACATTAATTTCACTGATTTCATTTAAGCAGACATTAGGATCAAAATATGTATTTAAAACAGTAGTACAACTAAGAAACTATATAATACAAAATGGTACAGTCAGTCCTCGTATAACACGTGTTTACACTACACAAATTCGATCATACACAATTTATAAATAGGGGAACGATATCTTATATAACACGAACCGAATTCACCTATGCACGATTCGCCTTTGTGTTTACAAGAAATGGCAGTCGAACGCGGAATCACCCCAACTGAACACAACACGATAGGAATGAAGAGAATATTCTGAAAATGTATTTGTTTTTTGTATCAGTGAAGGGGAAACACATTTCACCATAATAACGTAAAAACCAACACAATTCCAGCTATCGGTATAATCGCAAATGCAATTAGATCGAGTTTACTACCAGTTTATAACAGATTCCACTGACAGAAATGCAACTGGAAGTTGTTTTTATTGTTTTATGGTAGTAACCCCTAGAAATGTGCTTTAGTAAAATGTGAGGTGTTAATAGTGTATCTCTGCCTTTATGGTGTTGTTTATTCAGTTGCTGCATGCCCGGCTTTGTTTATGTGTATCAAGCTTGCCTTTTCATTTTGTAATTGTGCTTTATTCCCTAAAAATGAGTAAAATTCTTAAAAGGTGTGAACAGGAAGCGTCCTGGTGAAGACACTACAGATTCAGAGAGAAAAAGAAAAGCAATATCGATAAACAGAGGCGGACTGGATCAAAAATTCTTACCCGGGAAAATTTGTGGTGGCCTCATACTAGCGTTTATGGCCAAAATCACATCGGCCTCTGGCCCGCTGGGGTTTCCCCGGTAAGGCTTATGGACAATCCGCCTCTGTCGATAGAAAAAAAATATGAAATTGCGAAACGCTTTGAGCGAAATGAAAGACCATGTGATATTGCGTGTGCTACAGGCCTAAATGAGGCAATGCCGAGAATTACAAAGAATGCAGAGAAAAAAACTTTCATAGCAGGAACAACTCAAAGTGTAATTAAAATCTATTAGAATTTAAATTCCGTCTCATCCATTGGAAGAGATGGAACAGCTGTCATCTGTTTGGATAGAAAATCAAACAAAAAAAAGTTTGCTTACGATAGAAGCAAAAGCAGTAGCAATATTTTATTACGTAATAGTCGTAATAAAATACGTAAGTGTTTTATTATGATTATTTATTGTGTTTGGTAATGTTTTGGTTACAAATGTGTGTTCAATCTTGGGTGGTCGGCACCTAACCCTATTTTTCCCAAAGGGCCTGTTGTTTATATTGCACGATTTTGCATTGCATGAGGGGTTTCTAGGAACACAACTATCGTGCTATACGAGGAGTGACTATACTATATTGTATATAACTATACAATATAGTATCATTTGTATTCTTTTAATACCACATGACAGGAGGCTAACAATTACCTTGGCAGACAGGTGTAATTAATATTAGTATTAATACTAATACTAGTATTAGTATTAATACAGGAAAATGATGCAAGAAAGCAAGGTTAAACAACATCAGTCGGGAAAAAAAATTTTTCCATTTCACCTATCCCTTCCTCCTGCCTAGTTCTTCCTTGAATTTACTCAAACCATCCACAACAATGGATGGAAGCTTGTTCCGGCAAGTATCCTGTTTTTGGCTGAAGGCAAACTTCTGCACATCTAGTCTGCAATTATCCTTCCTCAATTTGAATTTATGCCCACTCTTGTGCATAGTCTGAGCAAGAGGAAGAATCCCGTCAGCATCGAGTTTGCTCAAACCATTCAAAGCTGTAAACATCTCAATAAGACTACCTTGCAGGTGCTCAGTGTCCCAGCCACTGCAATATGCAATACTGAAGCCTTTCTTGGAAAGAGCAGCCCACTGTTACGCTCACCCTCACCCTCTAAATTTAGGCCTCAGATATGCATGCAGTATTCAGGTGTGGACTGACCATTGCCTTATACAGGAGTGGCCAACTTAATTTGTGATGTGATCGATTTTTCTCTTCAAAATGTGCTGCGATCTACCATCTCAAGAATTTCATTGCACATGGTTAAAATGATTAATTAACATATATTGAAAAATGCTGTTTATAAATTTTAAAATTAAATACAATTCAGAATTCTTATTTTAAATTCATACGTATTTAAATTTTTAATTTGTATGAAGTTTGTCTTAATGTAATTTGCCAAGCTTTCAAAATTGGGGATATACTGCGATAAGGCCAACCACCGTAAAGAATCTTCTGTATGCAAGTCCGTAAGAGTAGAGCGATTCTTCATCTTTGTTTGTTTCAAATATGAAAAGGCCAATTCACATAGATATGTGAAACCAAAACAGGAATTTAAAAGTTCACTGCATTTTTTTACATTTGGGTACTTCTCTCAGCAAACATATTTCAAAAAGTCTTTTTCTGATGATCTGGCTTTTAGGAAGATATCGTTTCGCAACGTAATGGTTTCATTTTCAAGTAATATTTTCTCCATATGAAAAATCTCAGCGATTTTTTCTGCAGTTTGTTCTGTATCTAAGTCCATATTAAATGGATAAGAAATATATTGAACAATGTTTCAAAATCATCCACAACTTTCTCAATTTCAGAAACATATTTCTCACTATTAAATTCAAAAACAGGACATTTTTGCAAATGATCTTGCATTTCTGCAAAATGATCGAATTTTTTTTCTTTGAGATCCTTAGCCATTGCCAAAAATTGATATTTATATGCAGAAATACTACTAATCATGTCATCCACATTTTTATTTTTTCCTTGTAATTCCAAATTTAGATCACTTAATTTACTGGTAAAATCTGACATTTAAAAGCCAGATCACACAACCACACTGTATCTTGTAGCTGCTGATAATTATCTCCCCATTGATCAACAAATTTTCAATTTCATTCAGCAAATTTCAAAATCTCTGTAGAAATTTACTCCAACTTTACTAGCACTTTACTAGGTGGTAGATGACTCTCATCAACTGGTGAAATACCACCACTTTGCTTATTGGAGGCTTGAAGTGGTGGAACCCATGTTTAGTCTCTAGAGCTATGTTCCGGTCAACCCTTCCCTATCTCTTCCATCATGCAGTATGATTGATGACTTTTGAGGTTATGATGAACGTCGTGGCGAGATCCAATATTCCTTACATTTCGAGGGTACAGCTCTAAAACGGTGTTCGCAGGCCAGCCACTAGTTAGTACACCGGATTGAACCTATTGGTAACTCTTTAGGAAGCTTCCGGATCAGCTAGTGTATAATCTTGCTACCTCTACTCTGCCAGATAGTGACCGGAGGGAGTCCGAGTAGTGTGTATGCGGGGAGCATTGTCGAGGCCACGTTATGTCAAGGATCTGGGTATATTCTTACCACATGTACGCCATATCCAAAAATTTCATTACTTCATACAGCATGTCCCACCCACTTTTTCTTACTATTGAATACACCATGAATTATCAAACTAATGGGGGAAGCTTATCTGCGAAAAGATCTAAACCTCCCAAGGACTTCCTAATTCATTTCACAAATATACATGGTCTCAATTCTAATCTCAACGATGTCCATTTCCACTTGCAGTCTGCCAAACCCCACGTACTTTTTCTGACAGAATCTCAGTTATCGGTTGATTCAACTACTGCTCATCTCAGATGCCCAAATTATTCGCTGTATGATTCCTTTCGCCTCAAAGGTGGTACTTGTGCATATGTCCGTTCTGATATTCCCTGTCAGAGACTTGGCAATTTGGAATCTCCTCTCTTTGATCTTCTCTGGCTTAAAATCTCTACCTCATTGTGTCAAATTCATCTATTGTCTCTACCGTTCTCCCAACTCCACTAACCACTTGGAGCTCTTTGACTTCCTCTCTTTGCAACTTGACTTTCTCCAGTCCAACTTTCCTAACAGTTAAGTAATTTTCCTTGGTGATTTTAATGTTCACAACTCCAGCTGGCTTCCGTTTTCTAGTCACACCGACCCAGCAGGTCGAGATGCTGAGGCTTTTGCAATTACTAATGACCTAGCACAGATTGTTCATTTACCTACAAGAATACCGGACAATCCTAATTATACAGCCAATACGCTTGATCTTTTTCTCACAAACAACCCTTCTAAGTACACGGTCGAAGTGAGAGGTCCTTTAGGCACTTCAGATCACAACTTGGTGATTGTGTCTTCTCCAATGGAACCTTTATCTCATGGCTATTCCCAACCACGTGTTGTTTGGCATTACAAGGATGCAAAATGGGATGACCTGCGAGACTTCTTTTCCTTGGTCAGATTACTGTTTCAAAACTTCTGATGTCAACGTTTGCTCAGATCGTGTCAGTGAAATTATTCTTGCAGGAATGGAATCCCTTATCCCACACTCCACTTTAAAATCTTGTCCTCTATCTAAACCTTGGTTTTCCAATAAATGTGCTAAGGCTGTCCAAGAGAAGAATGTTGCATATCGTAACTGGCTTGTTTCTAATTCTTCAGTTTCGTTTTTTGCCTACACCAAAGCTCGCAACAGTTGTAAAGCAGTTATTAATCAGTCCAAACTAGAGTTTGAACAGGCTAAGAGTAGAAAACTTGCTTCTTGCCCTAATGGTAGCCGAGCATTCTGGTCTCTTGCCAAAGCTACTGGCCGCAACTTTTGCCCATCTTTGCTCCCACCTCTGTCCAAACCAGATGGTTCTGTTGCCACTTCAGCCAAGGATAAAGCTGACCTGATAGCATCCCATTTTTCTTCCAGCTCATGTATTAATGATCTTGGTAAAACACCTCCCACTATTCCCAACACGCTCCATTCAATGCCTCCTGTGGTCTTCCGTCAAAAGGATATCAGAAGGATTTTGATGAATCTTGATGCTAAGAAAACTCCAGGTCCTGATGGTATTTCTCCACTTGTTCTCAAAACCTGTGCTCCTGAACTTACTCCTATTCTTTGCCGCCTTTTTTCACTTTCTTATTCCAAAGGTGTTTTTCCTTCTGCTTGGAAATTTGCTCATATCCAGCCAGTTCCTAAAAAGGGTGACAAATCCCTCCCATCCAATTATCGTCCCATTGCAATTACTTCTAATCTTTCTAAAGTAATGGAGAAATCAATTAACCACCAACTCTTAAACTACCTAGAAACCTTCCGTCTGATCAACGATCACCAGTATGGATTCCGTCAGTGTCGATCCACTGGTGATATTCTGGCTTATGTTACCCATTTATGGACTAATTCAATGGAAAGGTTCGGTGAAACACAAGTAGTTGCTCTTGACATCTCAAAGGCTTTTGATCCTGTTTGGCATAAAGGTCTTCTAAACAAGCTTCCATCTTATGGTTTGCCAACTGTTTTTAGTAATTGGTTATCCAGTTTTTTCTCTGATCGCTCACTGAGGGTGATGGTAGATGGCTCTCTGTCTTCTAACTTCTCCACTAATGCCGGTGTCCCCCAAGGTTCAGTTCTTTCCCCCACTCTTTTCCTCTTGTATATCAATGACCTTCTTCCATTGACTGGAAATCCTATCCATAGTTTTGCCGATGATAGCACATTGCATTCAACTTTCCATTTTGAGAAACCTTGTCCTGCTCGATCAGCTTCAACTTCTCGAAAATCTGCTACCAATTCCTTAAATGCCGATCTTCAGGTAATTCTCCAGTGGGGCAAAGACAACTTAGTTGATTTCAACCCTTCTAAAACTCAGTCTTGTCTTATGTCTCGCAAAAAGGATTCTTCTGCTCCTATGCTTATCTTTAGTGACACTCCGATTTCTAGGCAAAATGATATATCTCTTTTGGGGATTACCCTGATTTCTAATCTCTCTTGGCACAAGCACATTACAAATATTGCTTCTTCTGCATCTAAAAAACTTGGTTTTCTCTTTCGCTCTCGGCGTTACTTTTCTTCCAAACAGCTGCTCACTCTGTATAAATCGAATATTGTTCGCACATCTGGGGTGGTGCCCCCAAAACCTCTCTCAGGCTTCTTGATTCCATTCAGAAGAGGGCAGTTATGTTAATTAGTGATTAATCTCTAACAGAGTCTCTCCACTCGCTTTCTCATAGACGCACTGTTTCTGCTGCACGCCTCTTCTACAGATACTTCCATGGGCATTGTTCTTCTGAATTGGCTTCTATAATTCCTGCTCTCTCTTTCAAAATAGTCCGAACACGTGCTGCCACTAGCCAACATCCATTTACTGTCCAACTCCAAACCCACAGAACCAACTTTTCATCTTCCTCATTTATTCATTCAACTGCCATTTTCTGGAACAACCTTCCTTCATACGTATTTCCTGAAAATTACAATCTACAGAAGTTGAAGTCCAATGTCAACAAATATCTTCTTTCGTCTTCTTAACCTCTGGAACCCTTTTTTTACATTCCCTACTTCTTCATAGATTTTCCTGATCTGCCCTCTGTTGTATTCTTCTTGTATTTTTTCTATTCTTATTCTCTTTTCTTTTGTCTACATACTGACTTTGCTTCAGCTTTTTTAACCCTGTAATCCTCAGTATTCTTTCTAGTTCCTCTCTGTAACATTTTCTGCCTGGTTTGGTTTCATTCTTCCAGGATCTCCTCACAGTCCTGATTGAACCAGTCATTTCTCACTCTTTTTTTTGTTCCACTCCAAGTGCCGCTTCTCTGCTACACTCAGTGCTTCCTTAATATCTTCCCACTTTTTTTATCAATGGGCTCATCATCCTGTTGTTAGTATTTCTCCAGTTGTTCTCCCAACTTTCATTCTAAATCTTTCTCTAGTATAATGTATATACAGAATTATTAATGTGTAAATATAAATTAAATATAAAAAGTATATATTCTTAATTTAGGACGAGACTACGTGCTCAGTTCATGTAACCCACTGCTAGTAGTAGCTCGTACTCTACTATGTAATTAGCACCCTCCTGGAATTTAGCCATCTTGTGATGGTTCCTTTTGTGAAATAAACAGATTAATATAATAATAATAAAATATTGACAGAGGAATGCATATCCACCCTGTATTTGGGTACATATTACAATGTGAAAGAGCCCATTGGAAAGTTACAAGGATAGAGCAAGTCGGAGAAGCGTCTGTTATAGCATGAATTGACAGAATGACAATAGTGACTGAATGCCCACTACATGACTCTTTTCCATGTAATATTATGGGCTGACATGGCTAAAGCTAAGACAATATTCATTTTAAATTTTCATTGTAAAATATTCTAGTTATGATTTATGTAGAATTTGTAAATTTTGAACTATTAACTGTAAACAGTTATTTTTATTTATATGTTTTAGTGATTTTAAATTACTATAATTTTTTCAGGTTAACCATTCAGTAGATTAAACATTAAAGAGCATTTTAAGTTGCAGGCTGCTTATTATGCGATTGGACTGATATGTATTATGTATGATATGTAAATACAGTGGAGAATGACGAAAGAAATAGTAGGGGTGCTGATTGGTAATGTTGTTTGTGCCTGGTATGGAGTGGTACAATGGTGAGGGAAATAACCATTTCGTGTTGCATTTTCTTGGTGATTTTTGTAAATCCATAGATGCATTGCACGAGTATATGAGCTATACACCTTACAATGCTCACTACAGTGAGCATTGTAAGGTGTATAATGACAAAATAGCTTTCACTATATGATATGTAGTATGCACTGATCATTGTGATCATGTTTATGAATTGAATTTTAATTCTATTAATGGCGATTCTAATAAGCAAAAATATGAGGATTATTATACACAAGTAAAGATACAAAGCGCACATTTACACTTTATTACCTAACCAATTAACAAAATTAAATGACACGTGAAAATCAGAAGAATATTTTCCACAGGATAACAAAAGAAAAAAAAGAAAGGAAGGCAAAAAGTCAATTACATCAGATGGTCACCCTCCCAATTACTAACTGGGCCTAATGCTGCTTAAATTCAGTGATCACATGCAAAATGAGGTATTCAACCTAGCACAATAAAAACCCGCTGGCTGTTCAGAGTACTGTAATGCATTTACTTATGGAAATGGTCGCATTTTCATTGTGTTTTTTGCCAATTGATGAACGCAAGTTACTCCCATCTGAAAACTGCCTGGAGCTTACCTAAAGAAGTTTCACTTTAAAAAATTCACATTTTACCCATTCATTCACTCCCAAAGATTGTGCAGCTCTTCCCTGAATTTATTTAAGCTATCAACTTCCACAATGACAGATGAACATTTGTTTCAGCAATCAACCACCTGCTGGCTAAAGGCAAATTTCAATACATCCATTTTGAATTTATGCCACCTCAAGTGTACAATCTCAGCAAGAAGAAGAATCCCATCAGCATTGAGCTTGCTAAAAAAAAAACATTTAAAGCCTTATACACCTCAAATCAGGTCACCTCAGAGGTGCCTAATCTCCAGATGCTGCAATTTGCAGAACTTCAGCCTTTCTTGGTAACAGCTATCCTTTGTTCGTCTCACCAATCTCATTGCCCTTCTCTGTACATGTTCCAGCAGCTCTACATTCTTCCTAAAATGAGGCCTCCAGACCTGTATGCAGTACTCAAGGTGTGGCCTGACCATTGCCTTAAGCAAATGGATAATCACCTCCTTATCCCTGCTAGCAAAATTAATGTGTATATCACTGACAAGTCTCCACGAGCTTCTCTGGTAGCTTGTTTGCACTACTCAGAAAACTTCATATCTGACTGTACAATTACCCCCAGGTTTTTTTCATTCTCCACTACCCTGAGTGTAGTACCGTACAATTGGTATATTACTCAGGGGTTACTGCTACACATATACAGTACTTTGCATTTGTCAATGTTAAACTTCAGTTGCCACTTCTCAGCCCATTTGCCCAACTTTTCTAGATCCTGCTGCAGTAGCAAATTGTCATTAACGTCGTTAACAACCTTGCTAACCTTTGTATCATTCACAAACTTTGACAATAAACTGGATATATATCTTCATTAATATCACTGATAAATACAGAAAACAATAATGGGCCCAACGCTGAACCCTGGGACTCTACTAATAACATTAACCCACAAAAAGCAGTGTCCATTGATTACAAGTCTCTTCTGTCACTCAACCATCTCTTTGTCCATAACAGCAACTAACCCTTAACGCGATACTGCTCCATGTGCAACAGTATCAAAAGCTTTCCTGAAATCCAAGTACAGTAAACCCTCGCTAGTCCAGATTAATTGGGGGGGAGAGATCATCCAGATTAGTGAAGCATAACACAGCCCTAAAAGACAAAAAAACTTAGAACACAAATAAATGGAAAAATTGATGATGATAAAAAAATATACAGGGTGTTTCAGTTAAACGTTTCAGAACTTCTAAGAGGGGTAGGGTACATCCTGACAACTCGAAATCATATAGCAATGTGGGGTCGGAAATGCTTTCCTGAAGCGGTGTTGTACACAGAAGCACCATAAAGAAAAGAGACCGTAAGTGAGAAATCGTTTTAATAATACATGAAAAGAAGCAAAAGGTACATGGATTAAAGTAAGTGTTCGAAGTTTCTTCCACGGGCTACAATGCATGCCTCACATCTCCGACGCATGGACATCCGAACATTCTGGAATACTCCAGGCGAATTTCAAATTTCTTGAACAAGAACGCCAAGTTAGTAGGATGGATGATTACTCGAACGCAGAGTTAGCCGATATGCATTTGGCGTACGGGGCTGCAAATTGTAGTGGGCCAGCCGCACAGCGTTTGTACGCAGAACGATATCCGACGAGGCGTATTCCCAATCATAATTTCTTTGCAAGACTGCACCAGAGGTTAGCTGAGAGAGGTTCATTTGAAAGAGCTGACAGGGACAGGGTAAGAACAGCACGGACTCCAGCCGTCGAACAGAATGTGCTGCAGCATGTACAGGGGAATCCAAGAACGAGTACACGAAGTCTAGCAAATGCAGTCGGGGTTTCCCATTGCAGCATCTGGAGGATTCTCCGAGAACAAGACATGCATCCGTTTCACGTGCAGCGTGTCCAGACACAGCAACCGGAGGATTATGCACCTCGTATTGCTTTCGCACAGTGGTACCTTGGAAAATGTGCTACAAATCCCCTTTTTCCTGCTAAGTGTTGTTTTCCGATGAGGCATCCTTCACAAGGGAAGGAATTTTCAACACGCATAACGACCATATCTGGGCGGTCGAGAACCCGCATGCAATACGACGTCGTGCAGCACAGTCGATTTTCGGTCAATGTATGGGCCTGTATTATGGGAGATCATCTCATCGGACCTTACCTGTTACCGTATCGCCTAACCGGACCTATCTACTTGATCTTTCTGCAGCAAGTATTGCCACAACTTTTGAGAGATGAACAGATTTCTGCATCGACGCAACACACAATGTGGTTCCAACACGATGGAGCCCCTGCCCATTATAGCGGAGATGTTCGTAACTACCAGGATGTCACATTTGGTCAACAGTGGATCGGACGTGGTGGTCCCGTGCGTTGGCCTGCTCGGTCACCCGACCTATCATGTCTTGATTTTTATTTCTGGGGTCATATGAAATCGCTAGTTTATGACATCCCTGTTGACAATGCTGAGGAGCTGGTTGCAAGAATCGCAGTAGCTGCCGAAGAAATTCGAAATTCGCCTGGAGTATTCCAGAATGTTCGGATGTCCATGCGTCGGAGATGTGAGGCGTGCATTGTAGCCCGTGGAAGAAACTTCGAACACTTACTTTAATCCATGTACCTTTTGCTTCTTTTCATGTATTATTAAAACGATTTCTCACTTACGGTCTCTTTTCTTTATGGTGCTTCTGTGTACAACACCGCTTCAGGAAAGCATTTCCGACCCCACATTGCTATATGATTTCGAGTTGTCAGGATGTACCCTACCCCTCTTAGAAGTTCTGAAACGTTTAACTGAAACACCCTGTATATATTACTGTAGAGGCTTTATTTGAAAACCATAAAAAGACAATACATTTATCAAGCGATAGAGGGATAAATGTATTGTCTTTTTATACATTTATCAGGTGGCTTTAGTATGCAACGCCAATGCCACTTCATCATTGCTGTGAATACCACTTAAATACAGCAACACTTCTTTTGGCTTTTTTAATGGCTGCCTATTTGATACACTACTTTTATCACTTCCCACATCAAATTTAAAAGCAAGTCCCTTTATAGATTCTTTTTGTTTTCAATATCTGATGCAGTCTGTTGGCCAATACCAAATTCTTCAGCAATTTTTTTTCATAACACAGTTTTCAAAGTTGCACTATCACTTTCAGCTTGTTAATGATATTTAAAGTTATGTTTTCTTTTTATTACTTTTCAATAATTCAGAACAAATAATTATATAAAAAAAATGTTAACTTATGTACATATATACATATAAACCAATATGCAAATGAAGGGATACGATATGAAACAAGAAAGCAAGCTTTTACAGCAACAGCAAAAAAAAAAAAAAAAAAAACCTTCC
Organism: Mastigoproctus giganteus; assembly: GCF_048544385.1. NCBI lineage: Eukaryota > Metazoa > Arthropoda > Arachnida > Uropygi > Thelyphonidae > Mastigoproctus > Mastigoproctus giganteus. Next base: position 85,967,089 of record NC_143579.1, read on the forward strand.
CGTTTCACCCATCCATTCACTCCAAAAGTTTGTGTAGTTCAGCCTTGAATTTATTTCACCTGTCAACTTCCACAACAGAACAGCAGGTGGATGTTTGTTCCGGCAATCCACCACCCGCTGGCTAAAGGCAAATTTCTGCACATCTATTCTACAACTGTCTTTCCTCAATTTGATTTCTGCCTCCTCAGGTGTAGAATCTAAGATAGAGGAAGAATCCCATCACACTGAGCGTGCTCAACCATTCAAGGTCTTATACACTTCAATCAGATAATGTCGCAGGTGCCTAGGCTCCAGACGTTGCAATTTTCAGAACTTAAGTCTTTCTTGGTAAGAGTAACCCTTTGTTTCATTCATTAATCCTGTTGCCTTCTCTGTCCTTGTTCAAGTAACTCAACATTTTTCCTAAAATTGAGCCTCCAGACCTGTGTGCAGTACAAGGTGTGGCCTAACCATTGCCTTATACAAGGGGATAATCACCTCCTTATCTCTGCTAGCAAAATTCCTGTATATCATTTATAAGAACTCGAGCTGCTCTGGCAGACTGTCTACACTGCTCAGAAAACTTCATATCTGACTGCACAGTTACCCCCAGGTCTTTTTCATTCGCCACTACCCTGATTGTTGTACTGCAAAGTTGGTACTTTACTCTGGGGTTACTGCTACCCATATGCAGTACTTTGCATTTGTCAATGCAACTATCCATCCATCCATCCAACTCAGAGTCGTTGTTGTTGTTGGGTTTTTTTGGCACAAGAGCTACTTTGGCCATATTGCGCCTGTTCCTGTGGAGAGACACAGTAAGGATTAATAAAAGGGTTTATAGGAGCATAAATATATTAATCTGTTTTAGATAGTGGAAAAACTCAGGTAAATTGGAGTTGTCTCCAATCATATATCTAATTTGAAGAGGTTCATTTAAATTAGATAGGGATCGGAATGATGTGTTTCTGGCATACTGATAGTGAGTGCACTCTATAAGAATATGTTTTACGGTTAGTGTTGAATTACAGTGGAAGCACAGTGGTGGATTATTTCCTCGCAATAAATAGTGATGTGTAAGATGGGCATGACCTATACGTGCTCTGGCAAGCACAACCTCTTCATGTCTGTTTGAACGGAAACAAGATTTCCATAGCTGTGGATTCTGTTTTATATTTCGTAACTTGTTATTTACCTGATTATGCCAAATTTCTCGCCATTTTTCATTGCAAATTCCGCGTATGATTGATTTATAGTCTGTGTAAGGAATCCGGATGTGGTTATTATCAGTGGGATTTCTTGCTGCTTTATCTGCACTCTCATTTCCTGGTATTCCAGTGTGCCCTGGAATCCAACAGAATGTGACAGTCTGCCTATTGTTATGAAATTCGGATATTTGAGTTCTTATTTGATTTATCAGTGGATGTGGAGAGCAAGAATTGCCTTGGAGGGCTGTCACTGCACTCAAGGTGTCTGTATAGATAATAGTCTTCGGAGTGAAAACATGAGCAAGTAAGGTCAAACCCATCTTAATGGCAAAGAGTTCTGCAGTGAAAACGCTGCATTCTTGTGGTAATGAAATAGACACTGTTGATGTTGGTAGCACCACAGCAGCTCCCACAGTGTGTCATTTTTAGAGCCATCGGTATAAGTTTGCAAAGTGTCTGCATTTGCCAAAGAGTGAGCTGCATGTAGTTTCTGAATGGTTGGATTGTTCAGGGAGTGTTTCCCCCAACGTCGGAAATAGTCATCACACGAAGGTATACACACTTTCCATGGAGACTGTACAATTTCTCTGTCTTGATGTAAATTGGTCAGCTGCATATTCCACTGCTGAATCAGTTCTCGTAGACGGATTCCTGTAGGTTTGTTTTCAAGAGACTTATTTCTGTAAAGGTTTACCCATTGTGGATCATAGAGGTATGACCAGATAGGATGAGATGGAAGGCTATATATTTTCACTGCATAATTGAGGAGCAGCATCTTTCTCCGAAGGTGGAGTGGAGATTCATTGGCCTCTATATATAAGCTTTGCACCGGCGAAGTCCTGAACGCCCCAAGAGCAATCCTGAGCGCACTATGTTGTATTGTGTTGAGACAGGCTAACAGAGTCTTTCGGGCAGAGTCTTACACAGGAGCACCATAATCTAATCGAGATCTGATTAAGGCCTGGTATAGGTGGAGTAGAGTATAGCGATCAGCTCCCCATGTCATAGATGAGATGACTTTAAGTATATTCAGCTTTTTCATACAGACAGTTCTTGTTTGTAGTATGTGTTTCTGGAATGTCAGTTTAGTGTCAAGAGTTATGCCCAAGAATCGGATATTGCTGGTAATTGGTATCGGTTGTTTTTCCAGTGATAATTCAGGTTCTGGATGTAGTTGGCGTTTTTTACAAAAGTGAATGGCTGCAGTTTTGGTTGCTGATAGACGATAACCATTACGTGAAGTCCACGACACTATTTTGTTTATTGCAAGCTGCAAATGTCTTTCAATGGAACGCATATTTTGTGAATGGCAAGATATCGCAAGATCATCAGCATAAAGATAGATTTCTACGTTACCCAAGGTGTTCTGCACTAAATTGTTTATCCTAAGAGCAAAGAGGGTAGTGCTGAGTACCGATCCCTGTGGTACACCTTCTCTTTGGATAAGAGCTTGCGAAACAGCATTACGATAACTCACTTGAAAAGTTCTATTTTTAAGGTCTCTATGATCATTGGGAGTAGACCTCTGAGTCCTATAGAATATAGGTCTTGCAGAATACCATAGCACCAGGTGGTATCAAAGGCTTTTTCAATATCCAGGCACACCATGACAAGATGTTCTATCCGAATAAAGGCGTTCCGTATGTTACCCTCAGCTTTCACCATAAGGTCTAATGTGGATCGGTTTTTGCGAAAGCCGTATTGATTACTACTGATGACTGAGTGGGATTCTATGTACCATACAAGTCTATCATGTACCATCTTTTCCAATGTCTTGCCCAAGCAGCTGGTAAGGGATATCAGTCTATAGTTGCATGGATTCGTCTGATCTTTCCCAGGTTTGGGAAAAGCTAGCACTGTTGAATGACACCATGAGCGAGGATAATAGCTTTCATAGAAGACCCGATTCAGAAAAAGCAATAGGGAATTTAGAGCCTTTTTGTCTAGGTGTTGTAACATGAGGTAATAAAGACCATTAGGTCCTCATGCCCCATTTCTTGATTTGTTTAGAGCAACCTGTAGCTCCAACATTGTAAAGGGTTGATTATATGGGAGCGCTATTCTTGTACTGAAATTTAATTTGCTTTGCTCAGTCCTTCTTTTAAGTTGCTGAAAAGATGGTTCATATGCAGCTGTATCTGAGATATTGGCAAAGTTTTCTGCTAGAGCATTAGCTATTTCAACTGGAGATGATAAATCTTGTCCATTCCATCTCAGTATTGGAGAGGATGCTGGGAGAAATCTACCATTTAGTTTTTTTATTTTATTCCATATTATTCTGCTGTTAGTGTTCTTTGTTATAGTAGAGGCAAACTGGATCCAAGAATCTTTTTTTGCCTTTTTCCTTACGAATCGCGGTTTTGCTTTCAGTTTTTTGAAATTTATAAGGTTCTCGGTAGTTGGGTGTTACGAAACAGGTTCCATGCCCTGTTTTTCTCTTTTTTTGCAAGTTGGCACGCTTCACTCCACCAAATATTGGCACGTTTAAACGAACCAGTACGGATTTTTGGTATGGCCTTGGTCGCGGCATTCAGAATCTCAGATGTGATGTGCTGTGTGGCATCATCAATGGATTGTAAATTGATAATTTCATCACTGAATGAGATACTGAGAGCAAATAACTTCCAATCGGCCTTGGAAAATTTCCATTTTAAGCGGGAATTATTTACCTGAGGGATTCTAGTTATTTGGAATTCACAAATTATTGGAAAATGGTCACTGTTTAGCGGATTGTCCAGAATTGTCCAGCGGATGAGTGCATACAATGTTGGAGAGCAGATTGTCAAGTCTATAGCTTTAGTTGTTCTAGTGGAGAAATGAATGTAAGTATCAGCACCAGTATTCAACAGTGTTAGATTGTGTTTGTCAAGCAGCGATTCCAGAACTTTACCTCGTCTGTCTGTACATGGGGAGCCCCAGATCGGGTGGTGTGCATTAAAATCTCCAAATAAACAAAATGGAGGAGGGATGTGTAGCAGAAGTACTTCTAGGTCATTATAAGTATATTCTTTGTTTGGTGATAGGTAGATTGAAACTACTGTTAACATGATTCCTAAGGAGACACGTACTGCTACTGCTTCTAAGGAAGTTTGCAGTGGAATGTGTTTAGTAGGGGACTCTTGAGTTTACTAGAATGGCCACACCTCCACGCATGGTGGTATTATTATTTCTATTATGCTGACATATAGTATAGTTCTTGATTTTTGGAATTACTTGCGAAGGTAAATTAGTTTCTTGCAAACATATGCTTACCGGACTATACTGTTGGATTAGGTCATGGATATCATCGATATTACTACGTAGACCTCTACAGTTCCACTGTATGATGTGATCCATTATTTGATTTTGGCGGTTGCGTTTGATTCAGTCTGCTTTTTAGGTCCAGTCTGTTTTTGTCTCTCAAATTTTATTCTTTCTTTTTTCGAAAAGATAGGACGCGCTGTGTCCATGTCATCATCTGCGTACAGATCTAAGTATCCATATTTGTTCCATTTTGATGACTTTTCTGCCTTGGGACTGCTGTTTAAGTTTTTATAGTTTCTGAGGAAGACTGCAAAGCAGTTGGCGGTACTGTAATTGGTGTGTTATTGGCACTATCATTCACATGCTGTTCCATAGTAGATTGCTGTGATTTTGAGAGTATTTCTCTAGCCCAGTCTGCAATAGACATGGATGGGGGAACTGACACGGCAGTTTGAGTGGCTGCTGACTGATATTTCTTTGTTGCTGCTGCGTAGGTGTGTTTAGTTGTAGTAAGCATAATCTGCTTCTTTGCTTCTTGGTAAGTGACTTTCCGCTCTACTTTATATTTTTGGATCTTTTTTTCCTGTTTTCCACAGTTCACAGGACTTTGAATAGGCAGGGTGGCCTTGACAGTTTGAACAAGTGGTGTTTCCACATCACATTCCGTTTGTGCATGGGATTTTGAACCACAGTTTGGGCACACTGCATCCCCTCGACAGACAGTCTGAGAGTGTCCAAACTTTTGGCACTTATAACATCTGATGGGATTAGGAATATAGGGTCTTATACGGCAATCGAGATAGCCGGCTTTAACACACGATGGTAAATTTGGTGTGCCAAACATAAGGATGATGTTCCGCGTTGGAACCACCTGGCCATCTTTTTTGATCATAATGCACTTAGCATGTGTGACTTTTTGTTCTTTTAATTCTTGGACTAATTCATCTTCTGTGACATTAATCAAATCCCACTCAGTGATGACCCCTTTGGAGGCATTTAGTGTCGCATGTGGGGTAACTTGCACAGGAATACCACCAAAGGCTGAGAGGTTCAGCAGAGTCTCTGATTGCTGACGACTCACACTTTCAATTAGTAAATCACCCGATCTAAGTCTTTTCACCATTTTAGGTGAACCTGCTGTGTTTTCCAAACATTTCTGTATCAGAAATGGGGAGAGTGTACTCATGCATTTGTTTGACAAGGAGTGGAAAATAAGGAAAGATGGACATTCCTTTTGCTCTGTGTCAGTCCACAGTCTTTTCGACTGTGATGTGCCATGGTCATTATCATTTGATTTAGGACATGAGCGCCGAGGCTCAATTGGAGGGAAATTGTCAAATTCCATGTTTGCCCCTTTTCGCCCCGGGAGAGTGGCTTTCTTCTCCCAGGTTACCGGCCCCGTCACGTGGAGGCAGGAGCGGTGCCACCAGTGACCAAGCGGTTGTAAAGTTTAGTAGCTTGTTAGTAATTAATATATATACTCTGAAAAAAGAAAGGTAGTTTTCCTTTCTTGGTTCTTACTTTAACACTTGAAGCACAGAACCACTTTAGCTAAACAAAAGAGAAAACGACACTAGAAATAAAATTAAACTTTGTCGCTTAGAAATAGCACACTATATATCTCAGAGGAAATCGCTTGTCACTATCGCTTGGCACTCGGGGCCCAACTCAGAGTCAACAATGATACCGAACAACACGCAAGACAATGTAATGTATGTTCCATCTCTCTCTCTGCGCAGTCAATCAGCATGTCAGAGTGACTCATCTACCTACCTAAACCCTGTGTCTTTGTGGACAGAATTTTCATATTTCGATTTGGATTATGTGACATCCGAATTAACTGTAACCGGATTAGCGAGGGTTTACTGTATATGATATCAAAATTATTTTTTGCATCCAGTTCTTTTGTGACCACATCATAGTATCCAATCAAATTGGTCAGACAAGATTTCCCCCTTAACAAACCCATGCTGTGTCTGAACTATACTCGTAACTACCGTCTTGTCAAGATGATCTTGCATTGCTGCTTTAACCAGTGATTCCATTATTTTCCCCAGAACAGAAGTTAAACTAACTGGTCTGTAATTACTCATGCTATCCTTTGAACCCTCCCCTTTGTGAATTAGGAATACGTTTGCACATCTCCAGTCTGTGGGATACTCCCCTGAATCCAAGGTTTCTCTCATAATTATGGCTAATGGTTTGCTTACTTTCTTTGCTGCCTCCCTTAATAGATCCCACAGCCTTTCTTATGTTGAACTCCAACAATTTTGTCCTCCACTTTCCTCTCAGTTATTACAAAATCATTTAACTCCTTGTTAGAGTTTGATAAACGTCTGGCCTATACCTTCCCTACAGAATTCCTCATGCATGAATGTAGATGCAAAATACTCATTCAGTTTATCAGCTACCTGAGTATGTTCATCAACAGTCAAACCATCGATATCAAGTGGATTAATCTGATTCATCTCCTTCCTTTTAGAATTTACATAAGTAAAGAAGTCTTTGCTGTTTTTTTTTTTTTTTTTTTGCATCCTTTGCTGTAATAAAGTCACCTCCTTTGTGGCTTGATTACAGACTATCCTATATCTACCATAGGCTTCTGTGTTGCCTGATAATTTATATGGAGCCCATACATTTTTATTCTCTGCCAAGAGTCTCATTAGTTCATCTAACAACCATTTAGGCCTAAACCTTGAACATTTTCTTAGTTGATATGAAAATCCTAGTAGTTTCCAAGAATTATTCCTCGATTGCTTCCCATTTAGAATTTGCTGTTGGTAACATCACCAGATAGTCCCGTTGTATAGAATTTAAAAACTGTCTGAGACCATCAGTCAACTTGATGAAAGTAAAAACCCTTCGCTTTACCCCTGATGGTAGTTACATCTCTGAGTAAATGCCACATCAGTACACTGTGATTGCCACTTAGTGGTTCTTTTATCTACAGTTTCTTAATGCGTGAATAATCTCTGCTGATAATTAGATCAAGATTATTACTCCCTCTGGTTGCCTCTTGCAAATGCTGCTGTAAAAAACATCAATCCAATAAATCCACAAAAAGTCTTGCTAGTGTGCGAGTGACCAATTCCCAAGTTCCAGTTCAACATCTGGAAAGTTAAAATCCCCCATTATAAGACATTCCGATTAACTTACCCACTAATTTCTCTGTACAGTTGTTCGTTCTACTCATAAGAGTCATTAGGCCGATAACATACTCCTACCCTCATTTTTGCTTTCCAAGTGCTTTTGTCACACCAACTGACTCAACATTGCATTGGCCATCCATGCCAACTGGATGCACTGCCAGAAGTTATGTGTTTCCTAACTAACAACACAACACTGCCTCTCTTCCTATCCTGTCTACACTTTACCTCGAAATCAAGAACGATTATTACTACAATATGAAGACAACTTTAAGTTGTTGTTGTTGTTATTTGGTTTTTAGGAGCATTAGCAACTAAGGCCATATTGCTCCGGGGATATGCAGTGGCCATTCCCTGACCTTTCCGCATCCTCCGTATTCGGTTGTCACGGGTTATAACACCGGTCTAATCAAGAAGTGTGTGCTACGCAATGATGCTCCTCCCCACCTGGCTATGGAGGCGCAACAACTTTAAGCACTTTATCAACTTTGCTCAGGAAATCTTTGGGAGAAGACAAACTACGATAGCTATCCTTGTTCAACGAGGCCAACAACACGTGCCAAAATGACACCTTCAGACATCACTGAAATCCACTGACTGCGACTTGGCAACCAGCTAACTTGGACAAACTCCAACTCTACCTGCCTGACTGTGACAAGTTTGATGTTTGAAGAAGGATTCATCCTGTCTTAAGAGATCGCTGTGCCACTTAACAGCCTGCACAGGGTTCTCTTACCCAGTGTACTTTCACTACTAAATCCTATACACCTTTCATCTAATGGAGTAATGGAGTTATCTCCACTCCTTTGAAGATACTTTCACTCTAAATCCCTAACACTTCTACCTATTCCTTAAACCTTTTTTTTTTTAGATCCTGTCACTGAAAGCTCAGGCAACTATGTTGCAGGCCCTGCCAGATTATTCTACTACCTTCTAGTTCATTTCCTAGTTCATTTCACAAATACACTTGGTCTCAATTCTAATCTTAATGATGTGCATTTCAACTTGCAGGCTGCCAAACCCCATGTAATTTTTCTGACAGAATCTCAGTTATCGGTTGATTCAACTACTGCTCATCTCAATTGCCCAAATTATTTGCTGTATGATTCCTTTCGCCTCAGAGGTGGTACTTGTGCATATGTCCATTCTGATATTCCCGGTCAGAGACTTGGTAATTTGGAATCTCCTCTTTTCGATCTTCTCTGGCTTAAAATCTCTCTACCTCATTTGTGCCATTTCATCTGTTGTCTCTACCGTTCTCCCAACAACACTAATCACTTGGAGCACTTTGACTTCCTCTCTTTGCAACTTGACTTTCTCCAGTCCAACTTTCCTAACAGTGAGGTAATTTTCCTTGGTGATTTTAATGTTCACAACTCCAGCTGGCCCAGATGCTGAGGCTTTTGCAATTACTAATGACCTTGCACAGACCTACAACAATACCAGAAAATCCTAACAATTTCATTTACCTACAACAATACCAGAAAATCCTAACAATTTCATTTACCTACAACAATACCAGAAAATCCTAACCATATAGCCAACACGCTTGATGATCTTTTTCTCACAAACAACCCTTCTAAGTACACGGTCAAAGTGAGTGGTCCTTTAGGCACCTCAGATTACAACCTGGTGATTGTCTCTTCTCCAATGGAGCCGTTATCTCATGGCTATTCCCAAACTCGTGTTGATTGCCATTACAAGTAAGCAAAATGGGATTACCTGCAAGATTTCTTTTCCTTGGTCGGACTACTTGTTTCAAAACTTCTGTTGCCAATGTTTGCTCAGATCATGTCAGTGAAATTATTCTTGTAGGAATGGAATCCTTTATCCCAAACTCCACTTTAAAACCTTGTACTTGATCTAATCCTTAGTTTTCCAATAAACGTGCTAAGGCCGTTCAGGAGAAGAATGTTGCATATCGTAATTGGCTTGTTTCCAATTCTTCAGTTTCGTTTTCTGCCTACACCAAAGCTCACAACAATTGTAAAGCAGTTATTAATCAGTCCAAAATAAATTTTGAACAGGCTAAGAGTAGAAAACTTGCTTCTTGTCCTAATGGTAGGTGAGCATTCTGGTCTCTTGCCAAAGCCACTGGTTGCAACTTTTGCCCATCTCTGCTCCCACCTCTGTTAAAACCAGATGGTTCTGTTGTCACTGCAACCAAGGATACAGCTGATCTGCTAGCATCCCATTTTTCTTCCAACTCATGTATTAATGATCTTGGTAAAACACATCTCCAACCATTCCCAAAACACTCCATTCAATGCCTCCTGTTGTCTTCCGTAAAATGGATTTCAGAAGGATTTTGATGAATCTTGATGCTAAGAAAGCTCCAGGTCCTGATGGTATTTCTCCACTTGTTCTCAAAACCTGTGCTCCTGAACCTACTCCTGTTCTTTGCCGCCTTTTTTCACTTTCTTATTCCAAAGGTGTTTTTCCTTATGCTTGGAAATTTGCTGATATCCAGCCAGTTCCTAAAAAGGGTGACAAATGCCTCCCATTCAATTATTGTCCAACTGCAATTATTTCTACTCTTTCCAAAGTAATGGAGTAATCAATTAACTGCCAGCTCTTAAATTACCAAGAAACCTTCCATCTGATCAACGATCGCCAGTATGGATTCCGTTCGTATCGATACACTGGTGATATTCTGGCTTATGTTACCCATTTGTGGACAAATTCAATGGAAAGGTTTGGTGAAACACAAGCAGTTGCTCTTGACATCTCAAAGTCTTTCGATCATGTTTGGCATAAAGGTCTCCTAAACAAGCTTCCATCTTATCGTTTACTGTTTTTTGTAACTGGTTATCCAGTTTTCTCTCCGATTGATCACTGAGGGTAATGGTAGATGGCTCTCTGTCTTCTAATTTCTCCACTAATGCTGGTGTCCACCAAGGACACCAGCATTAGTGGAGATATTAGCATTAGCAGAGGAATACGATGCAAAACAGCAAGCTTATGCAGCATCAGCGGAAAAAAAAACCGTCCCATTTCACCCTTCCATTCATTACAAATACCTATCCAGCTCAGCCTTAAATTTATTTAGGCTATCAACTTCCACAACAAATATCACTGATGAATCCATACTGGCTTTTTCCCAGCTGGCAATCAATTACCAGCTGGGAAAAAGGCAAATTTCCGTACTCTTCTTTTTCTACAACTGCCTTTCCTCAATTTAAATCTATGCCCCCTCAGTTTCTTAATCTGAGAAAGAGGAAAAAATCCAATCAGCATTCAGCTTGCTCAACCCATTCAAGTCTTTATACAGCTCAATCAGATCACTCTGAATGTGCTTACTCTCTAGGCATTACAATGCAGAACTTAAGCCTTTTTTGGTAAGAGCACCCCTTTGTTCTCCTCACCAATATTGTAGCTCTTCTTTGTACTCGTTCTAGCAACTGTACATGGTTTGTAAAATGAGGCCTCCAGACCTCATTGTAAAAGCAGTGGTCAGGTGTGGCCTGACCATTGCCTTGTACAATGGGATAATCACCTCCATGTCACTGCTAGCAAAATTCCTATATATTATTGACAAGACTCCATTACCTACCCTAGCAGCCTGTCTGCACTGCTCAGCAAACTTCATATCTGACTGCACAATTACACCCAGGTCTTTTTCACTTTCCATTTACGGAAAGTGAAAAAATGTTTCTCTTGGGCTACTGCTACCCGTATGCAGTATTCTGCATTTGTCGATGTTAAACTTCAGCTGCCACTTCTAAGTCCATTTGCCCAACTCATCTAGATCCAGTTGGGGTAGTATACTGTCTTTACTGTCGGTAACAATTCTGACAACCTTTGTATCATCTGAATACTTGGACATTATAAGCCAGATATACTTTCATCAATATCACTGATGAATACACAAAACAACAATGGGACCAGCACCGAACCCTGGGGAACTCCACTAATAACATTTGTCCACGAAGAGCAGTGTCCATTGATTACAACTCTCTGTCGTCTCCCACTCCAACATCCCTTTATCTATTGTAGCAAATTACCCTTAATGACACAATGCTCCAATTTGTACAGCAGTCTTCCTTGTGCAACAGTATCAAAAGCTTTCCTGAAATCCAAGTATATGACATCAAAATTATTTTTTTCATCCAATTCCTTTGGGACCACATCATAGTATCCAATCAAATTGTTCAGACAAGACCTCCTTTTATCAAACCCATGCTGTGTCTTAACTATTACTGTAGTCTTTTCTAGATGATCCTGCAATGCTTCTTAAACCAGTGACTCCATTATTTTCTCCGGAACACAAGTTAAACTTACAGGTCTATAGTTACTTGTGTCACCTTTTGAATCCCTTTGTGAATTGGTGATACATTTGCATACCTCCAGTCTTTGGCAAAGGATGCAAAGAAAAACAGAAAGATTTTTTCCTTATGTGAACTCTAGAAGGAAAGGGATGAATCAGATTGGACTACTTAACATAGATGGGTTGACTATTGATGATCATGCTCAGGTAGCTGATAAACTGAATGAGTATTTTGCATCTATATTCACACATGAGGAGTTATTCAAGGAGGGGAATGCCAAAAGCCTATCGAGTTCTAACAGTGACACAAGTAACTATAGACCTGTTAGTTTAACTTGTGTTCATTGGTTAACGTAGCATTGCACGATCATCTAGACAAGACCGCAGTAATAGTTAAGACACAGCATGGGTTTGTTAAAGGGAGTCTTGTCTGAACAATTTGATTGGATACTATGATATGGTCCCAAAGAAACGGAATGCAAAAAATAATTTTGATATCATATACTTGGATTTCAGGAAAGCTTTTGATACTGTTGCACATGGAAGATACATTTGCACACCTTCATGGGGACCTCACCTGAGTCCAAGGAAGCTCTGATAATTATGGCTAAGGGTTTTCTTACTTCCTTTAATATAACTGGATAGATCTCGTTCTTATTCCAGGTGTCTTCCTTATGTTTAACTTCACCAATTTCTCCTCCACTTTGCGCTCAATTAATACAAATTATTTAGCTCCCTGTTGGAGCTCGATAAACTTCTGGCATTCCCCTCCTTGAATAACTCCTCATGTGTCAATATAGATGCAAATTACTGATTCAGTTTATCAGCTACCTGAGCATTATCATCAATAGTCAACCCATCCATGTTAAGTGGTCCAATCTGATTCATCCCTTTCCTTCTAAAGTCACATAAGTAAAGACTCTTTGCTGTTTTTCTTTGCATTCTTTGCCAAAGATTTTTCGTAATATGCCTTCTGCCCATTCTTCTTTGTGACTTGATTACAGACTATTTTATGTGCCATAGGCTTCTTTGTCATCTGATAATTTATTTGCATTCTATGCATTTTTCTTCTCTGCCACGAGTCTCATTAGTTCATCTGGCATTCATTTAGGCCTAAACTTTGAACAATATTTCTCAATTAGTATGAAAAGCCTAGTAGATTCCACAATTAGTTCCTTGGATGCTTCCCACTTAGAATTTGCTTTTGCAACACATAGGTTTGTTCCATTTTACAGAATTTAAAAACTGTCTGATACCACTGTAGTCACCTTTATGGAAGCAGAAACCCTTCCCTTTATCCCCAATGGTAATTATATCTTTATGTAAATGCCACATAAGTACACTGTGATCACTGCCACCTAGTAGTTCCTTTATCTGCAAATTCTTTATATACAAATAATCACTGCTGATAACCAGATCAAGAGTGTTACCCTCTCTGGCTGCCTCTCAAACATGCTGCTGTAGAAAATAGTTATCTAATAAATCCACAAACGTCTTGCTAGTGTGCAAGTGACCAACCCATATTCCAGTCAATATCTGGGAAGATAAAATCTCCCATTATAAAATGCAATCTGATTTAATGGCTCTTTCTACTTCTCTGTACAACTGTTCATTGTACTCATTAGCATTAGCATTAGTTGAGACATATGATGCAAGAAAGCAAGCTTATGCAGAATTGGCCCAAAAAAAAAAAAAAGAAAAAAGAAAACCCCTCCACTTCACCCCTCCGTTCGTTCGAAATACCTGTTCAGCTGAGCCTTAAATTTATTTAGGCTATCAACTTCCACAACAAAGGATGGAAGTCTGTTCCACCAACCAACTACCCGCTGACTAAAGGCAAATTTCTGCACATCTATCCTACATCTGTCTTTCCTCAATTTGAATTTATGCCCTCTCAGGTGATTATTCTGAGCAAGAGGCAGTATCCCATCAGCATTGAGCATGCTCAAACCAGTCAAGGCTTTGTACACCGCTATCAGATCACCTCGCCGGTACCTAGTCTCCAGAAACTGTAATTTGCAAAACTAAAGCCTTTCTTTGTAAGAGCAACCCTTCTTCCATTCACTAACCTTGTTGCCCTTCTCTGTACTCGTTCCAGCAGCTCTACATCCTTCTTGAAATGAGGCCTCCAGACCTGTACACAGTACTCAAGGTGCGGCCTTACCCATTGCCTTATATAAGGGAATAATCACCTCCCTATCCCTGCTAGAAAACTTCCTGTATATCATTGATAAGACACCATGAGCTACTCTTGCAGCCCGTCTGCACTGCTCAGAGAACTTCATATCTGCCTGCACAATTACCCCCAAGTCCCTTTCAATCTCTACCACTGTCGGTGTAGTACCACAGAGTTGATACGTTGCTCTGGGGTTGCTGTTTCCCATATGTAGTACTTTACATTTGTCAATGTTAAACTTCATTTGCTACCTCTCAGCCCATCTGTTCAACCTTTCCAGATCCTGTTGCAGCATCATAGCGTCAGTAGCATTCTTAACAACCCTGCCAACCTTTGTATCGTCTGCAATCTTGGACATTAAGCTTGATATACCATCATCAATATTATTTATAAATACAGAAAACAACAATGGACCCAACACTGAACCCTGAGGGACTCCACTAATAACATTAGTCCACAATGAGCAGTGTCCATTAATTACCACTCTCTGTCTTCTGCCACTCAACCATCCCTTTATCCATAGCAACAATTTGCCTCCAATGCCACACTGCTCCAATTTGTGCAGCAGTCTTCCACGTGTAACAGTATCAAAAGCTTTTCTAAGATCCAAATATAAAATATCAAAGTTATTTCCTGCATCCAATTCTTTTGTGACTACATCATAGTATCCAATCAAATTGGTCATGCAAGACCTTCCCTTAACAAAACCATGCTGTGTATGAGCTATAACTGAATTCTTGACAAAATGATCCTGCAGTGCTTCTTTAACCAGTGCCTCCATCAATTTTCCTGGAACAGAAGTTAAAATCACAGGTCTATAATTACTTGTGTCAGCCTTTGATCCTCCTTTGTGAATTGGGGTTACATTTGAACATCTCCAGTCTGTGGGTACCTCCCCTGAGTCCAAGGAAGCTTTCATAATTATGGCTAACGGACTGCTTACTTCCTTTGCTGCCTCCTTTAATATAACTAGATAGATCCCATCCACCCCACGTGCCTTTCTTGTATTTATCTTCAACAATTTCTCCTCCACTTTACTCTCAATTATTACAAGATCATCTAGCTCACTGCCAGTGTTTACTTCATCTATGGCATTCCCCTTCCTGAATAACTCCTCATGTGTGAATGTATATGTAGATGCAAAATATTGATTTAGTTTGTTAGCTACCTGAGCAGGATCATGAATAGTTGAACCATCGATATCAAGTGGACCAATCTGATTCATCCCCTTCCTTCTAGAGTTTACATAAGTAAAGAACTCCTTGCTGTTTTTCTTTGCATCCCTTGCCAAAGATTTCTCGTAATCTGCCTTCGCCTGCCTAACCTCCTTTGTAACTTGGTTAAAGATCAACTTATATCTATCATAGGCTTCTGCGTCGCATGTTAATTTATATGTATCCCATGCATTTTTATTCTCTGCCATATGTCTCATTAGTTCATCTGACATCCATTTAGGCCTGAACCTTGAGCAATATTTCTTAGTTGGTATGTAAAGCCTAGTAGCTTCCAAGTTAAGTTCTTTGAATGCTTCCCATTTTGAGTTTGCTGTTGGTAACATCATCATCAGTTGGTCCACTGTACAGAATTTAAATACTGTCTCAGACCATCGTAGTCGCCTTTACAAAAGCAATAACCCTTCCCTTTACCCCTGATGGTAGTTACCTCCTTGAGTAAATCCCACTTCAGCACACTGTGATCACTGCCACCTAGTGGTTCATTTACCTGCAGATGCTTAATGCGTGAAGAATCACTACTGATAATCAAATCAAGAGTATTACTCCCTCTAGTTGCCTCCTGAACATGCTGATGTAGAAAACAATCGTCCAATAAATCCACAAAAGCCTTGCTAGAGTGTGAGTGACCAACCCACAAATTCCAATCAATATCTAGGAAATTAAAATCCCCCATTATAAAACTCTCTGATGTACTGGCCCACTCTATTTCCCTGTACAGTTTCTTATTATACTCATCGAGTCATTAGGCCTATAGCACACTCCTACTCTCAATTTTGATCTCCCAATGCTTATGTCACACCAAACTGATTCGACACTGCACTGTCCAGCGATGTCGACTGGCTTCACTTCCTTGGATTTTGTGTGTTTCTTAACTAACAGCATAACCCCTCCTCCCTTCCTATCCTGTCTATCCTTTCTGTAGATGTTGTACTCCCCAAATTCCAGTTCTGCATTACTTATAACTGTGTGACACCACGTCTCTGATATCCCAAGAATATCTGCCTTTGATGCTTTGAGCAATACCTCAAATTCATCAAATTTATTTACCAAACTCCTAGCATTGGTGTACATGCAAGTATACACGCACCTGTTCTTTTTCTTAGCTACCCTAACACAACCCATGTGTTTACTTTTACCGCAATGACTCCCAGCATTCTCTGAAATATCCTGCATCTTATTTTCCAGGCTGCTGCTCATTCCAATAGAAGCAGTGCAAGAATCACTTTCACCTCTGCCAGTGGCTACTGTTAATCTATTAGTGCTTGTATTCCCCCCCCCAAGGAATCCCCATCAGGAGGGGTATCTTTCAGGGAGATGCCCTGAGCCCATTGTGGTTCTGTCTAGCACTTAACCCACTATCTACAATGCTCAACAGTAGCAAGTACGGATATAACCTCAAAGACGGAAGAACCTGTACACTCTCACCCACCTGATGTATATGGATGACATCAAGCTCTACGCAGGAACCAAGAAGCACCTTCAGCAACTACTCCAGATCACCAAAGAATTCAGCAAGGATATTAGGATGGAATTTGGTCTGGATAAATGCAGAACCCACAGATTGCGTCAGGGATAATTAGTCAACCGAAACTACCAGCTGCAAAGTGGTAAAGAGATTGAAGCCCTGAAAAATCGAGAGGCCTACAAATACTTGGGGATGATGCAGGCTCAGCAGTTACAGCAAAAGGAAATTAAGGCTTGCCTGACTGAAAAATACCATCAGAGACTCAGAAGCCTGCTGAAGGCAAAGATGAACGGAGGGAACACAGTAAAAGCCACAAACACCTATGCAGTCCCAGTGCTAACATACTCCTTCGGGGTCAAAGATTGGACTAACACCGCGCTGGAGGATATCATGAGAAAGACAAGGACAATGATGACCAAGGGCCGCCAACACCACCTGAGAGCTGCTGTGGAGAGACTGACAATTGCCCAGGAAGGAGGAGGAAGGGGCCTGATAGACCTCATTGAGCAACAGAAGACAGTCATAGTTAACCTGAAGGATTACTTCCAGAAACATACAGCAGCACTCCACTAGGCCATAAGGAAGATAGACAAGCGGTATACCCCACTCAACCTAAGCGAGGAGTCCCCCATCCCAACCAGGAGGATCAAACGAAGCTAGAAAGATGGGCAGAGAAGACATTCCATGGCAGACACTACAATGATCTCCATCACGGTCACATAGATAAAACTGCTTCCAATGCATGGCTCACGAGCGGGATGCTCTTCCCCGAGACTGAAGGATTCATGCTCGCCATCCAAGACCAAGTAATCAACACCAGGAACTATAGAAAATACATCACCAAGGAGCCCAGAGTGTTAGATAACACATGTAGACGATGCCACCTGGCCTCAGAAACGATCCAACACATCAACGCAGGATGCAAGGTGATCACCCAGACTGAATACACTCATAGACACGACCAGGTAGTCAGGATAACACATCAGAACCTAGCAAGGAAATACCAGTTGATAGAAGAAAGTGTACCATACTACAAGTATGAACCCCAGGCAGTACTAGAGACCCCAACCCACAAGCTGTACTAAGACCGCACTGTAATAACAGATAGGACAATCCCGCACAACAGACCGACATAACCCTTGTGGACAAGAAGGAAAGGGCTACCTATCTGATTGACATAGCGGTACCCAACACTGGCAACCTGCAGAAAACCCATGGGGAAAAAATCAGGAAGCACACGAACCCTAAGACAGAAGATCAAAGAGATGTGGCATATGCAACAAGTAACGACCATCTCAACCATCGTGTCAAACACAGGTATGGTGCCAAAAACTTTACATAACAGCCTAGCAGCTATAGGTCTCCCAGCGGACACCTACAAGGAACTCCAGAAAGTCGCAATCCTGAACACCTGTAGGATTGTCAGAGAGTTCCTCGACCAACAGTAACATCAGACATAACAACAACCACCCTGTGTACTTGGTAGCAATACTCTTCACGAAGTGGAACCCCCAATCAGCGAGAAACAATATAAGAGCAGCAATAATAATAATAATAATAACATACTTGTAATTTTCTAAAATAAAACAGCTATTATACTTACAGTGCATGTAACCCTTTCTCGAACATCATGAACAGATATTTTCAATCTTGTAACTTCAGAAATATCACTTTTAACAAAAGTGACTGTGGTTAAAAAACAAGGATTGCTTGATCTCTGTTATAAAGTATAGATGTCCATGATAAGCATAGATATGAAAGACAGGTCAAAAATGTTGAAAATTGTTTTAACTTAGTTTAATATTTTAATCATCTAATATTTTTAAAATGCAACCACTATAAAAAAAACTATGAACAATGAAACAATGAATATCTAAAAATTTTTACACTAAATTTTCAGAATTTTTTAAAATTGAATTTTGTCACATATGTGCAAGAATATTTTTTATCTGCTGTTGAAAGTAGGCAATTTTGCACAATTCAAGAATTATCAATTGTCAAGATTTGAAAATATAGCCTCTCAAAATTTTTTTTTAAATTCTGTAACCATGCAATATTTAAGGCACAGATATTTATTTGCATCCACAAGTTGGATTCAAAAAAGAATTTTGTTTATAATTTAAGCGTGTACGTTATAATGGTTCTAATTCTATGAATTTTTTAAAAATATTTGCTCACTGTTTTTGACAAAAAAAATTTAGTCAAGGTGGTGTATGTATACTTATCAAATATTCATAGCAGTCCTTAGGAAATGGTAATATGAACAGTGATCTATAAATACAGTTAGTAAAATTCTTGCATTCTAATCAATTAGCCATGTACACCGCATGACCAAAAGTATTTGCACACCTCACAAATATCATGTACTGTGCTGAAATTCCCCCATACATGAATATTGGGTCAGGCATGCCAATATAAATCTCTTTGGTCTGCCTGTACAGCAACAGCAGACTGGAAGCAAGTACAAGTTGTGAAGAACTGGAACTTAGACTTTCAATGTGGGTTGGATGCCACATCAGTAACCCTTCAAAATCCATTGTGGTGGATGTTTGTTTTTCAAAGATGAAAGAGCGCAGATGATGCTACACACACACACACACACACACACAAAGAAAAAAAATGAGGTCTGAATGGCCTCGCAAGCTTGCAGAATGTGTTCCAAAAGCTATAGGGAGTTTACACCTAATTGTGAGTCATCTGTGGAAAACATCATGGAGCAGATCCAAGAGACCATAGGAATATCCATTAGTTCAGTGGTGGAAAAGCTGCACATAAAAACAATATCAGGGTCACCAATGCAAAATGTTGTCTGGAGTGATGTTCCTAACATTCGTGGAATAATAAGTCAATTGGAATAACACGCTGGGTATTGTTCCAATATATGTGTCCAGGTGTGGAGATTTCCCAGAGATCACTTCCAGTCAGAATGTATCATGTGTTTGGTGGAATGTATCAGAATGTATCATGTTTCATGAGGTTTGGTGGAGGCAATCTGATGGTATGGGCTGTTTCAGCTGGTTTATACTTTGCCCATTGCTGGTAGTACCTGAAACCATGAACCCCATGACCTTTTTAGGACATTTATGCACTACCTACATTACTGAAGTACTACGGATATGGTTCTGTCAGTATCAACAACAAAACAATACTCCATGTCATAGAGTAAGGATTATTCAAGACTGTTTTGTGTACAACAGCTGAAAGGTTGTACTGGCTGATCAGGATATAGTCTCTACCCTAGCTGAACAGCTGCAGAACAAACTGGAGTGCTAGATTACATGGTGGCCAAAATAACCTTCCAAATCAGCTCTGGCAGTTGCTTAGTAGGAGGAATGGAAGCAAATTCTGGCCAACAGCATGAAGTTAGTAGAAAATATTTCCAGGATTTTTGAGGCTGCCACACATTTAGCCAAAAAAGCTCCTACTAAGCAATGGCTTGTTGAATTAAGTCCTTTTTTTCAACTGATCTTGTGTGTTTCCAAATATATTTGATCATATAGAGAGGAGTTCAATTCAAGACAAGTGTTCAGGCAAATTGAAATGTCCAGTTACCTGAGGAGTTAAATATATTATCAGATGCAGACAGATAAATACTGAGCTACACTGAAAAAAATTTTACCCCCTATCTTCTGTGATTATTGATGGTTGTACATTGTTTCCTTCTTTCAAATATCGATTTGGCCCTGGAGAGATTGTGCAAGGCTCATGGGTTAGAATTCTTCTCAGCAATATTATTGGCGTGGTCTGTGCTTGTTAACAGGAGAGACTGCTTCTACAGGGATGGAATACACAAATAAAAAGGGTGCAAGAATATTTGCTCATGCCATCGAGCCAGCGTTAAGTGGGTCGGAAAACTGCTAACTTGTGGGGATTCACAGATTAATAGATTAATAGAAGCTGCAGGCAGAGGAGAAAGTGATTCTTATACTGCTTCTATTGGAATGGGCAGTAACCTGGAAAGCAAGTTTCTGGGTATTTCAAGAAATGCTGGGAGTCATCATGGAAAAATAAATACATGGACTGTGCTGGGTAAGTAAGAGTAAGAACAGGTGTATGTATACTTGCATATACACCAATGCTAGGAGTATAGTAAATAAATTTGATGTACTGAATAAGACATCAAAGGCAGATACTATTGGGATACCAGAGACGTGGTGTTACATAGATGTAAGGAATGCAGAATTTAAAGTTGGGGAGTACAATGTGTACATAAAGAACAGACAGGATAGGAAGGGAAGAGGGGGTTGTGCTGTTAGTTAAGAAACATATAACATCTAAGGCAGTGCATCAAGTTGCCACTGATAGACAGTGATACGTTGAGTCAGTTTGGTGTGACATAAGAAATGGGAAAGCAAAAATGAGGGTAGGCTCTGATGATTACAATTAACAACTATACAGAGAAATGAGTGAGTCAGTAAATGAGAATGTCTTATATTTGGGGATTTTAATTTCCCAGATATTGACTGTCACTCACATACTAGCAAGACTTTTGTGGATTTATTGGATGATTGTTTTCTACAGCAGCATGATTGTTTGTTATTTGGTTTTTAGGAGCATTAGCAACTAAGGCCATATTGCTCTGGGATGTGCGGTGGTCATTCCCTGACCTTTCCGCATCCTCCGTATTTGGTGGTGACGGGCTCGAACCCCGGTCTACTACAGCAGCATGATCGAGAGGCAACTAGAGGGAGTAATACGCTTGACCTAATTATCAGCAGTGATTATTTGTGCATTAAAAATCAGCAGAAAAAGGAAACACCAGGTGGCAATGATCACAATATACTGATGTGGGATTTACTTAAAGATGTAACTAGCATCAGGGGTAAATGCAAGAGTTTTTGCTTTTATAAAGGTGACTACAGTGATCTCAGACATATAAATTCTATTACAGTAGAACCAACTCATTAAAAGCAGCAAATTTTAAATGGGAAGAAATCAAGGAATTAATCTTGGAAGCTACCAGCCTTTTCATACCAACTAAGAAATACTGTTCAAGCTTTACACTTAAATGAATGTCAGACAAACTAATGAGACTTGTGGCGTAGAGCATGTAATCCTTATAAAGTATCCAGCGACACAAAAGCTTATGATAGATATAAGTTAGTCTGTAGCCAAGTCACACAGGTTAGGCAATAGAAGGCAGACTACGAGAAATCTTTGGCAAAAGATGCAAAGAATTATTTAATTATGTAAATAAGGAATGGGAATGGGATAGTAGTAGTGGCATGTGATGCAAGAAAGCAAGTGTATGAGCTTATGCAGCATCAGCCAAAAAAAAAAAAAAAAAAATTATACCATTCCCTCCAAATGCCTGTCCAGTTCCTCCTTAAATTTATTCAACCTATCAACTTCCACAAAGACAAATGGAAGTTTGTTCCAGCAATTAACCACCTGCTGCCTAAAGGCAAATTTCCGAACATCTATTCTACACCTGTCGTTTCTTAATTTGAATTTATGCCCCCTTAGGTTCGTAATCTGAACAAGTGAAAGGATCCCATCAGAATTCAGCGTGCTCAACCCATTCAAGGCCTTATACACCTCAATCAGATCACCACGCAGGTGCCTAGTCTCCAGCCACTGCAATTTGCAGAACTTAAGCCTCTCTTGGTAAGAGGATCCCTTCATTCCCCTAACCAATCTTGTTGCCCTTCTCTGTACATGCTCAAGTAAATCTACATCCTTCCTAAAATGAGGCCTCCAGACCTGTACGCCTCATTTTATCAGATTGGTCCACTTGATATTGATGAATCAGATTGGTCCACTTGATATTGATGGTTCAACTGTTGATGATCCTGCTCAATATGATTGAATTGAATGAGTATTTTGCATCTATATTCACATGAGGAGTTATTTGGTGAGGGAATACTAAACGTTTATTAAACTCTAAAAAGGAGCTAAAGGATTTTGTAATGACTGAGATGAAAGTGGAGGAAAAATTGTTGAAGTTAAACATAAGAAAGGCTCCTGAGATAGATGGCATCTATCCAATTATTTAAAGGAGGCAGCAAAAGAAGTAAGCAAACCCTTACCCATAATTATGAGTGCATCCTTGGACTCAGGGGATTTTTAAGGACTGAAGATGAACTAATGTATCCCCAATTCACAAAGGGGATCAAACGGCGACACGAGTAATTACAATTCTGTTAGTTCAACTTCTGCTTCAGGGAAAATAATGGGGTCACTGGATAAAGAAGCAGTGCAGGATCAGCTAGACAAGAGTGCAGTTATAGTTTAGACACAGCATGGATTTGTTAAGGGAAGTACTGTCTGACCAATTTGATTGAATACTATGACATGGTCACAAAGGAACTGGATGCAAAAAATAATTTTGATATCATATACTTGGATTTCAGGAAAACTTTTGATACTGTTGCACATGGAAGACTGCTGCACAATTTGGAGCAGTATGGGATTAATTAAGGCAGGTTGCTGCTATAGATAAAGGGATGGTTGAGTGGGAGAAGACAGAGTGGTAATCAATGGACAGTGTTCTTCATGGACTAATGTCATTAGTGGATTCCCCCAGCTCGGTGTTGGGCCCATTGTTGTTTTCTATATTTATCAATGATATTGATGAAGATATAGCAGGCTTAATATCCAAGTTTGCAAGCAATATGAAGGTTTGCAGGGTTGTTATTAACAGCAATGACAGCACACTACTGGAACAGGATCTAGAAAACTTGGGCAGATGGGCTGAGAGGCAGCATCTGAAGTTTTAACATTGAAAAATGCAAAGTATTGCATTTGGGTAGCATAAGGAGTGTGAAGAAATCAGGCACCAACTCAGTGTTGTTATGGACCTATATGAGAGCTTAAAGGACAGGGTGGATGCCCTCGAAGGATCTAATTTGAGAGGCCCATTAAGCTCTCAGCTGTCCACATTAACGGCAGAGCTTGCACTTGAACATCACGCAACACACCTGCAACCCCCAAGGCAGAATGCGCTGGTCCAACAGGAACTAGTAGTTGTTGGTGACTCTATTGTCAGGAAAACATGGTATGCAAAAAGGATAGTGGGAAGAGGACCAGGGCATGTCTGCCAGGGGCAAAGGTTGATGACATTGTAGAGCAGATATTGTTGTACATGTTGGCACTAATGATATTAAGAGAAGGAGATCGGTGGAATTACTTAACAAGTACAGGTCACTGTTGAAAAAAAAGCTGTGATTACGGTTGAATTTGAAAGTGTCTGCAATTCTGCCCAGACATGATAGGAGGGAATATATGATGAGAGCCTTGTCGATCAATTTGGCCCTGGAAGGATTGTGAGTAGAATTTGGCCCTGCAAGGTTCAAGGGGTAGAATTTTTTTCAGTCTGGTCTGTACTTGTTAATAGGAGAGTGCTTCTATAGGGATGGGATACACTTAAATAGAAAGGGTGCAAGAATATTTGCTGATGCTTTCGAGGCAGAGTTAGAAGGGCATCAAAACTGCTAGCTTGGGGGGGGGCTACACAGACTAAAAGATTAACAGTAGCCGCTGGCAGAGGTGAAAGTGATTCTTGCACTGCTTCTATTGAAATGCAATTGAACAGCAGCCAGGAAAGCAAGGCAATGGGGATTACCAGGACTGCTGGGAGTCATAGTGTAACAAGTAAATACATGGGCCATGTTAGGGTAACTAAGAGTAGAAACAGATGCATGTATACTGGCATATACACCAATGTTAGGAGTATAGTTAATAAATTTGATGAGCTTGAAGTGCTAGTCGAGACATCAAAAGATATTGTTGGGATATCAGAGATGTGGTGTCACACATATATAAGTAGTGCAGAATGGAATTTGGGGAGTACAACGTCTACAGAAAGGATAGACAGGACAGGAAGGGAGAAGGGGTTATGCTATTAGTTAAGAAACAAAATCTAAGGAAGTGCATCCAACTGATGTTGGTGGACAATACAATGTTGAGTCTGTTTGGTGTGACACTAGGAAATGAAAAATGACAGTAGGTGTGTGTGTGTGTTATAGGACTAATGAATCTAATCAGTATAATGAGCAATTGTGTAGAGAAATAGAATGGGCCAGTAAATCAGAGTGTCTTATAATGGGGAATTTTAATTTCCCAGAGATTGACTGAAATTTGTGGATTGGTCACTCACACACTAGCAAGACTTTTATGGATTTATTGGATGATTGTTTTCTACAGCAGTATGTTTGGGAGGCCACTAGAGGGAGTAATATTCTTGATCTGATTATCAGTAGTGATTCTTCATGAATTGAGAATTTGCAGAGAACTACCATCAGGGGTAAAAGGAAGGGTTTTTGCTTTCGTAAAGGTAACTAGCGTCCTGAGACAGTATTTAAATTCTATACGGTGGAACCAACTGATGATGTTACCAACAGCAAATTCAAAATGGGAAGCGATCAAAGAATTAACCTTGGAAGCTACTAGGCTTTTCAAAAAAACTAAGAAATATTGTTCAAGATTTAGAACTAAATGGATGTCAGATGAACTAATTAGGCATGTAGTAGAGAAAAAAATATGCATGGGATACATACTAATTAACAGATGACACAGGAGCCTATGATAGATATAAAGACCTGGTCTGTAACCAAGTCACACAAGAGGTTAGGTAGGGAAAGGCAGATTACGAGAAATCTTTGGCAAAGGAGGCAAAGAAAAACAGCAAAGAGTTCTTTACTCATGTAAACTCTAGAAGGGAATGAATCAGATTGGTTCACTTGATATCGATGGTTCGACTTGTTGATGATCCAGCTCAGGTAACTAACAAACTAAATTAATATTTTGCATCTACATTAACACAAGAGGTGTTATTCGGGGAGGGGAATGCCATAGGTGAATTAAACTCTGGCAGTAAGCTAGATAATCTTGTAATAACTGGGAGTAAAGTGGAGGAAAAATTGTTGAAGATAAACATAAGAAAGGCACCTGGGGTGGATGGGATCTATCCAGTTATATTAAAGGAGGCAGCAAAGGAATTAAGCAAACCTTTAGCCATAATTATGAGAGCTTCCTTGGACTCAGGGGAGGTACCTATGGACTCGAGATGTTCAAATGTGACCCCAATCCACAAAGGATGATCAAAGGGAGACAGGTAATTACAGAAAAGTTAGTTTAACTTCTGTTCCAGGGAAATTAATGAAGGCACTGGTTAAAGAAGCACTGCAGGATCATCCAGACAAGACTTCAGTTATAGCTCAGACAGAGCATGGGTTTGTTTAGGGGAAGTGTTGTCTGACTAATTTGATCAGATACTATGATGTAGTCACAAAGGAACGAGATGCAAAGAATAATTTTGTTATCATATATTTGGATCTTAAGAAAGGCTTTTGATACTGTTGCAGATGGAAGACTGCTACACAAACTGGAGCAGTGTGGCATTGGAGGCAAATTGCTGCTATGGATAAAGGGATGGCTGAGTGGGAGAAGACAGAGTGATAATCAATGGTGGACACTGCTCTTCATGGACTAATATTATTAGTGGAGTCCCCAAGGTTTCAGTGTTGGGTCCATTGTTGTTGTTTTGTATTCATCAATGATATTGATGATGGTATATCAGGCTTAATGTCCAAGTTTGCAGACGATACAAAGCTCAGCAGGGTTGTTAATGACACTAATGACCGTATGCTGCTGCAACAGAATCTAGAAAAGTTGAGCAGATAGGCTGAAAGGTGGCAAATGAAGTTTAACATTGACAAATGTAAAATTCTACATAATATGGGAAGCAGTAACCCCAGAGTAATGCATCAACTCTGTGGTACTATACTGACAGTGGTAGAGAAGAAAAAGGACCTGAGGGTAATTAATTGTTCAGGCAGATATGAAGTTTTCTGAGCAGTGCAGATGTTCTTCAAGAGTAGCTCATGGTGTCTTGTCAAAGATATACAGGAATTTTTCTAGCAGGGATAAGGAGGTGATTATCCCCTTATATATGGCAACAATCAGGCCACTCTTTGAGTACTGCATACAGGTCTGGAGGCCTCATTTTAGGAAGGGTTGTAGAGCTCTTGAAACGAGTACAGAGAAGGACAACAAGATTGATGAGGGGAACAAAGGATTGCACATACCAAAAATGGCTTAAGTTCTGCAAATTGCAACTTTTTTTAGGATCTAGAAAAGTCGGGCAATTAGGCTGGGAGATGGAATCTGAAGTTTTAACTTTGACAAATGCAAAGTACTGCATAAGGGTAGCCGTAACCCCAGTGAAATATACCAACTGTGTGGCACTACCCTCAGGGTAGTGTAGAGTGAAAAGGACCTGGAGGTAATTGTGCGGGCAGATATGAAGTTTTCCAAGCAGTGCAGAACAGGCTGCCACAGCAGCACATGAGGTCTTGTCAATGATATACAGGAATTTTGCTAGCAGGGATAAGGAGGTGATTATCCCCTTGTATAACTCAATGGTCAGGCCACTCCTTGAGTACTGCATATAGGTCTGGAAGCCTCATTTTAGGAAGGACTGTAGAGCTCCTGGAACGAATGGCTTATGAAGATTAACCAGAGAAGGGCAATGAGATTGACGAGGGGAAAAAAGCGTTGTTCATACCAAAAATGGCTTAAGTTCTGCAAATTGCAACTTCCGGAGACTAGGCACCTGCAAGATGATCTGATTGAGGTGTATAAGGCTTTGAATGGTTTTTAGCAAACTCAATGCTCATGAGATTCTTCCATTTGCTTAGATTGCACACCTGAAGGGACATAAATTGAATTTGAGGAAAGAAAGTTATAGAATAATATGCGGAAATTTGCCTTTAGCTAGTAGGTGGTTGATTGCTAGAACAAACTTTCATCAGTCACTGTGGAAGTTGATAGCTTAAATAAATTCAAGGACTGGACAAAGTTTTGGAGTGATTGGATGGGAGAAATGGGAAGTTTTTTTTTTTTTTTTTGGTTGATGCTGTATAAGCTTGCTTTCTTGCATAAAATGCTTCTATTAATGCTAATGAATTTTTGGTAGTTGGCAAAATTTTCGTAGTTGTACTGCCATGATTAGGTCAATTCTGAAATCAGAAAAAAATCTGGAATTTATATAATAATGAGCCCTGTTCTCACCTTCTCACACAGGTGTGAAAGATCATTCAAGATTTCTAAGTCACAGAGTTTTTGACTGAATGACCAATAACCTGTCCCAGTCCTGCCTGTAAGAAAAATTCTGTTTCCACATTTTTGGGACAATTTCTTTTTTATGGATTCTGATTTTCTGCTTTTTAAGATCTGCATTTCAGCTTGTTACCCTTCCCAAAACTGTGACCAAGATGCTTTTCTTATAATGATGATTTAGACTTGAGAGAAGAACCCAAGAGCTGGAGTAGATAGACAGTATGGTAGGTTCTGGTGATTTGTAGAAGCACAAACCTCTGAATGTGTTCTAAGTATTTTCATATTGATTTTCAGCTGCTTTGTACCAAACCACGGCACCACAAGTTATTACAGTGCCATGTTTTAAAGTTGTAAAGCATTGCAACTGTTATCAAAGCTGATTTGGATAACAGTTTTAATGCCTTGCCAGTAATACTTCCAGTCAGTGTTATTAACTCCAGTCACTGCTGATATCCCATAAATCTAAATGCTATTTTTACATTCGTTATAACTTTGGAAGACAAATGAATTCTCTATAATAACCCAAAAATTTCCACCACTCTATCTTGTTTTTCGTTTTTTTTTTTATTACAATACAGGCTGGCCTCAATTAACACGATTAATTCGTCCCACGAGCACATCACTGAAAACGGAAACATGTTAATCGAATATAATAATCAATAGGAAAAATTATAATTGGTCCTTGACCTTCTGGAATGTCTATAAAGAATTTTAAAAATACCCTTTAAATAACTTTTTAACTGTATACAATTTAAAAGATAATGAAAATAATTATGGAATTAAATGTTTATTGCCCAAAACAGCGGTTCCAAAACTGTGCGCCACAGAAAAAAATATTTTAAATTTTCGAGGGAAACACAGCGATACTCAACATCTGCTGGACACCGCGCAAACTATTAGCTCGAGGTGGTTCACAGTTTCAACATTTCTTGTTAAGTTGTTTGGACCTAACTACTTAATAAACTGAACTGTTAGGTATTTCTTTTTGTCTTATTGAGACACTAAGGGCGCCGTGAACCGAGAAAGTTTGGGAACCTCTGGCATTAAATACACAGTGAAGAAATGACCGTTGTGGAAATATTTTAACAGTGTTAACTTTATCTTTTCATCAATCAATTTCCGATAGCCGACAACAATCTTCTCTGGGCCCTGGCAAAATAAATATCACTGAGAAATTCAAACCTTTTTGTTTGAGGTTCTTCACGATACAAAAGATTTCATCTAGTTCTTTTACCGTTATCTCCTTCGTGGTAACATTTTCATCTGGCTCATTTAAAAATTTGAATTTTTAAATGCAAGTCTGCATTGACTTTATTAGCGGGAGACAAACAAGTAATGTCTTCTTCTGATGGTCGATGGAACACACTGAGGCGGGCAGCAGGCAAATGTTTGTTTATTGTCCGCCCGACGCGCGGTAAGCTTGATGCGTGATTCAATTCTTTTTCAACTATCGAATAAAAAAGACTGCGTTAACTGGAAATTTGCATCGTGTAAAGTGAAAAGCGGTAAAATTTTTTCAAATAGCAGTAACTGAAAAACGCGTTAATCAAATTCGCATTATGCGAGACCTGGCTATATTTGCATTTCAAAATGAAAGAATGCTAACACTAACTTATAGACTGTATATTCATCAATAGGGCTCCTAAAAACAAGTAACTTTGCCAACTTTTACAAAAATCTTAATTAAGTTAATCTTCATTTTATAAACTAGATAATGGTATGCATTCTAAGAACAATATAACTAAACAGTTTTACATTACCTAAGAGTATGCTGTTCGCCATTCTGAAAGATTAAAGGCTTAGGGACATCTGCTAAGCCAGATCAGATCAGAGAATCAGAGTGCAAAAGCCAAAGTATCCAGATCTTAAAAAGGTACTCTTGGAATGGTAAATGACGATGCTTGTTGTTGTTGTTGTGGGGGGGGGGGGGTTATGCCGCATAAGCTGCTCTGGCTATAATGTGCCTATTCATTTATTATATAAAGAAATCAGATATTCTGTAATTTTGCCAAAGATTTATCGTAATCTGCCTTCGCCTACCTAACCTCTTTTGTGATATGATTACAGATTAGCTTATATCTGCTGTAGGCTTTTCTGTCGCCTGATAATTTATATGCATCCCATGCATTTTTGTTTTCTGCCACGAGCCTCATTAATTCATCCAACATCCATTTAGGCCTGAACCATGAACAGTATTTTTTAGTTGGTATGAAAAGCCTAGTAGCCTCCAAGATTAAGTCCCTGATTACGGATTCCCATTTAGAATTCACCATTGTTAACATCAGTTGATCCCATTGTACAGAATTTAAAAACTGTCTGAGATCACTGTAGTCACCTTTACAAAAAAAGATTAAAAACTCCAGTTTTCTTTAGGAAATTAAAAAATTCTGAAAGATTTACTTTGTCACCAATCAGATTCTCTGGCGTTATTGGTTTATGAAGATTAACCAGTGATAGCAGGGCTGAAGTTCTGTTTTGTTTATGGTAGGGGCAGTCAATGAGAATATGATTAACAGTCAGATTTAAAAAACAATGTGGGCACTCTGATGGATCATTTCCTGTGAGTAAATGAAGGTGGGTCAGATGGGTGTGACCTATTCTTGCCTACTTCTCGTCTTGATGTTCAGACATCTGGAGTGCCAAATTTTCGGATCCTGTTTAAACTGAAAAAGTTTATTATTAGTTTGAGAGTGCCATAGTTCTGTCCATTTTGATAGGCATGCAGCATTTATGACTGGTGCATAGTCTGATTCTGATTCAATTTGTTGGAATGATTTAGTGTAAGCTGATGCTGCTGAGATTTCAGCAAAAGTATTACCCAAAGCATTAGCTATATCTAAGGGATTAGATAAACCTCGCCCGTTCCAGGAGAGTATTGGAGAAGGTATGATAGAAAACTTACCAGAAAGCTGTCTAATTTTTTTCCATATTATTTTGGGATCAGTGTTTCTGTTGATGCTCAATGCAAAACGGGTCCAGAATTCTTCCTTGGCTTGCTTTTTCCCTTAATTTCTTAAAATTGAGGAGATTGGTTGTGGTTGGACTTTACCATAATAAATTCCAGGCTTTATTTTTTGATTTCTTTGCTTTTGTGCAGTCCTCATTCCACCGGTAATTATAATGCTTTCGGCTCGGGGTATTTGGTAATGGTATTGAGTTTTTTTTTCACTTTAAGGAAATATGCTGTGATGTAATGTGACATTATCAATAGGATGGAAGCAGATTGTTTCCTCATCAAGACAGATTGATGATTGAAAATTTTCATAGTTTGAGCAGACAAATTTCCATTTTCTGCAGGGTTGATTTGAAGGAGTCTGTGCTATCGAAAATTTGAATATGATTGGGAAATGGTCACTGCCCATGGGATCATTTATAATGCACCACTCTATGGTTGGGACCAGTATTGGAGAACAAACTGAGAGATCTATTGTTGAGGTGTGTCCAGTTGAGCTGTACCTGTGTGGGTGCACCAGTATTCGGTATGGTGAGGTTTTGGGCCTCTATAAAGCTTTCAATGAGTTGACCCTGCCTATCTAATTTAGTAGTAGTGTCCCATAAGGGGTGGTGCCTGTTAAAATCCCCTAATATACAGAGAGGTGGAGGTATCTGTATGATGAGATCTTAAAGATGTTTTAAACAGTAAGTATGGTTTGACCACTCGGCCTCCGTAGCCGAGTGGTCAGGAGTGGGAGTGCAGTAGCACACGCTCTTTGAGTAGACCGGAGTTCAAGCCCCTGACTGCTGAATACGGTCGATCTGACAACCCGCACTGGACCAGCGTGGTAGATTATGGTCCATTTCCCTCAGCATGAATTGTTGAGGAGGCTTCCATCCTGCAGTGGGTTGATAATGGCTGCACTTTACCTTTTTTTTTTTTTTTAGACTGAGACAAGTGTTATGGTAATATGGAGAGTTATACAAATGACAACAGATTCTAAAGCAGTTTGAAGCGTGATATGTTTAGTTGGGATCTTTGACTTTACTAGAACTGCCACACCACCATGGGCAGCATTAGTTGTATTTCGATCTCTTCGGTAAAGGCAATAGTTGTTTACTGAAGGAGAAATTTTCGAAGTTAGTTAAGTTTCCTGTAAACAAAGGGCAATTAGAGAATATCAGTTAGTTAGATATTGAATATCATCAGTGTTGCAACGAAAGCCTCTACAATTCCATTTTAAGATGCTGTAGTTCATTTAGGTTTAGCTGAGGATGATTCATCTGAC
Source organism: Mastigoproctus giganteus (assembly GCF_048544385.1). NCBI lineage: Eukaryota > Metazoa > Arthropoda > Arachnida > Uropygi > Thelyphonidae > Mastigoproctus > Mastigoproctus giganteus. Next base: position 85,999,092 of record NC_143579.1, read on the forward strand.
TATTCATCCATAGTGTTGTTTGCCTGAAGTTCTAGTATGGGTTCCTCATGATCTGGGTGTACATCTACTTCCGTACTATTGGTGGATGATTCAAGTTTCTTGTTGTCTTTAGTAGTTTTTAATTTTTCTTTGTCATACGGAATGATCCAAGTATCAGTTGGGATGCTGACTGGAGTGTTGGTTGCTTCATTGGTTTTAGTTTGATGTGTGTCTTTTCCAGAGTTTGATAACATACTTTTAACCCAGTTAGCTAGAGATGTGCTGGGAGGTACTGATACATGTTTGAGCTGCTGTTGAATGAAAGCTTCGAGTGTGAAATGCATATGAACAACTGGGCATTGTCAACATAACCTGTCTGCGTGCCTCAGGGTATGTGACTTTGTGCTCTATTTTATATTTTTAGTTTTTCTTCCCTGTTTTCCACATTTCACAAAATTGGAGAAGGCTGGGTGACTTTCTTTGCAGTTGGGGCAAACGAGACTTGAGGCTGAACAGTCTGCTTGTGTATGCTCCTTGGAACCACAAATTAGACAAATGGCATCACCTCTACATGCTTGTTGGGACTGTCCATATTTTTGGAATTTAAAATAACGAATGGAATTAGGAATATAAGCCCGAATTCAGAAGTTAAAATGGCCAGCTTTTACTGAGGATGGCAAATCTGGGGTGCTGAAAGTTAAAATTATAGATCGAGTTGGAACAAGATTTCCATCTTTTTTGGCCATTATATGTTTTTCAATAATTACTTTTTGATTACTCAGTTCTTGTACTAATTCCTCTTCAGATACTGTAATCAGGTTCCACTCTGTGATGACATCTTTGGGCGAATTTAAGGTATTGTGGGGAGTGATAGATAAGGCAGCCCAGAAAATGTTGCTGTTTTGAGCAGCCACTCTGAATGTTTCGAGGTAGCTGTTTCAATCAGGAGGTCTCCGGATTGCAGTTGTTTAACCATTTTTGGTGTTCCAGCAATGGATTCCAAATATCTTTGGATAACAAATGGTGATAACTTTCCGACATGCTGGGTAGAGAGAGAGAGAGAGAGAGAGAGAGAGAGAGAGAGAGTGTGTATCACCAGAAAGTTTGGCATCTCATTACACTGCACTTCTCTTCGGAGCCTTTTCAGTTGGTTCACGTCCTCGTCATTGGGTTTGTCTGGCTTTGAGTTTGAAGGCTCTAGAGGTAGATAGTCATTTATATCCATGGTTACTCCTTTTAGGCCTAGAGGATAACTCTCACCACCAAGTTACCAACCCTGCCACGGGGAGGTAGGAGCAGTGCTGCTCAGAGGCCAAATGGTAATGATGATGCATGCAAAAACATTCCTAGAGATAGAAATGTTTTAAAAATTAAGGCTGAATTGTTTGCAAATTGAAGATTAAGTGTTCCAATAGAAACTGTAAGGGGAAATTACAGCCATTGACATCGAAACCATAAAGGAATGGAGGGATAATTGATTAACAAATGCTCATGAAACTGGACTCGCTCGCTCGCTCTCTCTCTCTCTCTCTCTCTCCGCCCCTCTTTTTTTTTTTAACTGGATAAAATACATTTAAAGATAAGAACTGCAGTGACACACACACAAAAAAAAAATATATATATATAAATATATATATAATAAAAGGCCAACAAAGGATTACCATTCTCCTTTGTTGGCCTTCTCTGTGACAGGCAAACGTCTGTCACAGAGCAACTTCCTCTCTAAACAGTGGGAAACCCAGAAGCCCCTATGCTTTAAATTTTTGAAAAGATTGCCAACCACGTACCAAGCAAAACAAAAGCCTCTTGGATCATCAAAAATCTCCAAAAAAATGGATCACTGAGACTTAGATCACAACGAGCAGGGAGAATAGAAATATTTTGCTGTTTGTGGATAAGTGCACATCCCCACTGCCAAGTGAATGGCCTACATGCATTCACTGTTGAGTATCTGCCACCTAATATGACATTTGTTCTTCAGCCACTCGATCAAGGTGTAATTTAGTGCTCCGAAGAAATACTATCAAAGAATACTCTTAAAATTAAATAAAACTGTTCTTTGTCTTGAAAGAAAAGCATAACGAGAAATGACAAGACATGCTACAAGCAATGTATTTTGTGTTTCAGCATGGGATGAGATTGATAAAAAAAAACTGATTTCCCAGTTGCTTTAATCACATTGGATTTGTCACTTTGAATGATACAACAAATGAAGATTTGCGTGTTTTGCCTCTATTAATCATGAAGAACAGTCTGATAATAGTGAAGATATTTTTGATGTCATCACATAACTTAGACAGAAACATGTTTTAAAAACTATGCTGAAGTGGATTCAGACAGTGTTTCAGGATATGCATAATTGAAAAGGAACCCATCACTAATGGAACCTAAAATTTGTAGTGATGAAGAAGAGGAACCTATTGCAGTTGGGCAAGAAGTTTCGTTGAAGGATGCTCATCATATATTATAACTGAATAAGCATTAAACATTTTTTCAAGCACAGCCTAACTGCAAAAGTGACTGTCATAACCTTGATCATTTTCTTTTAAAATGTGCTCTGCCACTGAAACAATGCATTTTAACATTTTATTTTAAAGTCTGAAACCAATTACCGTGTCTATGGTTAGGCCTTGATATATATGTGTAAGTACACACACACACAAGTTATAATCATGCTGTGCTTTAATTTTTTTATATCTTTTCAGTTTTGAATATGTGCAATGGTCATGTTACCATGTAAAGTTTTACACTACAAACAATTTCTATTGAAAATGGCCCAAAATAATGGCTAAGATTTATTTCTGTTCAATCTCTTTGGGGAGGGGAAGGTGAAAAGTTAAAAAATCACATTAAATAAGTTGAGCAGCACCTTAGTTATTTTATAATTTCAGATCTCTACTTCCAAGTCATTGAAGGGTCTGAGATCACCTAACCAGAAGGAAATGCACCTCCACATCTCCTAAGGTAGGCTTGAAGGTGGGGTGACTGCAGTCCAGGCCATAAGGCCTGGTGAATTGTCATGCAAGAGGAACCAAATACAGGAGTTTTTGGCTAGCAAAAACTCCTGCATTTGGTTGTTAGCTAGTCAAAAATTCCTGAACTTCGGTTCAGGAGAGTTTTTGGCTAGCAAAAAAGTCTGAGTACTGCCGCACCCACCAGACATCACCCCGTGCAATTTATTTTTGTCCCCGAAGCTCAAGGCACCCCCTGAAAGGCAGCTATTTTGATGATGTTGACACCATTCAAGGAGTTGTGATGAGAACATTGAACAGTATACCAGTCACGACCTCCATCAATCATTACAGTCGCTTCTTGATCGTTGCATGAAGTGTGTGGATGTGAGAAGAAGTTATTTTAAATATACCAAGGTTAGTTTACTCATATATGGGATGATTATTCTTTCTAGCATCAGTCTTGTTTTCCAATTGCTGCACTATGTATAAGAAAGGAAAATAAAACATAATGCAAAAATTGCAGAGGAATGTCATTCCACAGTGTACTAGATAAAATCTATGCAGGTATCTTTGAGAAGAAGACTAGAAGTACAGTTGAAAGAAACAATAGGGAAGAACAATCAAGTTTCAGACTAAACAAGAGAAGACAGGATCACATATTCACACTGAGGCAGACTACAGAAAAGTCATGGAAAAATAACAAGAATAATCACAAACCCTATATTTTGGATTTTTTATTCTTGAAAAGCATATGATAAAGCAATGTTTCTCAATGTTTCTTTTCGTTGTTGAGGCACACTTTTAAAGACACTAAAATTTTGCGGCACACTACAATCACCATTATACTCATATATAATATTTATTTGTAATATATATATATATATATATATATTGTAATTATCTATAAATATTATAAATAAAATTTATAAATAAAAATAAACAAAAATTATAAATAATATATATTATAATATATATATATATATATATGTATATTCACAAACTGGAAGTTATTTCTGTTGGGTATATTTAATAATACATTTATTATTTGTTAAAATGCTTTAATGTTCTCTTGTGAACATACATGAATTGCATGAAATTTAAAAGAAAATATGTAAAAAATTAACATAATTATATAAAAACAAACAAATATACACTTAAAACATTTTAATCAGTGAGACAGTGGGGTTTGATGGGAAGCACAGCTTTTTTTAATACGAGGATTTATTGTGAATAGGCTTACTCTCAACTCATCTTCTACTGACTTTAGATACATGCAAGCACGCACGCACGCACGCACACTCTCTCTCTCTCTCTCTATATATATATATATTATTATTTTTTTTTTTTTTGTTTAATCTCATTTAAAGTAGAAAACCCTGTTTCGCACAAGTAGAAAGTGGAAAACGGCAATAAAATTCTAAATGCCTTTTTCAGAAATTCGTAGATATTCATTTTGAATTTTGATTCTAAATTTGTCATTAAAGTGATTATTACTGTTATTAAAGTGAATTTCCAGCCCACTTCTTCTTCTTCTTCTTCCTCTTGCAGATTAAGTTCTAACATTGGAAGGTTTCTTGTTGCAAATGGGTCTCTTACCCACAAATATTTTTTTGGTATCAAGGGATGGAAATTAATGCTCAATTTTTATCTTTAACAGTTCTAATGTTTCGCTTATTATATTAATTATTTTAGTATAATTCGTTTTGGCAGTCAAGGGAAACACTTCTAAATTTTTTTCATTTACATATTTTTTCCATATTTAAAGGCAAACAACCTCTTAGTAGAAGTGAGTAAATTTTCCTATGGGCCTTGCATACTGATATTTAATTTATTAAGCTGAGTGAATAAATCTGCTAGAAAAGATAATTTACAGCACCAAATTTCATCATTTAAATAATCACAAAATTCTGACTGCTCCAGTGAAAAAAATATAAGCAATGCCACAAGGAACTTGTCCATAAGCATAAGTACATTTCCTTTAGACAGCCAAACCTCAGTATGCATCATTAAAGAGAAATGATCAGAGTCCGGTTACTCGCATAATTTTGCGAAAATACGTATTTTTTTGTGGTCTTGTTTTGATATAATTGACCATTTTAACTGCTTGATCAAGTACAAGTTTTAAATCGGGTACGGCTGTCTTCGCTAATAGAACTTCTCTGTGTCTAAAGCAGTGTGTTGTAATAATATTTGAATTGTGTCATTTTACTTAGTTTACAAATCCTTTTAGTGCTCCTGTCATTGCGGGAGTACTATTGGTACAAATGCCAACACACGACTTCCATAATATACCACACTTTTGCAAATAATTATTCATTACTTCGAAAATATCTTGGCCAGTTGTTCTTTCGGTTCTTTACAACAACAACAAAAAAGAGATTAATAATTGTGTCATTTTCGATAAACCTGACAAATGCTATTAATTGGGCTTACCTGCTAATATCTGTGGAATTATCTACTTGCAATGTAAACAGTTGCCCAAAATTATTAATATGTTGAACAACTTGTTCTTCAATATCATTGGACATATTTTTTTATACACCTGCTAATTGTGCTGTTCAAAATTGGTACTCCCATTATTTTTTTTTCAGCTTCCTCTCCCGAAATATTTTCACAATTACCCGACATGCTGATAAAATCAGACTTTTTGCAATCAGGTGACATTTTTTTTTTTTTTTTCCCGACCAGTTTGGCTACTAAATAGCTGGCTTCTTGAGCTTTATCACATATTTTAGACATATTATAAAATTCTGTACCTTGTTTTCTAGTAAGGCCTGCAGTCTTAAAATATTCCAGTTTCGGACGATAAATTCTCGTGTTTCGTAGAAAAATAATACTGCAATTTACTTGGCATCACTGATCCATTCGCAATTTTAAACTACATAACACACATAAAGGTAGAAGACAATCTTGGGTACCAGTATACGAAAATCCTATCGCCAAATAATCATCATCCTATTTACGACAATATATTTTCTTCTTTTTTGATGGTTGTTCGTTTTTGTCATTTTTTCCAAGCTCGTTATCAATTTGCCTCTTCTGATTTCCTTTCACTAATAATTTCTAAAAAAATTAAATTAAAAGTTACTTCTAGAATGTACTAATACAGCTAATTGACAATACCTGTTCTATATGAATTAAGTGAATATGATGTTTTAGAGATATAAAAATACAAAAAGTACTTTTAAAATGAAAGGAAATTTCTTACTATGCTCCTTACAAGTTGCATTTATACAACTGCAGGGTGCTGGGAGAGTTTCCCAAATTAGCATTAGCATTAGTAGAGGTATACGATGCAAGAAAGCAAGGTTTTGCAGCATCAGCGAAAAAAACCCAATTTCACCCCTCCATTTGTTCCCAATACCCGTCCAACTGAGCCTTAAATTTATTTAGGCTATCAACTTCTACAACAAGGGATGGAAGTCTGTTCTACCAATCAACCACCCGCTGGCTAAAGGCAAATTTCTGCACATCTATTTTACAACTGTCTTTCCTCAATTTGAATTTATGTCCCCTCAGGTTCTTAATCTCAGCAAGAGGAAGAATCCCATCAGCATTCAGCTTGCTCAACCCATTCAAGGCCTTATACACCTCAATCAGATAACCTCGCAGGTGCCTACTCTCCAGGTGCTGCAATTTGCAGAAATTAAGCCTTTCTTGGTAAGAGCACCCCTTTGTTCCCTTCACCAATCTTGTTTCCATTCTCTCATTCTAGCAACTCTACATGCTTCCTAAAATGAGGCCTCCAGACCTGTACACAATACTCTAGGTGTGGCCTGACCATTGCCTTGTACAACAGGATAATTATCTCCCTGTCTCTGCTAGGAAAATTCCTATATATCATTGACAAGACTTCATGACCTGTCCTGGCAGACCGTCTGCACGGCTCAGCAAACTTTGTATTTGACTGCACAATTAACCACAGATCTTTTTCACTTTCCACTTCCTAGAGTGTAGTACCACAAAGCTGGTATGTTTCTCCTGGGTTATTGCTACATATATGCAGTACTTTGCATTTATCAATGTTAAACTTCAGTTGCCACTTCTTGGCCATTTGCCCAACTTATCTAGATCCAGTTGGAGTAGCATACTGTCTTTACTGTCATTAACAACCCTGCCAACCTTTGTATCATCTGCAAACTTTAATCCTGATATACCTTCATCAATATCATTGATGAATACACAAAACAACAATGGGCCCAGCACCAAACCCTGGGGAACTCCACTAATAACATTTGTCCACAAAGAGCAGTGTCCATTTATTATCACTCTCTGTCATCTCCCACTCAACCATCCCTTTATCCATTGTAGCAACTCACCCTTAATGCCATACCTCTCCAATTTGTACAGCAGTCTTCCATATGCAACAGTATCAAAAGCTTTCCTGAAATCCAAGTACATGATATAAAAATTATTTTTGACATTCAGTTCCTTTGGGACCACATCATAGTATCCAATCAAATTGGTCAGACAAGACCTCCCTTTAACAAACCCATGCTGTGTCACAACTATTACTGCAGTCTTGTCTAGATGATCCTGCAATGCTTCTTTAACCAGTGAATCCATTATTTTTCCCGGAATACAAGTTAAACTAACAGGTCTATTGTTACTCGCGTCACCTTTTTGGAAAAAAAACAGCATGTTTCAAGATTAATCACACATATGAAGTTCGTTCGATTGCAAATACTAAGGCTCTAGAAGTTACTTTGGCAATTGAAAGACTGCTTACCACTAATCACACTAGATAAAATAGTTCTCAATTTATGAAATTTATTTCTCACAGCATCTCTCTTCTGTAACACTAAATACTTGAAGGGTATCTTCATTACATCATCTGGTAACTCATACAGAAATGCTTCAATATTCACAAGTCACCAGATTTGATTTCGATTTGATTTGATTTCGATTTTATTGGCGCATTAGCAAGTCACCAGAGATCCAATAAATAAGACCAGACAAATCAGACAGAACCATTATGTACTGGGTATGGGAAAGTCTTATATGACCCAGCTGATGCTGCTGATGAATTGAAAAGGTACTGTGCATCAGTTTTTACTGATGAAAGACCCTGCTGAAGAGGGCTGTGGAAGTGAGTTAGAGCCATATGAAATTGGCAATTTCAAAATTACAGATAACTGTTTATTATAAATCTTTCGAGCAAAAAGGCAAGTAATGGACCCAGAGTTGATGATATATACCCAGTAATTTTGAGGAAGATGGCCAGAGAGTGTACTGAATCAGTGAGGTTAATCCTGAGGGCATCATAGCACTCTGGGGAGATTCCTTTGGATTGGAGAAGTGCCAACATATTGCCAATACATAATGGTGGGTCTAAGAGTGAAGTCAATAACTACACTCTGATAGTCAGACTTCAGTGGTAGGGAAAGTCTTAGAAGCTATGATTAAGAGACAATCCAGAGACATTTGGAAAGAAATGGCATTCTGAATGATGCACAATATAGTTTGGTTAAAGGAAAATCATGTTTAACTAAACTAGTAGGTTATTTTGACACAGTTACTCATGAGGTGGCATGTAGGGAACAATTATGGCAAAGCATTTGACTCAGCCCCATATGAGAGGTTACTGCATAAGCCCAAACGTGTTAGGATTACTGAAAGGATTCTAAGGTGGATTGAAGGTGGCTGGCTGCAGGGCAGAAAGCAGAGGGTTGTGTTCAATGGATATTCTTCAGATTGGTGTAACATAACAAGTGGAGTCCCCAAAGGATCAGTTCTTGGACTGCTGTTGTTTCTGATTTTCAAAACGACACTAACAAAGGATAAAGGGCACAACATCAAAATTTGCAGATTATGTAAAGTTCGGGAAAGCTGTTAATGACCAGTGCCAAGTAGCGCTCTTACAGAATGACTTGAATAGGCTTCAAAGAGTGGTCAAAAATGTGGCAGCTATGTTTGTTGCAGCAAAATGTAAGGCCTTACACTTGAGGAATAGCAATCCAAAATAAATTATAAATAAAAAATTGTTGAGGACGAGAGGGACCTGGCCAGTGGCGTAAGAATGCCTTGGCATTGGGGCAGGTGCCAAGGGCACTGAGAGGAGAAGGATGCCACTGACAGACAACATCAGTACAGTGTCAAGCTATTTCGACACCCGAGGCTAGCTGACGAAATGGCATCCCTCGATGATGTCGAATCAAGATGACAGCACAGGAAGAGTGAAAATAAATTTTCACACGGTGATTCAAGCCTGCATGCATCCTTACATCTGAGTACATACTGCATAGCATCATAGATCTATTTGCTGTCCAGAATGCAACTTTCAAGGGACCAATCAGGCGATCGCTTCATCAGCGCATGCTTGAATGCATAGTAGTTCGCATTCACGCGATGTGTACAAACTGAATAAGTTATAAGTTAGTGTTTTTGTGATTGCTATATAAACAGGTAATCGTGAATATTGTGATTTATAATTTAAATAAAACAATAAAGGCCAAATTAATTTTAGACATGCCACCAAAGGAAAAAAGTGGACATCAGTACCGCGTAGAAAGACCGCATAAAGAGGAAATTAGAAAAAAAACATTCCGCTAGTTTACAAAACTGGCTTACAACAAGCCACTCCAAACCTGAAAGTGACAAAGAAAATGAACGTGATTCAAATGAAGATGAAACAAATGATGATGCCACTGAAATGGAAGTCCAAGAAAAAGCTCAAACAATTGAAGTTATTTTAAAAGAATTAGAAAGTGTGAAGAATAACCAACAACAGTTGGCAGAAGAAAATGATGGCAGCAATAACATTAACATGGAACATATAAGTCTGAATTTTAATGATCCGACCACATGGAACTTTATACCCACAAAAACAGATCTCTTATGGTGAAACACGGTCCTGGTTACGTATCCTGTCACTGAATACTGCCCAATGTTTCAATAATTCGTGGAAATACAAAAATGAAGGTATTGAAAAAAAAAGAGAGAGGAAATGGTTATTTTATTGCAAAAACAAAGATGCAATATATTGTTTTCCGTGCCTCTTATTTGTACCTGGCACAAATAATGTTCCATTTTGCAGCTCAGATGGATTTAAGGATTAGAAACAACTAAATCCAAACGTTCTTTTTCAGAATTCATTACAATACAAACAATTTCACAAAATGGAAATTATTATAAAAGGGCTTCAAAAAGGTGGACCAATTGACGACACTGCACAAGCAGCACTAAGAAGTGAAATTTCGAAATGGCATCATATATTGAAAATAATATTGAAATGTATATTGTTCTGTGCTGAAAATAATTTGGCATTTTGTGGACATGCTAGTAATATCAATACAGTCGGTCCTCGTATAACACGTGTTTACATTACACGAATTCGATCATACACGATTTATAAATAGGGGAACGATATCTTATATAACACGAACCGAATTCGCTTATGCACGATTCGCCTTTGTGTTTACAAGAAATGACAGTCGAACGCGGAATCACCCCAACTGAACGCAACACAATAGGAATGAAGAGAAGATTCTGAAAATGTATTTATGTTTTTTATATCAGTGAAGGGGAAACATTTCACCATAATAACGTAAAAACCAACACAATTCCAGCTATCGGTATAATCGCAAATGCAATTAGATGGAGTTTACTACCAGTTTATAACAGATTCCACTAGCAGAAACGCAACTGGAAATTGTTTTATGGTAGTAACCCCCAGAAATGTGCTTTAGTAAAATGTGAGGTGTTAATAGTGTATCTCGGCCTTTACGGTGTTGTTTATTGAGTTGCTACAGGGGCGCAGCTTTGTTTATGTGTATCAAGCGTGCCTCTTCGTTTTGTAATTGTGCTTTATTCCCTAAAAATGAGTAAAATACTTAAAAGGTGTGAAAAGGAAGCGTCCTGGCGAAGACACTGCAGATTAAGAGAGAGAAAAAAAAAGAAGCAATATCGATAAACAGAGGCGGACTGGATCAAAAATTCTTACCCGGCAAAATTTATTGTGGCCTCATACTACGGTTTATGGCCAAAATCACACCGGCCTCCAGCACACCGGGATTTCCCAAGTAAGGCTTATGGCCAGTCCGCCTCTGTCGATAGAGAAAAAATATGAAATTGTGAAACGCTTTGAGCAAAATGAAAGACCATGTGATATTGCACGTGCTACAGGCCGAAATGAGGCAACGCCGAGAATTAGAAAGAATGCAGAGAAAATAAAAACAACTTTCATAGCAGGAACAACTCAAAGTGTAATTAAAATCCATTATATTAAGACACAAAGAATTGGAAGAGATGGAATGGCTGTCATCTGTTTGTATCGAAAATCAAATAAAAAACAAGTTTTCTTACGATAGAAGCAAAAGCATTAGCAATATTTTATTACGTAATAAAATACGTAAGCATTTTATTACAACTTACGTATTATAATTTATACTTACGTATTATAAAATACGTAAGTATTTTATTACGACTATTTTATTTAATATAATAAATTTTTTATTAATAAATTTTTATTATTTAAATAAATAATAAAAAATAAATATTTTTTATTATTTATTATATTATAATAAAAATAAAAATATATTATAATATTATTTTTTATTACGTATTTTAATCATTATAAAATACGTAAATATTTTATAACGATTAAAATTACCCGATTATTTATTGTGTTTGGTAATGTTTTGGTTCCAAATGTGTGTTCAATCTTGGGTGGTCGCCACTTAACCCCACTTTTCCCATAGGGCCTGTTGTTTATATTGCACGATTTTGCACTGCACGAGGGTTTCTAGGAACACAACTATTGTGCTATACGAGGACAGACTGTACCGAAGAAAAAAAATTGTGGCATATTTTTAAACTTGATAAAATTTGTCAGCCAATTTTAGGTTGGTATGAAAAATGTTCTGGAATCACATATTAAACACCACACTAATTATTTATCTCCAGAAATTCAGAATGAATTTATTAATTTGTTAGCAACAAAAGTACGAAGTGAAATAATTTAAAATAACTAAATGCAACAAGGCATAATATGTTAAGAGTAAGAGTTTTATATCTATATAATATCGATGTGGATACACCATAGATAACTCTTAAGGAAAAAACTAGGCATCATTTCCTCTGTATCTTATAATGTGCTCGATTATAGGTCAATAGCTTTGAAAAGATGACGCTTCACTTCCATGAAACAACAGATGACCGCTTGTCAGGATAAAGGAAACCACTCTCTTCTAAATCTCTAACAGGGTGCTTACAATAGAAGATTGACCAGAGGCTATTGTCCGAATGTTTAATACACCTTGATTTGCCCACTGGCTATGGATACACAGAAAGTAATTGACCAGCTCGACTTCTTGGTATGTGGGACAGGTAGTCAGATAGGTTTTACGGGTCCCACTGAGCTGCAGATGGTAATATCTTTTATCTTTTAATTCAAGCATAACAACAGCATTATTGCTTGCTTGAAGGCCATGGGTGCGAACAATGTATACCCAGTGAAGTCTTGTAATGCAGTTGTTATATGGAAATTTTTCTCAGTTGGTAGAACGAAGAAAATTTTCGTTTCCATAAAATGAAGAAATAAAAAAATTCTAAAAAAATTCAGTAAAGAATAAAATTCTATTTAGCAAATTCTAAAAAAAATTTGGTTTAAAAGAAAACATTTATCTCTAAATAGAAAAATTCACTATAAAGACGTTTGTTATAAAGATGTTTCTATAAAGACGGTCTGATTGTACTTATTATTTATTATGATTTTCCCAATTATCAAAAAAAAAAAATGCGTAGCACGAATTTGCCAAGGCCGCCGTAAACCTAGCTAAGCCTCTGAACCTGGGAGTTATAACATGGGCAAACATGAAGTTTTCTAAGCAGCACCCTATTGATGATTTATTGAACAGTAACTTGTAGAGATAGGGAGGTCATAATCCCACTGTATAAGGCAATAAGACTGCATTTAGAACTCTGTGTTCAAGTATGGAGACCTCATCTAAAAAAAAGAAACTGAGTTTCATGAAAGGGTCCAAAGATGGGCACACTCGCCTGGTGAAATTGGCAAATGGGTGATCATACAAGGAAAGACATTGATTATGTGGGCTACAGTTGGCAACCAGGCACCTTAGAGGGTACCTGGAAGGGCTTTGGAAGAGATTAGTAAAGCAAATGCAGGCAGAATTTTTAGTGTTATAAAGAATTCCAGAACAAGAGGCCACAAATTAGGGGGGGAAGGTACAGACTAGATTGCAGAAAATTTTCTTGCAGCTCGTGAGTTGTTGACTATTGGATTAAGTTGTACGAGGCTGATGATTTGAAGAAATGCATAATTTCTATTTTCTTATCTACCCTTTTTTTTTTTCTCTTTTTTTGTCAGTCAAAAACCAATGACTACCTTGCACTACATATAATATATATGTGTGTGTGTGTATACATATACGGGGTGTTTCAGTTATACGTTTCAGAACTTCTAAGAGGGGTAGGGTACATCCTGACAACTCGAAATCATATAGCAATGTGGGGTCGGAAATGCTTTCCTGAAGCGGTGTTGTAGTGGGCCAGCCGCACAGCGTTTGTACGCGGAACGATATCCGACGAGGCGTATTCCCAGTCATAATTTCTTTGCAAGACTGCACCAGAGGTTAGCTGAGAGAGGTTCATTTGAAAGAGCTGACAGGGACAGGGTAAGAACAGCACGGACTCCAGCCGTCGAACAGAATGTGCTGCAGCATGTACAGGGGAATCCAAGAACGAGTACACGAAGTCTAGCAAACGCAGTCGGGGTTTCCCATTGCAGCGTCTGGAGGATTTTCTGAGAACAAGACATGCATCCGTTTCACGTGCAGCGTGTCCAGACACAGCAACCGGAGGATTATGCACCTCGTATTGCTTTCGCACAGTGGTACCTTGGAAAATGTGCTACAAATCCCCTTTTTCCTGTTGAAGTGTTGTTTTCTGATGAGGCATCCTTCACAAGGGAAGGAATTTTCAACACACATAACGACCATATCTGGGCGGTCGAGAACCCGCATGCAATACGACGTCGTGCAGCACAGATTCGATTTTCGGTCAATGTATGGGCCGGTATTATGGGAGATCACCTCATCGGATCTTACCTGTTACCGTGTCGTCTAACCGGACCTATCTACTTGATCTTTCTGCAGCAAGTATTGCCACAACTTTTGAGAGATGAACAGATTTCTGCATCGACGCAACAGACAATGTGGTTCCAACACGATGGAGCCCCTGCCCATTATAGCGGAGATGTTCGTAACTACCTGGATGTCACATTTGGTCAACAGTGGATCGGACGTGGTGGTCCCGTGCGTTGGCCTGCTCGGTCACCCGACCTATCATGTCTTGATTTTTATTTCTGGGGTCATATGAAATCGCTAGTTTATGACACCCCTGTTGACAATGCTGAGGAGCTGGTTGCAAGAATCGCAGTAGCTGCTGAAGAAATTCGAAATTCGCCTGGAGTATTCCAGAATGTTCGGATGTCCATGCGTCGGAGATGTGAGGCGTGCATTGCAGCCCGTGGAAGAAACTTCGAACACTTACTTTAATCCATGTACCTTTTGCTTCTTTTCATGTATTATTAAAACGATTTCTCACTTACGGTCTCTTTTCTTTATGGTGCTTCTGTGTACAACACCGCTTCAGGAAAGCATTTCCGACCCCACATTGCTATATGATTTCGAGTTGTCAGGATGTACCCTACCCCTCTTAGAAGTTCTGAAACGTTTAACTGAAACACCCTGTATATATATATATATATATTTTTTTTTTAATGAAAACCCCAACCACAAGAGGTATTAGACCATGAATAGTACCGTGCATAGGTTGAAGGTTGAGAATATGAAAAAAGATACTTGTTGGCATTAGACTTGAACTTCTGTAGACTAGTTTTCAGGAAATACATATGAAGGAAGGTTGTTCCAGAAAACAGAAGTTGAATGAATAAATGAGGAAGAAGAAAAGTTTGAAATTGGATACTGGCTGGTTGTGGTACGTATTGGTCCCACCATAGCAGGAATTATAGAAGCCAATTCAGAAGAACAGTGACCATCGATGTATCTATAGAAAAGGCATGCAGCAGAAACAGAACTTGTTTATACGACAGAGTGGAGAGACTATTAGAGATGAGTTGCTGATTAACCTAACTGCCTTCTTTTGAATGGAATTTTTAAGCCTGAGAGAGGTTTTGGGGAACTGCCCCAGATGTGGGAACAATATTCCATGGTAGGGCCAATTTGCAATTTGTACAGAGTGAACAGCTGTTTAAAATAAAAGTAACGTAAGAGCAAAAGAGAAAACCTAGTTTTTTAGATGCGGAGGAAGCAATATTTGTAATGTGCTTATGTTTGCTTGTAGGCTTTACAGCGCAAGGACAGCAAGGCCATAATGGTAATGTGCTTATGTCAAGACAAATTAGAAGTCAGAGTAATCCCCAATAGAGATATATGATCTTGCCAAAAATCAGACTGTCATAGAAGATAAGCATAGGAGTGGAAGAATTCTTTTTGCAAGATGTAAGATAGGACTGAGTTTTAGAAAGATTGAAATCAACTAACGTATCTCTGCCCCACTGGAGAATTACCGGGAGATCAGTATTTAAGGAATTGGTAGCGGATATTCAAGAAGTTGAAGCTGTTGGGGCAGGGCAAGGTTCCTCAAACTGGAAGGTAGAATGCAATGTGCTATCATCAGCAAAACTACAGATAGGATTTCTGGTCAAAGGAAGAAGGTCATTAATATGAGAGGAAAAGACTGGGAGAAAGAATTGAACCTTGGAGAACACCGGCATTAGCGGAGAAATTAGAAGACAGAGAGCCATCACCAACCCCCGAAGTCAGCAGCCAGAGAGAAAACTGGATACCCAATTATAAAAAGCAGATAGCAAACCATAAATGGAAGCTTATTTTGAAGACCTTCATGCCAAACACAATCAAAAGTGTTTGAAATGTCAAGAGCAACTGCTTGAGTTTCACCAAACTTTTCCATTGAATTTGTCAATACATGGGGTATCATAAGCCAGAATATCATCAGTGATTCAACACTGATGGAATCCATACTGGCAATCATTACACAGATGGAAGGTTTCTAGATAGTTTAAGAGTTGGCAGTTAATTGATTTTTCCAATACTTTAGAAAGAGTAGAAGTAACAGAAATGGGACGATAATTGGATGGGAGGGATTTGTCATCCTTTTTCAGAACTGGCTAGATATGAGCAAATTTCCAAGCAGAAGGGAAAACACCTTTGGAATAAGAAAGTGAAAACGGGCAACACAAAACAGGAATAAGTTCAAGAGCACAGATTTTGAGAACTGGAGAAATCCATCAGGACCTGGAGCATATTGTTCAAAATCTTTCTGACATCCTTTTGATGGAAGACCACAGGTGGCATTGAATGCAGTATGCTAGGAATCATAGGAGTTGGTTTACCAAGATGATCAATACAAGAGATGGAAGAAAAGTAGGATGCTAGCAAGTCAGTTTTAGCATTAGCATTAGTAGAGGCATTTGATGCAAGAAAGCAAGCTTATGCAGCATCAGCCAAAAAAGAAAAAAAAAAAAAATAAATAAAAAAAAAATCACTTCCACTTCACCCCTCTGTTCGTTCGAAATACCTGTCCAGCTGAGCCTTAAACTTATTTAGGCTATCAACTTCCACGACAAGGGATGGAAGTCTGTTCCACCAACAAACTACCCACTGGCTAAAGGCAAATTTCCTCACGTCTATCCTACATCCGTCTTTCCTCAATTTGAATTTATGCCCTCTCAGGTGATTATTCTGAGCAAGAGGAAGAATCCCATCAGCATTGAGCATGCTCAAACCATTCAAGGCTTTATACACCTCTATGAGATCACCTCGCTGGTGCCTAGTCTCCAGACACTGTAATTTGCAAAACTTAAGCCGTTCTTCGTAAGAGCATCCCTTTGTTCCATTCACTAATCTTGTTGCCCTTCTCTGTACTCGTTCCAGCATCTCTACATCCTTCTTGAAATGAGGCCTCCAGACCTGTATACAGTACTCTAGGTGTGGCCTGACCATTGCCTTATACAAGGGAATAATCACCTCCTTATCCCTGCTAGAAAAATTCCAATATATCATCAACAATACACCATTAGCTACTCTTGTAGCCCGTCTGCACTGCTCAGAAAACTTCATATCTGCCTGCCCAATTACCCCCAGGTCCCTTTCATTCTCTACCACTGTCAGTGTAGTACCACAGAGTTGATACGTTGCTCTGGGGTTGCTGTTTCCCATATGTAGTACTTTACATTTGTCAATGTTAAACTTCATTTGCCACCCCTCAGCTCAACCTTTCCAGATCCTGTTGCAGTAGCATAGTGTCAGTAGTGTCCTTGACAACCCTGATAACCTTCGTATCGTCTGCAAACTTGGACATTAAACTTGATATACCATCATCAATATCATTTATAAATACAGAAAACAATAATGGACCCAATACTGAACCCTGAGGGACTCCACTAATAACATTAGTCCACGATGAGCAGTGTCTATTGATTACCACTCTCTGTCTTCTCCCCCTCAACCACCCCTTTATCCATAGCAGCAATTTGCCTCCAATACCACAATGCATCAATTTGTGCAGCAGTCTTCCATGTGCAACAGTATCAAAAGCCTTTCTAAGATCCAAGTATATAATATCAAAGTTATTCCCTGCATCCAGTTCTTTTGTGACTGCATCATAGTATCCAATCAAATTGGTCAGGCAAGACTTCCCCTTAACAAAACCATGCTGTGTCTGAGCTATAACTGAAGTCTTGTCTAGATGATCCTGCAGTGCTTCTTTAACCAGTGCCTCCATTAATTTTCCGGGAAGAGAAGTTAAACTAACAGGTCTATAATTACTTGTGTCGCCCTTTGTGAATTGGGGATCACATTTGCACATCTCCAGTCCCTGGGTACTTCCCCTAAGTCTAAGGAAGCTCTCATAATTATGGCTAAGGGTTTGCTTACTTCCTTTGCTGCCTCCTTTAATATAACTGGATAGATCCCATCCACCCCAGGTGCCTTTCTTGTATTTATCTTCAACAATTTCTCCTCCACTTGACTCTCAGTTATTACAAGATTCTCTAGCTTACTGCCAGAGTTGAACACACCTCTGGCATTCCCCTCCCTGAATAACTCCTCATGTGTGAATGTCGATGCAAAATATTCATTTAGTTTGTTAGCTACCTGAGCAGGATCATCAACAGTTGACCCATCGATATCAAGTGGACCAATCTGATTCATCCCCTTCCTTCTAGAGTTTACATAAGTAAAGAACTCTTTGCTGTTTTTCTTTGCATCCCTTGCCAAAGATTTCTCGTAATCTGCCTTCGCCTGCCTAACCTCCTTTGTAACTTGGTTACAGATCAACTTGTATCTATCATAGGCTTCTGTGTCACGTGTTAATTTGTATGTATCCCAGTCATTTTTCTTCTCTGCCATGTGTCTCATTAGTTCATCTGACATCCACTTAGGCCTAAACTTTGAACAATATTTCTTAGTTGGTATGTAAAGCCTAGTAGCTTCCAAGATTAATTCTTTGAATGCTTTTTTTTTTTTTTTTTTTTTTTTTTTTGGTAGTTGTTGGCGCATCGGCTTCTGTGGCCATATTGCACCTCCCAAGGTTTTTGCAGTACTTTGATCCAAGCCCGAGGCGGGAATCGAACCCGCGACCTTTGGGTTGCCGGGCAGGTACTTTACCCACTCGGCTAGCCCGGTCGGCTCTTTGAATGCTTTCCATTTTGAATTTGCTGTTGGTAACATCATCAGTTGGTCCCACAGTATAGAATTTAAATACTGTCTCAGTCCATCATAGTCGCCTTTACGAAAGCAATAAACCTTCCCTTTACCCCTAATGGTAGTTACCTCTTTGAGTAAATCCCACTTCAGCACACTGTGATCACTGCCACCTAGTGGTTCATTTACCTGCAGATTCTTAATGCATGAAGAATCACTACTGATAATCAAATCAAGAGTATTACTCCCTCTAGTTGCCTCCCGAACATGCTGATGTAGAAAACAATCATCCAATAAATCCATAAAAGCCTTGATAGTGTGTGAGTGACCAGCTCCCAAATTCCAGTCAATATCTGGGAAATTAAAATCCCCCATTATAAGACTCTCTGATTTACTGGCCCACTCTATTTCCCCGTACAGTTTCTTATTATACTCATCAGAGTCATTAGGCCTATAGCGCACTCCTACTCTCAATTTTGCTCTCCCAATGCTTATGTCACACCAAACTGACTCGACACTGCACTGTCCAGCAATGTCGACTGGCTTCACTTCCTTGGATTTTATGTATTTCTTAACTAATAGCATACCCCCCCCCCCCCCCGTTTTACCTTTGGCTGAAGTGGCAATAGAACCACCTGGTTTTCACAGAGGCAGGAACACAGATGAGCAAAAGCTGCAGCCAATAGCTTTTGCAAGAGACCAGAATGCTCGACTACCATCTGGACAAGACGCAAGTTTTGTACTCAGCCTGTTCGAAAACTAGTTTGCACTGATTAATAACTGCTTTACAATTGTTGTGAGCTTTCTTGTAGACAGAAAATGAACCTGAAGATTTGAATGCAAGCCAATTACAATATGCAATATTCTTCTCTTGAAGAGCCTTAGCACATTTATTGGAAAACCAAGGTTTAGATAATGGATGAGATTTTAAGGTGAAGTATGGAATACAGGATTTCATCCCTATAAGAATAATTTTGCTTACATGATCTGAGCAAATGTTGACATCAGAAGATTTGAAACAGTAATCTTACTAAGGAAAAGAAGAAATCCCTGAGATCATTCCATTTTGCATTCTTGCAATGCCAAACAACATGAGGTTGGGAATGGCCATGAGGGGAAAAACTCCATTGGAGAAGAGACCATCACCAAGTTGTGATCTGAGGTGCCTAGATGACCGCTCACCTAAACCATGTAATTAGAAGGGTTGTTTGTGCAAAAAAGATCAAGCATGTTGGCTGTGTGGTTAGGATTGCCTGGTAGTCTGGTAGGTAAAGGAACAATCTGTGCCAAGTCATTACAAATTGTAAAAGCCATGGCATCTTGACTAGCTGGGTCCATGTGACTAGAAAACGGCTAAAAAAAGCCAGCAGGATTTGTGAACATTATAATCACCAAGGAAAATTTCCTCACTGTTAGGGAAATTGGACCAGAGAAATTCAAGTTTCAAAGAGAGGAAGTCAAAGAGTTTCAAGTGATCTATGGAGTTGCTGGAACGATAGAGGCAACAGATGAATTTGACAGAATGTAGTAGAGAGATTTTAAGCAAGAGAAGATCGAAAAGAAGAGATTCCAAATTCCTAAGTCTCTGATAGGGAATATCAGAATGCACATACGTATGCTCCGATTCCACCTTAAAAGCAAAAGAAATCATACGAATAATTTGGACAATTGAGATGAGCAGTGGTCGAATCAACTGATATTGGGATTCTCTTAGAAAAAGTATAAGTGGCTTGGAAGAGTGTAAGTGGAAATGAACATCATTAAGATTGGAAATGGAGGTTTTCTCCATCATTTCTGTATTGAAGATCTCCTCTATGGAGGTCTTCAATACAGATAATTTTAGATAATTTTTTAATTTATCGCGAAGCTTCCTAACCTGGGAAAGGTATTTTTGTTTATTTGAATATCAAGATTTTAAGGCAAGCTTAACAATATTACACGATGTCGCCAGTGTTAGTTGTTTTATGCCCGTAATTTTTCTGAGCGGCTTAATGTCGGAGATCTATCTCTCAACGATTGAGCATATACATTTGACACCTTTTCGACCCCATATCACATACTATGGGAGGTATTTAGACGATGTTCTTGTTATTATTGATAGTAGTACTATCCAAGACATTTTACATTCGTTTAATAATATTCATTCTAGACTCAAATTTACATTGGAAAGGGAGGATACGGATAAAAAGTCATTAAACTTTCTAAATTTCATGCTTACTCAGGACTCGAATAAAATCCAATTTAGCATCTATCGAAAACCTACAAACACCGGTATGCTTCTACATTATAATAGCTATCACCCTTTCACCTACAAAAGATCGATTATCTTTAATCAATTTCTAAATGCCTATAAATATTCAACGACGGAATCTGCTTGGGGGATCAGAAATACAAATATTAACTAGAAGGTTCTTAAACAAGGGTTATCCCCTTGCCACAATAAACCGAATTAGGGCATAGGCTAAGGATAGGATACAAAATATTACACCAACCAACAATAGTAATATCAAAAAATACTTTATTTCTGTCCCATATGTTGAACAGTGGCACAAACAGCTTAACAGATTCTTTAAAGATACCGAATTTAAAATTGTAGCTAGGCCAATACGGAAGTTACACACTATACTGAACAATCGCTCGGTTCTTTCCGCATTCGCAACACGAATTAATGACCTGGTATACAACATTTCTTGTGGTGATTGCGACTCGTCTTACCAAGGTTCGACGCGTTTTTCTCTGAATATTCATGTAAATCAACATGAAGCTTCAGTTTGTGCTTCTCGTTCAGCAGCGTCAGAATTAGCCTTTCATGCCATTAACGAAAAACATACTTTTTAATTTAACGAGGCTATTAATTGCAGAAACCGTAGAAATTAAATTACACGAGAATTCTGTTAATGTTCGGCGGCCATATTTGATCTCCGATGCGTGGACCTTTACGCGCATGCGCGAAGACAAATAATCACTATTTAAGTTTAATGTTCAACCCTATTCAGTAATTTCCATTCCTGTGATCAACGACATACGGTCGAAAAACTTTGTCAGCTTCAGGAAGAAAAATCATTTTTAATATTTTCGTTAGATTCTTTTTAATATTTTTAATTGTGTTAAATTGATTTTTAATTATTTATTTTTTACTGTAATGTAAGTTTTCGATTTTTTTCGTTTTAATTTCTGGAGTTTACCATACGGAAGTGTTCTACTTACTATATTGAGGTAAACTCCTCTTATTATTTTACAAATATTGATAAATATAGAAAACAATAATGGGCCCAACATAAAACCCTGGGGCACTCCACTAATAACATTAGTCCACGATGAACAGTGTCCATTGATTACCACTCTGTCTTCTCCCACTCAACCATCACTTTATCCATAGCAGCATCTTGCCCTTAATGCTATACTGCTCCTTAATGCCATACAGCTCCATGTGCAACAGTATCAAAAACTTTCCTGACATTCAAGTATATGATATCAAAATTATTTTTTGCATCCAGTTCCTGTGTGACCATGTCATAGTATCCAATCAAACTGGGCAGACAAAACTTCCCCTTAACAAATCCATGCTGTGTCTGAACTATAACTGTACTCTTGTCTAGATGATCCCACAATGCTTCTTTAACCAGTGACCCAATTATTTCCCCGAAACAGAAGTTAAACTAACAGGTCTTGTGTCACCCTTTGTTTCCCCCTTTGTGAATATGTTGTGAACGACTGTAGCCTATGCAGACAAAGATTTTTGCCGCTCCTGGAACGAAGTTTTTTCTGATTTATTTTCTGTTTTATTAGCTTAAATTGACATATTAACTTATTTTCTAGAGTAGCTTTATATTCCTATTTACGATACTTAGTTTAAAGTAACTTAGATAGAGATTTTGTAGGTATTACTTAGTATCGGAAAGGGTATCAAATCCACGTGTTTAGCGTTCGTAATTTGCCGTCATTGTTACGCTATACAAAATATCTCGAAATAGATAGCATAAGCTTAATATAAAATAGTATATTACATAATTTTGTTAATTAATCAGATAATTAATCTTGTTGAACTTCATTGTCAATTAAATTGTACTTTTAACTATACATATAACGACTTGGGTTACTTAACATAAATAATTAGTAAACAATAAATAATTAATACTTAACTTGATATGGAAGGGATTTCGTAGATAATACTCGATACTGAAACATAAATATAGCATTATAACTGTGTTGGGATATAAGTTTAGGGTTTTAATTTTGTACTGAAATTGAAATTTTATTGAAATTAAATCGAAATCATGACTCAGACCAGAGCAGCAAAGCAAAAGGCTCAAGCTAATGGGAGTGCTGTGGCTCAGGGGAGAACTGAGGGGGGACAGTTGCCCTCTGAATCACAGCTTATTAAAATGCACTACTTGCCTGATGTTTGTGGAGCAGTCGGGTACGGAACAGTCGGGCAGTATCATGTACGGGTACATGATACTGCCATCTTTTAAGGGCAGAAAAGGTGATATAGTTGTACACGTTGGCACTAATGATATTAAGAGTAGGAGACTAGTGGAATTACTTAACAAGTACAGGTCACTGTTGAAAAAAAGCCGTGAATTAGGGTTGAATTTGAAAGTGTCTGCAATTCTGCCTAGACACGATAGGAGGGAGTATATGATGAGACCCTGTCGATCAATTCGGCCCTGGAAAGATTGTGCAAGGCACAAGGGGTAGAATTTTTTTCAGCCTGGTCTGTACTTGTTAACAGGAGAGACTGCTTCTACAGGGATGGGATACACTTAAATAGAAAGGGTGCAAGAATGTTTGCTGATGCTATCGAGGCAGTGTTAGGTGAGTCGGAAAACTGCTAGATTGGGGGGGATACGAGGACTAACAGATTAACAGTAGCAACTGGCAGAGGTGAAAGTGATTCTTGCACTGCTTCTATTGGAATGAGCTGCAGCCTGGAAAATAAGATGCAGGATATTTCAGAGACTGCTGGGAATCATTGGTGTACAAGTAAACACATGGGTTGTGTTAGCGTAGGTAAGAAAAAGAACAGGTGCATGTATACTTGTGTGTACACCAATGCTAGGTGTTTAGTAAATAAATTTGATGAATTTGAGGTATTTCTCAAAATATCAAAGGCAGATATTGTGGGGATTTCAGAGACATGGTGTCACACAGATATAAGGAATGCAGCACTGGAATTTGGGGAGTACAATATCTACAGAAAGGATAGACAGGATAGGAAGGGGGGAGGGGGGGGTTATGTTATTAGTTAAGAAATACATAAAATCCAAGGAAGTGAAGCCAGTCGACATTGCTGGACAGTGCAGTGTCGAGTCAGTTTGGTGTGACATAAGCATTGGAAGATCAAAATTGAGAGTAGGAGCGTGCTATAGGCCTAATGACTCTGATGAGTATAATAAGAAACTATACAGGGAAATAGAGTGGGCCAGTAAATCAGAGAGTCTTATAATGGGAGATTTTAATTTCCCAGATATTGACTGGAATTTGGGGGCTGGTCACTCACACACTAGCAAGGCTTTTGTGGATTTATTGGACGATTGTTTTCTACATCAGCATGTTCAGGAGGCAACTAGAGGGAGTAATACTCTTGATTTGATTATCAGTAGTGATTCTTCACGCATTAAGCATCTGCAGGTAAATGAACCACTAGGTGGCAGTGATCACAGTGTGCTGAAGTGGGATTTACTCAAAGAGGTAACTACCATTAGGGGTAAAGGGAAGGGTTATTGCTTTCGTAAAGGCGACTCCGATGGACTGAGACAGTATTTATATTCTATACAGTGGGACCAACTGATGATGTTACCATCAGCAAATTCAAAATGGGAAGCATTCAAAGAACTTATCTTGGAAGCTACTAGGCTTTACATACCAACTAAGAACTATTGTTCAAGGTTTAGGCCTAAGTGGATGTCAGATGAACTAATGAGACATATGGCAGAGAAGAAAAATGCATGGGATACATAAAAATTAACACGTGACACAGAAGCCTATGATAGATACAAGTTGATTTGTAACCAAGTTACAAAGGAGGTTAGGCAGGTGAAGGCAGATTACGAGAAATCTTTGGCAAGGGATGCAAAGAGTTCTTTACTTATGTAAACTCTAGAAGGAAGGGGATGAATCAGATTGGTCCACTTGATATCGATGGGTCAACTGTTGATGATCCTGCTCAAGTAGCTAACAAACTAAATGAATATTTTGCATCGACATTCACACATGAGGAGTTATTCAGCGAGGGGAATGCCAGAGGTGTATTCAACTCTGGCAGTAAGCTAGAGAATCTTGTAATAACTGAGAGTAAAGTGGAGGAGAAATCGGTGAAGATAAATACAAGAAAGGCACCTGGGGTGGATGGGATCTATCCAGTTATATTAAAGGAGGCAGCAAAGGAAGTAAGCAAACCCCTAGCCATAATTATGAGAGCTTCTTTGGACTCAGGGGAGGTACCCATAGACTGGAGATGTGCAAAAGTAACCCCAATTCACAAATGAGGATCAAAGGCTGACATAGGTAATTATAGACCTTTTAGTTTAACTTCGGTTCCAGGAAAATTAATGGAGGCACTGGTTAAAGAAGCACTGCAGGATCATCTGGACAAGATTTCAGTTACAGCTCAGACACAGCATGGTTTTGTTAAGGGCAGGTCTTGTCTGACCAATTTGATTGGATACTATGATGAAGTCACAAAAGAACTGGATGCAGGGAATAACTTTGATATTATATACTTGGATTTTAGAAAGGCTTTTGATACTGTTGCACATGGAAGACTGCTGCACAAATTGGAGCAGTGTGGTATTGGAGGCAAATTGCTGCTATGGATAAAGGTGTGGTTGAGGGGGAGAAGACAGAGAGTGGTAATCAATGGACACTGCTCATCGTGGACTAATGTTATTAGTGGAGTCTCTCAGGGTTCAGTATTGGGTCCATTATATACTTGGATCTTAGAAAGGCTTTTGATACTGTTGCACATGGTAGACTGCTGCACAAATTGGAGCAGTGTGGCATTGGAGGCAAATTGCTGCTATGGATAAAGGGGTGGTTGAGGGGAAGAAGACAGAGAGTGGTAATCAATGGACACTGCTCATCGTGGACTAATGTTATTAGTGGAGTCCCTCAGGGTTCAGTATTGGGTCCATTATTGTTTTCAGTATTTATAAATGATATTGATGATGGTATATCAAGCTTAATATCCATGTTTGCAGACGATATGAAGGTTGGCAGGGTTGTCAAGGACACCACTGACACTATGCTACTGCAACAGGATCTGGAAAGGTTGAGCAGATGGGCTGAGAGGCGGCAAATGAAGTTTAACATTGACAAATGTAAAGTACTACATATGGGAAACGGCAACCCCAGAGCAACGTATCAACTCTGTGGTACTACACTGACAGTGGTAGAGAATGAAAGAGACCTGGGGGTGGTTGTGCAGGCAGATATGAAGTTTTCTGAGCAGTGCAGACGGGTGGCAAGAGTAGCTCATGGTGTATTGTTGATGATATATAGGAATTTTTCTAGCAGGGATAAGGAGGTGTTATTCCCTTGTATAAGGCAATGGTCAGGCCACACCTAGAGTACTGTATACAGGTCTGGAGGCCTCATTTCAAGAAGGATGTAGAGCTGCTGGAACGAATACAGAGAAGGGCAACAAGATTAGTGAATGGAACAAAGGGGTGCTCTTACGAAGAAAGGCTTAAGTTTTGCAAAGTACAGTGTCTGGAGACTAGGCACCAGCGAGGTGATCTGATAGAGATGTGTAAAGCCTTGAATGGTTTGAGCATGCTCAATGCTGATGGGATTCTTCCTCTTGCTCAGAATAATCACCTGAGAGGGCATAAATTCAAATTGAGGAAAGAAAGATGTAGGATAGACGTGAGGAAATCTGCCTTTAGCCAGCGGGTGGTTGGTTGGTGGAACAGACTTCCATCCCTTGTTGTGGAAGTTGATAGCCTAAATAAGTTTAAGGCTCAGCTGGACAGGTATTTCGAACGAACAGAGCGGCGAAGTGGAAGTGGTTATTTTTTATTTCTTTATTTATTTTTATTTTATTTATTTATTTTTTGGCTGATGCTGCATAAGCTTGCTTTCTTGCATCAAATGCCTCTACTAATGCTAATGCTAATTCGAGATACATTAGCTCATTTCCAGTTCATGGAGACCTCCCCTGAGTCCAAGGATGTTCTCCAAATTAAGGCTAAGGGTTTGCTTGCTTCCTTTTCTGCCTCCTTTAATGTGACTGGATAGATTCTATCCACCCCAGCTGCTTTTCTTATATTTAACTTCAACAATTTCTCCTCCACTTTGCTCCCAGTTATTATAAAATCATGTAACTCCCTGTTAGAGTCTGATAACCTTCTGGCCTCCACTTCTCTACACAATTCCTCATGTGTGAACAAGGATGAAAACTACTCATTTAGTTTGTCAGCTACCTGAGCAGGATCATCAACAGTCGAACCATCAATATCAAGTGGACCAATCCGATTTATCCCCTTCCTTCTAGAGTTTACATAAGTAAAGAAGTCTTTGCTGTTTTTCTTTACATCTTTTACCAAAAATTTCTCATAATCTGCCTTCACTTGCCTAACCTCTGTGACTTCATTACAGGCTAGCTTATATCTACCATAGGCTCTTCTGTGTCACCTGATAATTTATATGCATCTCAAGAAATTTTTTTTCTCTGCCAAGCATCTCACTAGTTCATCTGATATCCATTTAGGCCTAAACCTTGAACAGTACAGCGTCCATAAATGATGTTTCTGATTTTCATGAAACACATACCAACCAAAAGATCAATTCAATAAGTTTATGCAGGTACACAAAGTCAATGGTAAAATTCAATGTGGGCACCATGAGTAACCCGAGCAACATCATAGCGATATTCAATCTCCTGCCACATGCTGTGCTTCATTTCACGATCAATTTTACCAAAGGCATCTGTGATCTGTGCCTTCAGTTCCTATAGTGTCGTTGGTAGTGGAGGGATGTACACATTGTCCTTCGCATAACCCCACAAAAAGAAATCCATTGGCGTCAGATCAAGCGGCCTCAGACGAAATTCCATATGGCCTCCACACCCAATCCAATGCTGAGGAAGATGTTCATTCAGATTCAAATGTAGCACTGTGTAGCGGGTAGAATGCAAAACTGGCAGTCGAGTACCAATTTTAATAAAACTTATTGAATTGATTTTCCAGCTGATGTGTTTCATGAATGTAGCTATTCTGAATAAAAAATACCAAATTGGAAACTTCATTTATGGACATCCTGTATTTCTTAGTTGGTATGAAAATTCTAGTAGCTTCCAAGAATAATTCTTGAATGCTTCCCATTTAGAACTCGCTGTTGGTAACATCATCAATTTGTCCTGTTGTATAGAATTTGAAAACTGTCTGAGACCAGCATAGTCACCTTTACGAAAGAAAAAACCCTTCCCTTTACCCTTGATGGCAGTTACAGCTTTGAGTAAATCCCACATCAGTACACTTTGATCACTGCAACCTAGTGGTTCCTTTAACTGCAGATTTACCTGGGGGTTCCCTCCAGTGTGCTAGGTGCTGTACTTCGGGACTTGCCTGTGTGTGTGTGGGGGGGGGGTTATATCCAGGGTTACTAACAGTCCTACCATCATGAAGGCACAAGCAAAGGATTTAGCTATCACACAAACTGACCTGACCACCGAAATTAGATTCACTTGACTTGAGTGTCACCCGAATATCAGTTCCATCAGTATTTTATACTTCTGGGTAACCAACAAGCACAGCTGGGCATACCCGAAAAATTGCTATGCAAATCAGTATAGTATTGAGGCTTACAGGTCTTTCATCAGATAGCAGGTATTAGTATTGAAATTACTATGACAGTATATGGCTATACTAATACCTGCCATCTGAAGAAAGACCAGTAGGTCTCAAAAAAGGTTGTCATAGCAATTTTTCTCATATTTAAATGAAAAAAGCAGTATAGTTTTCTGTGATGTTCAAACGTAGTGTATTTCAAAGCAACTTGCAGGTATAGAAAACTCATTTAATTATGAGCTTTCTAAACCTGCGATAATAAAATGCTTGACCACCATTATATTATATCATTACAATACAATGGTAGTCAAAAATCCATTAAACCCATGGTGTTTAATAAAATTACGTTTTTCATTGTCATTTAATGTCATTCCTATATGTTCATAATGAAAATATGATTTACAAATTATGAGATGACATTCACATTCTGGTGCTTAAAGTAATTAAATATTTAAGCAATTCACAAAAAAAAAAATTAAATAAAGACTATGGAATTCTATACTGCATATGATATAATTACAGAAATCTTATAAAAAAATTTAAGAATAATTGCATTAAAAACAGATTAAAAAAAAAAAAGAAAAGAAAAAATCCTGAGTACAATGATAACATGTGACTTATACTTGGAACAGATTTAGAAAGTCCTTCAAATTTTTTCAAGGGATTTCTGTAACAACAGCAGATAAGAAATATAGCAGAATTAATATTCTCACAGAAAAAAGTTTCTTCATCTCTATGTACTAAAAGAAGTAATCAGGACCAGAAATTCTCAAATACAAATCAAAGTTTATAAACTGTTGAAAAAATTAAGAGGCCTTACATTTAAAATTAAACGAATTCAAAAAAGGACTGCATGAAATTACACATACCTCTATTACTTCTGTCTGGGCATATTTAATCCATCTTGTTGAAGGAGGTGTGTTTACAAATACACAAGCAATGGGATTTGGCGGTTGTCCATCTCCATCACATTTCAGATTGTCACAGGCTATATCAGAAATTTGACATTAGATTTTAAGTATGAAAACAAATATAAAAGAGCTGTGAATATCTGAGATACTCAGAGCCAAAAATACTTCAAATAACCAAATATTCAGTTAATATTAAATGTTCTTTTATTTATTTATTTTTTTCAGCCTACAGTTCTTGCTAAAATATGTAAAAAAATTTGGGTTTTTTTTTTTGTTTGTTTTTTTTATGAATAGGGATATAAAGTTGACAAATATACATAACAAACTGAATTAACCTGGCACACCACTGAGCAAAATTTAAAGTGCTGCACTAATTCCTAACATTTAACAGCACATACTCTCAAATATCTATCAATAAGTCAAATATTCAAAAATGTTTTATTACCAAACTAAAGATAAGCATAATATAAAGATCAAAAATAAGGTTTAATTTAACCTTAGTTTATTTAGTGATTAGTTTATTTAACTAGCAAAATTCCCTTCTAGTGACACTTTTTTTTTTTATATATCTCTCATTTATCAGAGAAAAGGCCTTGGGCATCAGGATTAGACATACAATGAACGAGGTTTCATGTTATCATTCCCTCCCCCATTCACCATAATCCAATTCACAGTTGTCAGCTATTTATGCACGTGGTTTTCTCTCTGCAGTATATTATATTCACTGTCGTTGATCTCGTCTAAGTTGAGAAAGAGGCTCACCACCTTGAAAGCTTCTTGTTGCATACTCTATGACCAATAATTTATTTTATATCATCTTACATTTATTGCTTTTAACTGTATATATTTTCAGTTTTAATTTTATATAGTATATTTTATTGCATATTTTAATTGTAATCTACTATTTTATGTTTGTTTTAATTGTACATATTTTCAGTTTTAATAAACTGTCAAGTTGACAGACAATATATTATTATATCTCTGATTTACATCACTTCTTCCATTTTTTTTATCAAAAGATTTCTAGAATAGTTAAACGCATATGTCTGGACTTGATCACATATACTGAGAGCAATAACAGTGTGACAAATTCTTTTATCCATTACACTACCGGTTAAATTATTTTTTTTGTGCCTATACTATACTGATTTGCAACATTGGTTGATCATTTATTTAATTTCTTATTTAAAATTAACTCATTAAATTCTGTTTAATATCAGAAGCTTGATTCCTGGTCAATACTTTTCAAATTACATGATTCATCTCTGTAAATGCAAAACTTGAGACCAATATCAAAAGCAAACATACATTCAAGAATGGTTATGATGATATATAATGGATTTTAAAAAATGAATGAGTTTCTCTCTCTCTCTGGATTCTCCCCCCACCCCAATTTAAGCAAGTTTACTTCTGATAATCAGAATGGAATTGTAATTCAGCTAATATGTACATATTAATAATGCCTTGGAGTTTTAACTTTTGAAAGAAATGGCACTATGAAATTATGATTCTTCAGGCTTATTCTCTTTTTGGCTCTTTTTACCTCATATTTTTCTGGAAACTGCTTCTCAGAAAAATAAATAAAAAAGATGAATTATAATATACTACTGGTAAAGATATAATACCTTTTATAATATATATACAATCAGTCCACATATAGCACGAGAGGTGTGTTCCTAGAAACCCTCGTGCAATGCAAAATTGTGCAATATAAACAACAGGCCCTATGGGAAAAATAGGGTTAGGTGCCGACCACCCAAGGTTGAACGAACACACATTTGTAACCAAAACATTACCAAACACAATAAATAATCGTAATAAAATACATAAGTATTTTATTACGATTATTTATTATTATACGTAATACGTAAGCATTTTAATTACTTAGGTATTTTAAGTAATACGTAAATATTTTAAAATAATACGTAATACATATTTTAAGTAATACGTAAGTATTTTATTACGACTATTACGCAATAAAATATTGCTACTGCTTTTGATTCTATCGTACGCAAACTTGTTTTTTGTTTGATTTTCTATCGAAACAGATGACAGCCGTTCCATCTCTTCCAATTCTTTGTGTCTTAATCTAATGGATTTTAATTACACTTTGAGTTGTTCCTGCTACGAAAGTTGTTTTTATTTTTTCTGCATTCTTTGTAATTCTCGGTGTTGCCTCATTTAGGTCTGTAGCACGTGCAATATCACACGGTCTTTCATTTCGCTCAAAGCGTTTCACAATTTCATTTTTTTTTTTTTCTATCGACAGAGGCGGACTGGCCATAAGCCTTACCAGGGGTGAAACCCCAGAGGCCGGTGTGATTTTGGCCATAAACACTAGTATGAGGCCACTATAAATTTTGCCGGGTAAGAATTTTTGATCCAGTCCGCCTCTGTTTATCGATATTGCTTTTCTTTTTCTCTCTGAATCTGCAGTGTTTTCACCAGAACGCTTCCTTTTCACATCTTTTAAGTATTTTACTCATTTGTAGGGAATAAAGAACAATTACAAAATGAGGAGGCATGCTTGATAAACAAAGCTGCGCACGTGTAGCAACTGAATAAACAACACTGTAAAGGCAGAGATACACTGTTAGCACCTCACATTTTACTAAAGCACATTTCTAGGGGTTACTACCATAAAACAATAAAAACAATTTCCAATTGCATTTCTGCTAGTGGAATCTGTTATAAACTGGTAGTAAACTTGATCTAATTGCATTTGCGATTATACCGATAGCTGGAATTGTGTTGGTTTTTACGTTATTATGGTGAAATGTGTTTCCCCTTCGCTGATATAAAAAACAAATACATTTTCAGAATCTTCTCTTCATTCCTATCGTGTTGCGTTCAGTTGGGGTGATTCCGCGTTCGACTGCCATTTCTTGTAAACACAAAGGCGAATTGTGCATAGGCGAATTCGGTTCGTGTTATATAAGATATCGTTCCCCTATTTATAAATCGTGTATGATCGAATTCGTGTAGTGTAAACACATGTTATACAAGGACTGACTGTATATATAAAATAAATAAAAAATAACACATTCCATTGCATAATGTATATCAGAAACCAAACAAAGAGTTAACCTCTTATAACTCTAGTAAATTGATATAAAAATAGAAAATGCAGTATCATCATTCCGAAAATTGGTGAAGAATGGCACATCAGAGGATTTTTATCTTCCAATGCAAAAATATTTCTCTTAAACAGATGCATTTATTTATTCTCTCTCTCTCTCTCTCTCTCTCTCTCTCTCTCTCTCTCTCTCTCTCTCTCTCTCTCTCTCTCATATTGAGCATGTGGTAACAGAAAGAAGAGTATTGTGATTGTTTAAAAAAAAAAAAAGTATTTTGTGAAATCAGCTGATTACAGCATATTCTGATTTCAGTAGTATTAGCAGAAGCAAATGATGAAGGCTATGTAAAGCATCAGCGGGGGAAAAAATCTTTCCACATCACCTGTCTATCTCCTCAAATAATTTGACTAGTTCTTCCTAGAATTTATTCAAACTACTGACTTTCACAACAACAGATGGAAATTTGTTCTGACAATCAACTGCCTACTAGCTGAAGGCAAACCTTCAACACATCTATCTTGCAACCATCGTCCTCAATTTGAATTTACACCCCCTCAAGTGTATAGTCTGAGAAAGAGGAAGAATCT
This sequence comes from Mastigoproctus giganteus, assembly GCF_048544385.1. Lineage (NCBI taxonomy): Eukaryota > Metazoa > Arthropoda > Arachnida > Uropygi > Thelyphonidae > Mastigoproctus > Mastigoproctus giganteus. Next base: position 86,032,098 of record NC_143579.1, read on the forward strand.
CATCAGCATTGAGAATTCTCAATTCATTCAAAGCCTTAAACATCTCAATTGGTGCCCTTCACCAATCTCATTGCCCTTCTCTACAACAGAAGATCCTTCCTAAAATGAGGCCTCCAGACCTGTATGCAGTACTCAAGATGCAGCTCATGATCCAAATCCTCATACAACAATTTTGCCACCCTATTGGTGTGGGAAAATGGTTACAGGACAGGCAAAATGAAGTGGTGTCAATACAGTTTCATATAAATAGAAGACAAATTAGCAATTCACGTAATATCTTTATGATGTTACCTGAATTACCGGATTGAGCAGCAGCCAGGAAAGCCAGTTGCTGGGAATTTCAAGAACTGCTGGGAGTCATGAAACAAGTAAATACATTGGCTGTGTTAGAGTAACTAAGAGTAAGAACAGGTGCATATACACCAATGCTAGGAGTACAGTAAATACATTTGAAGTGCTGGTTAAGACATCCAAGGCAGATATTGTTGGGATATCACAGATGTGGTGCCACTCAGATATAAGGGATACAGAATTGGAATTTGTGAAGTACAATATGTACACAAAGAATAGACAGGATAGGAAGGGAAGAAGATTATGCAATTAGTAAGAAACACACAAAATCTAAGGAAGTGCATTCAGTTGACATAGATGGACAGTGCAATGTTAGTCAGTTCGCTGTGACATAAGCACTGGGAAAGGAAAAATGAGGGTAGGGGTTTGTTATAAGCCTGATGAGTACAATGAACAATTATACAGAGAAATAGAGTGGGCCAGTAAATCAGAGTGTCTTATAATTGAGGATTTTAACTTCCCAGATATATACACGGAACTTGTGGGTTTGTCACTCCCACACTAACAAGACTTTTGTGGATTTATTGGATGATTGTTTTCTACAGTAGCATGTTAGAGAGGCAACGAGAGGAAGTAACACTCTTGATCTGATTATCGGCAGTGATCACAGTGTACTCATGTGGGATTTACTTAAAGATGTAACTACCATCAAGGGGTAAAGGGAAGGGTTTTTGCTTTCGTAAAGGTGACTACAGTGGTCTCAGAGATTTTTTAGGTTTTATACAGTTGGACCAACTGATGATGTTACAAACAGCAAATTCTAAATGGGAAGCATTAAAGGAAGTAATCTTGGAAGCTACTAGGTTTTTTTTGTTCCAACTAAGAAATACTGCGCTAGGTTCAGGCCCAAATGGATGTCAGATGTCTAATGAGACTCGTTGCAGGGATGAAAAATGCATGGGATGCACATAAATTGTTAGGCAACACAGAAGCCTATGGTAGATACAAGCTAATCTGTAATCACGTCACAAAGAAGGTTAGGCAAGTGAAGGCAGATTATGAAAAAATTTATGCTTATCAAATTCTAATGGTGAGTTAAATGATTTTGTAATAACTGAGAGCAAAGTGGAGGAGAAACTTGTTAAAGTTAAACATAAGACAGCCACTTGGGGTAGATGGATCTATCTAGTTATATTAAAGGAGGTGGAAAAGGAAGTAAGCAAACCCTTAGCCATAATTATGAGAGTATCCTTTGACTTGGGGGTAGTCCCCCACGGACTGGAGATGTGCAAATGTATCCCCAATTCACAAAGGGGAATCAAAGGGCGACATGAGTAATTACAGACCTGTTAGTCTGACTTCTGTTCCAGGGAAAATAGTCAAGTCACTGCTTAAAGAAGCATGGAAGGATCATCTGGACAAGACAACAGTAATAATATACACACAGCATGGATTTGTCAAGGGCAAGTCTTGTCTGACCAATTTGATTGGATACTATAATGTGGTCACAAAGGAATGGGATACAAAAAATAATTTTGATATCATATACTTGGATTTCAGGAAAGCTTTTGATACTGTTGCACATGGAAGACTACTGTACAAATTGGAGCAGTATGGCATTAAGGGCAAGTTGTCACAATGGATAAAAGCATGGTTGAGTGGGAGAAGATAGAGAGTGGTAATCGATGGATACTGCTCTACGTGGACTAATGTTATTAGAGGTGTCCCTCAGGGTTCAGTGTTGGGCTCGTTGTTTTGTATATTTATCAGTAATACTGATGAAGGTATATCAAGCTTAATGTCAAATGGAAGTAATCTTGGAAGCTACTGGGCTTGCAAGATTACTAATGAGATCTGCATTAGTGCCGATAATACAAAGGTTGGCAGGGTCGTTAATACCAGTAATGACAGTATGCTGCTGCTGCAAAAGGATCTGGAAAAGTTGTGTATATGGGTTTAGAAGTGGCAACTGAAGTTTAACATTGACAAATGCAAAGTACTGCATATGGATAGCAGTAACCCAAGCGAAACATACCAACTGTATGGTATTACACTCAGGGAGGTGGAGAATGAAAGAGACATGGGGGTAATTGTGCAGTCAGATATGAAGTTTTCTGAGCAGTGCAGACAGGCTGCCAGATTAGGTCATGGGTTTTGTCAATAACATAGAGGAATTATAATATAAGAACAGTGTTATAGTGAATCAGCATAAAGTGAACTGCGTTATAACAAGGGCCTGCTGTAAATGCTTACTTCAAAGTATGTTTCCTGGGATCCGGAAAGTTGGTTTGATTAAGCTGTTAGTTAAGCCAGGTAAAAAATCGAATGACCCAAGAGGGTATAGACCAATTTTGTTATTCGCCAATCTTGGCAAAAAATTTTGAAAGATTATTATTTTTAAGACTGAACCAAGTCATGGATAAAAATGGTTTGACCCTGCCTTATCAGTATGGTTTCAAGCGAGGGCATTCTATGTAAAATGCCATTAACGATCTCATGAATTTCACCAACCAGGCAGAGGATAAGTATGTGTTAGCCATCTTTATAGATTTTACTGGAGCTTTTGATATGGTGTGGCATGAGAGTATTCTGTCTGCATTAAGGGGTATGCAATGTCCAGACTTATTGCATAGAATGATACAGAGTTATTTGTATGGTAGGAAAATTATACTAAAGCTAAGCATCTACAGTTTAATAGGAATCTTTTGAGAGGGTGTCCTCAAGGGTCTGTATTGGGTCCACTTTTTTGGAACTTAGTACTTAATTTATGGATAGAGCAATCAGTTGAAAATCTGCATAAGCAATCTTATGCAGATGATTTGGCTTTATGTGTTACTGGTAAATCCAGGTCTGTGCTTGAAATAAGAGTGGCCCAGGTGTTACAAAGTCTAGTGTTATGGGCTGATCTGCATAAGCTATTGATGTCTACAACTAAAACTATTATGATGCTGCTTAAGGGGAAACAAAATTATGTGCGACCGCCAAAAGCTTTAATTAAGGGGAGGCAGATTCCCCTAGTATCCGAGTATTCGTTTTATCCACATTTAAATTACTTACACGAAAAAGTTAAAAAATTTAGTGCAGCAATAATTCAATTAACTAGGTCAGATTGGGTGTCGAAAAGGAGTGTTTTAAATTTATACTATAACACAGTCTTCTTACCCATAGTTGTATACAGAGCATCAGCATGGTACTTCAGAGTTACTAACATTAAATTTAAACAGAAATTGTTATCAATTCAGCGCTTAATGCTTTATGTTATTTATAGTTTGTGCAGAACAGTCTCAATGAATGCTATGCAGGTTTTGGCCTGGAATTTGCCTCTAGACTTGTATATTGTGTATTGGGCCTTTTGTTATTACATAAAAAAAGGCATGGTTGTTTTTTTGATGAATATTACATCTGATGTCACTATAGAGATATCAGATGTAAAAAAATGAAAAATGTTCTAACACAGCTGACTGGTATGTGGCAACAGGGATGGGATCTTTGTGTAACTGGTTAGGTGACTAGATTGTTTATTCCAATGGTTACATTTACTTATGATAGTAACAACAAATGGTTTTTTCCTTCTATGGTAACATAATTTATTTTAACTAGCCATGGGTCATTGAATTTTAAACTACATTACTTTGGTCTAGTCGGCTCTCCTTTATGTACTTGCGGTCAACTTGAGACTTGGAGTCATTTATTATATGATTGCAGTTTGTATATTGAACATAGCGAAAGGCTAAAAGTGCAGACTGGTAATTTAGTTAGAGGCTGTGAAAGTGATCTTATTGTGTACAATGGTACTTGGTTTGCGAGCATAATTCGTTCCGGAAACGTGCTCGTAATCCAAAGCACTCGTATATCAAAGCGAATTTCCCCATAAGAAATAATGGAAACCCAGATGATTTGTTCCAAAACTCACAAATATTCATATACTGTAAAAATGATTAATACAAAATACATACATACCTTTTTATATTTTTAAAAGCAATCGAATTTATTAATTATTGGGTAGGACGACTTTCACTGTCACTAACGGAATCACTACTATCTGTTGACTTTTTCTTTTTGTGCGACTTTAACAAGGAACCTCTCCAATGACACTTGCTTTTGCCTCCTTTTGAGGATTTCACGGAAATATGACATTGCATTGTGGTTAAACAGATTCATCGCTCGCACTGCCACAGCCTTACTCAGGTGGTGCTTTTCTACAAAATTTTGCACTGTTTCCCACATTTTACACACCTCCCTAATCTCATTTGAAGAGAGGGATGTCTCCATTTTTTTCTCCTCCTCAGACGAGATCTCCTCCATAACCTCTTGCTGTTGCTCGCGATGCAGATCCATCAGTTCGTCGGTGGTAAACTCCTGGCCATGTTCCTCCACCAGCTCTTGAATGTCATCCTTATTCACCTCCAATCCCATGGTCGTCCCCAAGGACACAATTTCATCGACAACTGGCAGCTCCAGTTCATGAGCAAAACCCTCAATGCAATCAGACCACAGTTTTCTCCAAGCAGAATTGAGGGTTCTCTTGGTGACCCCATCCCAGGCTTTATCGATGATTTTGAGGCAGTTTACGATGTGGAAATGATTTTTCCAAAACTCTCGGAGGGTAAGGTTAGTTCCTTCGGTCACCTTGAAGCATCGCTGAAATAGCGCCTCGATGTAAAGCTTTTTAAAGTTCGAAATGACCTGCTGATCCATGGGCTGGAGTAATGGAGTAGTGTTGGGAGGAAGGAACTGGACCTTAATGAATTCGAATTCTTCCAGTAAGTCGTTCTCAAGGTCTGGAGGATGAACAGGAGCATTATCCATAACCAGCAAGACTTTGAGTGGCAGTTTTTTTTCTAAAAGGTATTTCTTCACTACAGGACCGAAGACCTCATTGATCCACTCAACGAACAAGATACGAGTGACCCAAGCCTTGCTGTTGGACCTCCACATAACGGTTAACTGGCTCGTCTGCACCTTGCATTTCTTGAAGGCTCGTGGATTCTCAGAATGATACACGAGCAGGGGCTTGACTTTGAAATCACCGCTTGCATTAGCACACAGACCATGAGCTTTCCCTTCTCACATATCAAGTTCTCGGTCACAGTATCACTCGCTAGTTGCTTCTCATTTATCCACACCAACCGGCCTCCGTAAGCGAGTGGGCAGGAGCGGGAGTGCAGTAGCGCTCTTTGACTAGACCGGGGTTCAAGCCCCTGACTGTTGAAAAGGGTCGATCGGCCAACCCGCACTGGACCAGCGTGGCAGATTATGGTCCATTTCCCTCAGCATGAATTGTTGAGGAGGTTTCCATCCTGCAGTGGGCTGATAATGGCTGCACTTTACTTTTTTTTTATCCACACCAAAAGCAACTTTTCTACATCTTCCAGAATACGTGGCCGTTGCTTTGATATTCTCGTGACTCCTTATGCTACATCTAGTTCTCTTAGTTCTTTCTTCTTTAATATTGTGCAAATTGTTGACGTAGACTTCTTATAAAATCTTGCGATGGCGGCCACTTTCATACCTTGTTCGTGCTTCTCGATGATTTCCTTCTTAACTTCTACTGTAATCATCTCCTTCTTCTTACTGCCTTCCTTTTCAACCCTTTTCTTCATTGGGGCCATTTTCGTAGTGCACAGTTAATAAATAACAGTCACTAAATTTGAACACACAAAAAAAAAAAATGCTTTACGCACATACACGTGGTCACAACGCTAGCACGAATGTTCACTACAATGCTGACTGTATACGAATGAGGTATGCCGACTGAGACCGAGCATGTGAGACGATTAACCACAATCCCGAGCAGCACGTGATCACGTAATGCTCGGCAGGCAATTTTCAGGAAATAAAGCACAATTACAAAATGAGGAGGCACCCTTGATACACATAAACAAAGCTGCGCGCGTGTAGCAACTTAATAAACAACACCATAAATGCAGAGATACACTGTTAACACCTCACATTTTCCTAAAGCACATTTCTAGGGGTTACTACCATAAAACAATAAAAACAATTTCCAGTTGCCTTTCTGCTAGTGGAATCTGTTATAAACTGGTAGTAAACTATATCTAATTGCATTTGCGATAATACCGATAGCTGGAATTGTGTTGGTTTTTACGTTATTATGGTGAAATGTGTTTCCCCTTCACTGATATAAAAAACATAAATACATTTTCAGAATCTTCTCTTCATTCCTATCGTGTTGTGTTCAGTTGGGGTGATTCTGCATTCGACTGCCATTTCTTGTAAACACAAAGGTGAATCGTGCATAAGCGAATTCAGTTCGTGTTATATAAGATATCGTTCCCCTATTTATAAATCATGTATGATCGAATTCGTGTAGTGTAAACACGTGTTATACGAGGACTGACTGTACTCGTATTGCAAGAACTTGCTCGTTTATCAAGCTAAAATTTATTAAAAATTTTTGCTCGTCTTGCAAAACACTCGCAGACCAAGTTACTCGCAATCCAAGGTACCACTGTAACTTGATTGTGTAATAAGGCTAAATTTCAAGCACTGCAAGAGTTTTGTATAACTGTTTTTCAACGGAGAAGACATTGGAATAATTTAATGCTTACTAATTAAGATTTGATTATATACACTTTGATTATCTATGCATTTTTTATTTATTTTTTTTTTAAATAATTTTTTAGTTTATATTTTTTTATATTTTTTATTTTTTTTAGTTTATATATATTATTAGCCATATAGTGCAAGGAAGCCTGAGACTTATGCTGCACCAGGCAAAAAAAACCCAACTAATTTCTGAGTTACCCTGAGAGAGGGGGGGGGGAAGAGAGAGAGAGAGAGAGAAGTAGAAAGGAATCACCAAGAAAGAGAAAAATGATGATATCCAGCTCAGGACCCTGGATGTGCCAAGCCCATACTCACCAGATGTGAGCCCCTGAGGTCATATATATATATATATATATATATATATATATTTTTTTTTTTTTGCTGGCCCTCAGGTGTGGGCAGCCTGGAAGCGGGATCGCTGGCACCCACGGGTATAGCACTACTTCCGGTGGGTGTGGGATTTTGGTGCATGAAGCACTGTTAAAATAGTAGTAGTAGTAGTAGTAGTAGTGGCATGTGATGCAAGAAAGCAAATGTATGAGCTTATGCAGCATCAGCCAAAAAAAAAAAAAAAAAAATCACACCATTCCCTCCAAATGCCTGTCCAGTTCCTCCTTAAATTTATTCAACCTATCAACTTCCACAACGACAGATGGAAGTTTGTTCCAGCAATTAACCACCCGCTGGCTAAAGGCAAATTTCCGCACATCTATTCTACATCTGTCCTTTCTTAATTTGAATTTATGCCCCCTTAGGTTCGTAATCTGAACAAGTGGAAGGATTCCATCAGAATTCAGCGTGCTGAATCCATTCAAGGCCTTATACACCTCAATCAGCTTACCGTGCAGGTGCCTAGTCTCCAGCCACTGCAATTTGCAGAACTTAAGCCTCTCTTGATAAGAGGATCCCTTCATTCCCCTCACCAATCTTGTTGCCCTTCTCTGTACACGCTCAAGTAAATCTACATCCTTCCTAAAATGAGGCCTCCAGACCTGTACGCAGTACTCAAGGCGTGGCCTGACCATTGCCTTGAGTAGTAGACCAAGCCCAGTACCAAGTGACTTTGGGTGACCATTAGGGAGCAGCTGTCCAGGTGCCAGCTGCTCCCTGGTGGAAAAGAGGCCTGCTATACAGGTCTGTTTCGCAGAGGTTGTGCACAAATTCAGTTTATCAGGTGCAGATAGACAGAAGTCTAGGTGCCACCTTAGACACAATAATAATAACAATAATAATGTACAATGTTATTAAGTTTCTGAGTGCTCTTCAGTTCATAGCTAAACTTTATTCAACGATCATTTATTGATAACCATGTACAGTACATGTAACATTATTCAGATACTTAGTAAAAATTAAAATAAAAATGTTTCTAATTAAGTAAGCTTTTTTAATAATGACTGCTTTCGTAAATTTATTATTATACGCAAAACACTAGAAGCAGAAATGATGTCACTAATCTGTGTAATGCTCTAAAAATCAAAACCCATTACTCCTACTTCATACTGAGTGTAGACTTTTCTTCTTGTATTTTAATGTGCCATTATCTCAATAAATATCGTTTATTTTAAGCAGTATGGGAAAAAAAAAAAAAAAAAAAATTACAAAACAATCCCCTCTAAATATTTGTCCATTTCCTCCTTAAATTTATTTAACCTATCAACTTCCACAACGACAAATGGAAGTTTCTTCCAGCAATTAACCACCTGCTGGCTAAAGGCAAATTTCTGCACATCTATTCTACATCTGCCCTTCCTCAATTTCAATTTATGCCCCCACAGGTTCGTAATCTGAACAAGTGGAAGAATCCCATCAGAATTCAGCATGCTCAACCCATTCAAGGCCTTATACACCTCAATAAGATCACCTCGCAGGTGCCTAGTCTCCAGCTGCTGCAATTTTTAGAACTTAAGCCTCTCCTGGTAAGAGGATCCCTTCATTTCCCTCACCAATCTCTGTACATGCTCAAGAAAATCTACATCCTTCATAAAATGAGGCCTCCAGACCTGCACGCAGTACTCAAAGTGTGGCCTGACCATTGCCTTATACTGAGGGACAATCACCTTTTCCCTGCTAACAAAATTCCTGTATATCATTGACAACACCCCAGGAGCTGCCCTGGCAGCCTGTCTGCATTGCTCAGAAAACTTCATATCTGACTGCACAATTACTCGCAGGTCTTTTTCATTTTCTACCTCCTTAAGTGTAGTACCACACAGTTTGTACGTTTCTCTGAGGTTACTTCTACCCATATACAGTACTTTGCATTTTTCAATGAAGAGGTGTTGATCAGATACCAGTAGAGCCGTAGGTGTTGATCAGATACCAGTAGAGGTATGAAGAAGTCTGGGAGAAGAAGGAATCGATATCCTATGGAACTTTATGGAAAAACTGTGGCAGCAGGAGAGGATACCCGATGAGTGGAGGGAAAGTATACTTGTGCCAATCTATAAAGGAAAGGGGTGATGTGCAAGAATGTGAGAACTACAGGGGAATAAAGTTAATGTCTCATTCGATGAAGATCTGGGAAAGAATTGTGGAAGGAAGGATAAGGCAGGAGACGGAAATAGGAGAGGAACAGTTTGGTTTCATGCTGGGAAGAGAAACAACAGATGCGGTCTTTGCTTTAAGGCAGGTGATGGAAAGATACAGTGAGATGCAAGCAGAGTTGCACATGGTGTTCATAGACCTGGAAAAAGCATATGATAGAGTGCCCAGAGGAGATGCATGGGGGAGAAGGGTGCATCAGAAAAGTACGTAAGGCTTGTGAAGGAAATGTACGAGGGAGCGGTGACTCAGGTTAAGAGTAGTGTAGGTATGACTGAGGGGTTCTCTGTAGAAGTTGGACTGCACCAGGGATTAGCTCTTAGCCCATATCTGTTTGATCTGGTAATGGATGTGTTGGTGAGAGAAGTGAAGAGTAGAGCACCATGGAGTATGCTGTTCACGGATGATATTGTACTGTGCGAACCATCCCAAGGAAAGGTAGAGAAGAAATTGGAGGAATGGAGGAAAGCATTGGAAGAGAGAGGCATGAGGATAAGTAGAACAAAGACAGAATATATGGTATTGAATGGAGAAGATGAGAGTTCTATAAAACTGCAGGAGGAAAAGCTACCATCAGTTTCGAAATTTAAGTATCTGGGATTGAACGTTGAGAAGGATGGAGGTTTGAGTGCAGAAATACAGCATAGAGTGCAATGTGGATGGTTGAACTGGAGAAAAATGAGTGGGGTGCTGTGTGATAAGAAAGTAAACTGTAGAATGAAGGGAAGTGTGTTTAAAACTGTGGTTAGACCTTCATTGATTTACGGTGCTGAGACATGGGCGATTACAAGGGCTCAGGAGAAGAAGATGGAAGTGGTGGAGATGAGGATGCTAAGATGGATGTGTGGTGTGACGAGGAAGGACAGGATAAGAAATGACTACATCTGAGGCACGGTTAAGGTGGGCCTCTAAGTAAAAAAAATGCAGGAATTTAGGTTGAGGTGGCTTGGACATACGGAACGAAGAAGTGAGGAGTATGTGGGGAAGAGGTGTGAAAAGTTGAAGGTGATAGGGAAGAGGAAGACACCTAAGCTGAGATGGAAGGACAAGGTGGCAGAGGATTTAAAAGAGAGAGGGTGGAGGAGAGAGGAAGCCCAGGATAGGGAGGAATGGAGTAAAAGAATTAAGGACAGAAATGCCGACCCCATATAAACGTGGGAAGAAGGCGAAGATAAAGAAGAAGAATGTTAAACTTCAGTTGCCATTTCTCAGCCCATCTGCCCAAATTTTCTAGATCCTGTTGCAGTAACACACTGCCATTACTGTCATTAACAACCCTGCCAACCTTTGTATCATCTGCAAACTTCGATACTAAGCCTGATATACCTTCATCAATATCATTGATAAATATACAAAACAACAGTGGACCAACACCAAACCCTGTGGGACTCCACTAATAACATTAGTCCACGAAGAGCAGCACCCATTGATTACCACCCTCTGTCTTCTCCCACTCAACCATCCTTTTATCCATTGTAGCAACTTACCCTTAATACCATTCTGCTCCAATTTGTACAGTAGTCTTCCATGCGCAACAGTGTCAAAAGCTTTCCTGAAATCCAAGTATATGATATCAAAATTATTTTTTGCATCCAGTTCCTTTGTAACCACATCATAATAACCAATCAAATTTGTCAGACAAGACTTTCCCTTAATAAACCCATGCTGTGTCTGAATTATTGTTGCAGTCTTGTCTAGATGATCCTGCAATGCATCTTTAACCAGTGACTCCATTATTTTACCCGGAACAGAAGTTAAACTAACTGATATGTAATTACTCGTGTTACCCTTCAATCCCCCCCCTTTGTGAATTGGGGACACATTTGCACATCTCAAATCCGTGGGGACCTTCCCTGAGTCCAATGATGCTCTCATAATTATGGCTAAGGGTTTGCTTACTTCCTTTGCCACCTCCTTTAATATAACTGGATAGATCCCATCCACCCCAGGTGCCTTTCTTATGTTTAACTTCAACAATTTCTCCTCCACTTTGTTCTCAGTTATTACAAAATCATTAAGCACCCTGTTACAATTTGATAACTCTGTGGCATTTTCAAACCTTAATAACTCCTCATGCGTGAATGTAGATTCAAAATACTCATTCAGTTTGTTTACTATCTGAGCAGGATCATCAACAGTGGAACCATCGATATCAAGTGGACCAATCAGATTCATTGGATATTCAGTGGACCAAAGATTTCTCTTAATCTGCCTTCGCCTGCCTAACCTCCTTTGTGACTTTATTACAGACTAGCTTATATATATCATAGGCTTCTGTGTCGCCTGATAATTTATATGCATCCCATGCATTTTTATTCTCTGCCACGAGTCTCAGTTCATTTTACAACCATTTAGGCCTAAACCTTGAACAATATTTCTTAACAGGTATGAAACATTTAGTAGCTTCCACTATTAATTCCTTGAATGCTTCCCACTTAGAATTTGCTGTTGGTAGCCTCATTTAAAAACTGTCTGAGACCACTATAGTCACCTTTACAGAAGCAAAAACCCCTTTCTTTAACCCTAATGGTAATTATATCTTTAAGTAAATTCCACATCAGTACACTGTGATCACTGCCACCTAATGGTTCCTTTATCTGCAAATTCTTAATACACGAATGATCACTGCTGATAACCAAATCAAGAGTATTACCCTCTCTGGTTGCCTCTCGAACATGCTGCTGCAGAAAACAATCATCCAATAAATCCATAAAAGTCTTACTAGTGTGCGAGTGACCAACCCATAAGTTCCAGTCCATATCTGGGAAGTTAAAATACCCCATTATAAGACATTCTGATTTATTAGCCCACTCTATTTCTCTGTACAAAAACTTATTAGGCCTATAACACACTCCTACTCTTATTTTTGCTTTTGCAGTGCTTATGTCACACCAAACTGACTCAACAGTGCACTGTTCATCTATATCAACTGGATGCACTTCTTTTGATTTTATGTTTTTCTCAATTAACAGCATAACACATCCTCCCTTCCTATCCTTTCTGTACACATTGTACTCTCCAAATTCCAGTTCTGCATTCCTTATATCTGTGTGACACCACGTCTCTGCTATCCCAACAATATCCACCTTTGATGTCTTGACCAGCACTTCAAATTCATCTAATTTATTTTCTATACTTCTAGCATTGGTATACATGCAAGTATACATGTACCTATTCTTATTATTAGTTTCCCTAACACATTGAATAATGTTTATATGGATAGTAGTTGTTTTTTGCTTTAAGAGACAATAGCCATTGTCTCTTAAAGCTTGTTTTTTGGCCAATAAACAAGCATATTAATGGTGCCGTGATGCTTTCTTTCAATCAGATGCATAATTTGAGAATGGCATGTGATGGCAAGATCACCAGCATACAGGTATACTATGATTTTTAGCATTTCTCACCAACCATTGAAGTAAAAATGAAAACCAAAATCTTAAAAAGCTTTATATTTAAATTTACAATAAATTTACATAGATCAAACAAAACAAAACAAAATGTGTGATTATACAAATAAATGCTACTGATAATAAAATACTGAATTAAGATAGGATAAAACAAATGTAGTTTACAGTGAATGTACAAATAAAATGATAATAAAATACTGAATTAAAATGCAATAAAATATACCAGATTAAAAGTGCTAAAATAACTGAAGCTTTCAAAGGCTTCTGCCTTCTTCCTCAATAGAGGAAGCTTCAGTTATTTTAGCGCTTTTAATCTAGAATATTTTTTCAAAGAGCTTCTGCCTTCTTCCTCAACAGAGGAAGCTTCAGTTATTTTAGCGCTTTTAATCTAGTATATTTTATTGCATTTTAATTCAGTATTTTATTTGTACATTCACTGTAAACTTCATTTGTTTTATCCTATCTTAATTCAGTATTTTATTATCAGTAACATTTTATTTGTATAATCACACTTATTTTGTTTTGTTTGATCTACTGTAAATTTATTGTAAATTTAAATATAAAGCTTTTTAAGATTTTGGTTTTTACTTCAATGGTTGGTGAGAAATGCTAAAAATCATAGTATGAATATACCCAAACCCAGAGGCCTATTTGAAGAGCATACAGGTATGTTTTGAGTGTATCAGGAATGCATTTAGTTATTGGACTGATCCTTATGGAAAAGAATGTGGCACTAAGCACAGAATCCTGGAGAACTCCTTCTTCCACATATGTTTGAGAAAGAGCAGAATGAAGGCATGCCTGAAAAGTTTAGTTGCACAAAATGTTCTGGACAAGTTCTGGAAGTGCCCTCAAAAGTCAGATTCATATAGATCACAAAGAATCCCTTGCCAAGTGGTGTCAAAAGCTTTCTTTTAATATAAAGACATATCGTCACTAAATGCTCATTTCTGAAAAATGCATTTTGAAAGTTTGCTTCAGCTTTGACCACGAGATTGAGTGTGGCTCTTTGAAAGCCATATTGATTTTGACATAAAATGTTTCAGCCTCTAGGAACCATGTCAATCTCGCATTACTTATTATCTTTTTTCAAGTGTTTTCTCTAAACAAGTCAGTAATTTGTTGGATCAGAATGATCTTTCCTTAGGTTCAAAAATGCTAACACAATAGAATGACACCAACTACCAGGGTAGGTTCTCATCAAAGGTTCCATTAAACAACCATAATAAAGGAGTTAGAAAATTTTCACTGAAATTATCAGTCACTGGATAATAAACTCCATCAGGGTCTGAAGCACTATTACTTTGCATAAAATACTTTGTACCTCTTAATGCAGTGCACTTACACAATCCATGATCATGCAAGTGCACTGTATTATTTAGTCATAACAAGAGGAACATTTTATGAAGGTTAGTGTGTAGTGCTAAAAATTCAAATTATATTTTTTTCTGTCTGTATTTTATGTGAGTGGAAAGGCTGTCTCACATACATCAATGCTCAAGGTTTTTCAAACATTTTATAAACACCTTTTTAAAGGAATGGTTATAGGAGGGTATTTACCATTAATTCTTCTAATTTTATTCCTGACTGTTGCAATGCTTGTGGATCTGTTTATAGTAGAAGCATATCGGGCCCATGCTTTTTTCTTACTCATCTGTATTATGTGACAAGCTTTGGCAGTTACTTAAACTATATCAGATTAGCAGTGGTTGGGCATTTTCAAAATAAATTTTCCAATAGTTATTCTTTTTTTGCCTTGTAAATGGTTTAATTCAATCATGTTTTAGGGCAGTACAAGATTTGCTAGATGTTTTGGATATAGCAGATTCTGTAGCTGTGATTATCTGAGCGACATAGTTTATACAGAGACAACAGTAAAGTATGTGATGGCTCACATGTGTGCCATCATTTTTTTTGTATTTCATCCAGTAAGCTATACTAAATTTCCAGAACATTCTTAGGTAATTTTTTGGAAGAGTCTATCCATGGTATGCATACCACTGGGAAGTGGTCATTATTACGAATGACCACTTACTAATAAACACAGAGGTTTATTAGTAACCGCCCAGTCTATGAGTGAAAACAAGTTTTGAGAACATACCGAAAAATCAATTTTAGAAGTTAACCTAGAGGAGAGATGCAAGTATGTATGAATGCCATTTTTTAATGTTAGATTGTGCTTTTCAAGAAAATTTTCAATTAACTCTCCCCCTCTTGTCAAGATGGAAGGAATCCCATAAGGAGTAAAATGTGGAAATGTTATGGCTTTTGGTTCCATTGATATCCTGTTGCTGAGGTCCAGAACGGTCTCACCTATCTGGTCTTCTGATCATTTTATCTTTAGTCATACCCTCAAAAAACTTTAAAAATATTTTAAATATATTTTGAAAATAGACAATCACTTAGCTTTTCATTGATGTTATTTCACAACCTTAAATTCTTAGCTAGACATGGCTTTAAAGTAAGATTATGTCTATATACAAAATAGTAAATAATCTGATCTTATCATTCAATATTTATCTTCAAATGTGCCTTACAAAAACTTTGTAATAACTGTTTGTTTAATATTTATATTAAAACAAAAGGTGCACATTTAAGCTTAGTTAATGTTTAATTAAATATTCTGAATACTTATGATTGGAATCTTTTATAAACTTTTCTACTTTTAAACAGTATATTTAAAATTTTACTGTTTTATGATTAACTCAAGAATTTTAATCTGAATATAAATATGGTTCTCCTTTATTGTACACAGCATTTGTTGTTTATATTTGAATTAATACACAATACAAATAGAACTAATCCTCTATAATGTATGATTAAATTAAATAAATAAATAAAAATATAAATAAATAAACAGATAATATGCTAATATTATTAATTTAGAATATATGCTAATCAGCATATATTCTAACTTTAAAGCTGAAAGTACAGGAGAGCCAATATGTTCAAATGCAACAGAAGCTGCACTTATTGACTATTTACATATTCTATAAAGTACTGGAGAGCTGAAATTACCAACATTAATTTAATTTTGCCTCACTAACAGCCACCACCAAAGTATTGGTAAATGATCAAAGCAATGATAACACAAATAGAATCCATTATAAATTTCTATAACTACAGAAATATATTCATTTCTATTCAAAGCTACAGGATACTGAACTAGCAGCCTGATAATCATTAAAGCAGTAATGCATAAATTTCTTGAAAGGAATGATGGCTATGGTGGCTGAATGTCTTTAAAAATTCATTTTCTTCACTCCCATCTGTTTTAACCTCAATTTGGGAGATGTAAGTGATGAGCAAGGAAACACATTCATCAGGATATCTGGTCTACCATTTATCTTGGCAATATATTGTTTTGTTTGTGCAAGAAACATTTACAAACTGTGGAAATCAGTTACTCTCATACACTGATACTAATATTTCAATTATATTTCAAGTTACTAATATTTCAATAGTGACTTTAGGTTTTCGTTGCAAAGTATAGGTACGTTTTGTTCAAAATATAGTTTTCAGCCCTTTGCTAAAGTTAACCAAAACACAGAAATTTTGGGGCATTAATTTATAAGTGATTCAGCCTACAACAGCAATTTTTTATTATAAAAAGACACTTACCTATACTAAGCTCCATGTATGGTTCATACTCTTGGGTGTCATAACCTGCAATTAAAAATAACTGTTCTCAGCTTTCTACTACAATATTCCTTATAACCAAAGAATAATAAATATGAAATTGTAATGGTATCAAACTTTTAATTCTAGGTTTTGGGATAGTGTTTAAAACTACATAAATTCTCTAAATAGTAACACATGTTAAGCGTACTTGTGCTACCAAGGGCCTATATTCCTACTGTAATTTATGGACATGTAGAATTAGATGTGTACATAGCTGCAGGAGGTCTGTACTACATTTTCAACTACAACTGCAATTAAATTTCAGATTTTCTTATTGAGGGATTTGAATGTTAAAGTTTTTAAGACCTGTAGAACTCTTACCCATGTCTGCACCAGCAAAAAACAGAGTGCAATAACATTCCTACCACAAAACCCATAAGGATGTGGCAGACTGTGAAAAGACAGCCAGATTAAGTGACTGAGGGTTTCAAAAGACTGCCTTTCATCACATTTACAGCATAGTCAAGAATAAAGCCCAAGCAGGGATAGAAATAACATCACCCAACCACAAGGTAAAATTTGTTCTATAATCTCCCTCAAATATTAACAGAAAATTTATTTATGACTATGTTGAGTATAATGAACATCTTAAAAGAAAAAAATATATATAGAATAGATAATCAAATGAGAATGTCCAATTATATCACAATTTTTGTGAGATTAACTGGAACTTGTGGATTGGTCACTCATCTAGTAGTCAAGCATTTCTAGAATTGGTGGATGACTACTCCTTACATTGACATGTTAGAGATGCCGCAAGAGAAAGGAATATTGTCAACCTAGTAATCAGTAAGGATCGAACAGATAAGAATCTTCAAATAAAGGAACCACTCACCATGATCACAGTGTATTAAAATGGCATCCAGTTAAAGAAGTAAAAAAAAGAAAGGGCAATTATATAAAATATACTTTTCACTAGATAAGTTTTAAATTAGGTTAACCAGTAAGCGAGAAGACAACTTTTTTTTTTTACAAATTTTTAACCTAATCGGTTCCAATAATCTAAATTAGAACTGTGAAATTTCTGAATTCTGTCTTTGGTCCTGAGAATTTCTGCAAAAGCAAGTTTTTTAGTGCAACCCAATTTTAGTTGCATTCTACAAAGTCAGTTTCCAAAGTGACTTACTCTAAACAACCAAAACCCTAGTCTGATTTAAAGAATTCAGTAAAATATTCAGAAACATCAATTTTAATCCATACACTAGAGAAAAAATGGATCAAAAATTTATAAAATAATTTCAGACTGACTTACCAATAAATCTAATTTACAAATTATTCAAGCGGAAAAGCATATTTTCTTTAGAGAAAACTCAATAATGTTCTTCTTAAACAAATTAAATGTATTCAGAAAGCTTTTCAGAACTCAAACTATAAAATTAATCTATACTAACATGATTTATGTAATATGCAAAATTATTATGATTTTTTTTTTAAATTAAGTATATTACACTATAAAGATTTAGGCTATTTTATTGATTAAGAAAATCAAAATTACTTATCATACAAGATCAGAATTTCATTACAATACAATTTAGCACTGACAAACTATCAATTAATTAGAGAGGATTATTATAAAAAGTTAGTTCTGTTTTTTTTTTTTTTTCAATCAAAGCAATTAAGGCTATGAGATGTCACTTCAGCAGGTTTATAAACTGCATGTATTCTATGGTCAGTTTGCCTGTTTTTTTGAATGAAAAAACAAGTTTCCAGGAGATAAACAATGCAACCTTCAACCAATAAACTCAGCCATATGCAAAAAAAAAAAGCACAAAAATTCCTCCCATTTCAACATGATTCAAAACAAACATTTTCCATATGGTGTTAAAGGACAGTAATTGTAATCACTGCACTACACTTGTGCAACAAAAAGAAGTACATAATTAAATTTGAGATTGTGTTAATAATAAACCACAAAGTTTTTTATATGCAGCTTAGCAAGTGGACACATCCAACAATGTAAAAGGCAAGCAAAAACACTGCAGTAAATATGTAGTGCACTGAAGTAAAAAAAAACAAAAAAACACTGCAATTCATATCAAAAGGATGTCGCCCTGATATAACAAATGCAGAATTTGAATTTGGAGAGTACAATGTGTTCAGAAAGGATAGACAAGATAAATAGGGAGGAGGGGTTATGCTGATAGTTAAGAAACACAAAATCTAAGTAAGTGCATCCAGTTGACATTGGTGGACAGTGCACTGTTGAGTCAGTTTTGTGTGACATAAGCAGTGGGAAAGCAAAAATTAGGTTAGCAGTGTATTATAGGACTAATGACTCTGATTTATATCAGGGCGACACCATGTCTCTGATATCCCAACAATATCCGCATTTGATGTCTTGACCAGTACTTCAAATTCATCAAATTTATTTTCTATACTCCTAGCATTGGTGTACATGCAGGTATACAAGCAACTGTTCTTACTCTTACTTACCCCAACACAGCCCATGTATTTACTTGTTTCATGATGACTTCCAACAGTTCCTGAAATCTCCAGCAACTTGCTTTCCTGGCTGCTGCTTATTCCAATAGAAGTTGTGCAAGAATCACTTCCAACTCTGCCTGTGACTACTGTTAATCTATTGGTCTGTGAATCCCCTCCCAAAGCTAACAGTTTTCGACCCATCTAGCATCAGCAAATATTCTTGCACCCTTTCTTTTTATAAGTATACCATCCTGTATACAGGAATACCTCGCATAGCACAGTTAATTCGTGCCAAAAAAATACTGTGCTATGCGAAACCGCGCTGATCGAAGGTATTATTAGTATATATTTTAATGTAATGCGTTTCGACAATTTGATTATATGGGTCGAGTTGCAAAAATGTTTAGGTGTTTGTTTACTATAAATTCATATATACTAAATTCTTCCAAAAAAAGAAACTAAAATGATAAAAATGATGTGAGCAATACACGAAGGAACCAGATTTTTCATGCTTCCTTCGTATATCGTGGCCGTGAAATCCAACCGTAACCGGAGGTGTGGCACCATCATGATATCCAAGCCTGAGGCGAGATTCGAACCCGCGACCTTTGGGTTGCCAGGCAGGCACTTTACCCACCTTGGCTAGCCCAGTCGGCAATGACTGTGATGAGTACAATGAACAACTATATAGAGAAACAGAGGGCTATTATATCAGAATGTATTATAATGGGGAATTTCAACTTCCCAGATATTGACTGGAACTTATGTTGTTGTTGTTATTTGGTTTTTAGGAGCATTAGCAACTAAGGCCATATTGCTCTGGGATATGCGGTGGTCATTTCCTGACCTTTCCGCATCCTCCGTATTTGGTGGTGACGGGCTCGAACCCCGGTCTAATCAAGAAACATGTGTTACGCACTGCTGCTCCTTCCCACCTGGCTACGGAGGCGCCCTGGAACTTATGGGTTGGTCACTTGCACACTAGTAAGACTTTTGTGGATTTATTGGATGACTGTTTTCTGCAGCAGCATGTTCGAGAGGCAACCAGAGAGGGTAATACTCTTGATCTGGTTATCAGCAGTGATCATTCATGTATTAAGAATTTGCAGATAAAGGAACCATTAGGTGGCAGTGATCACAGTGTACTGATATGGAATTTACTTAAAGATATAATTACCATCAGGGGTAAAAGGAAGGGTTTTTGCTTTCGTAAGGGTGACTACAGTGGTCTAAGACAGTTTTTGAATTCTGTACAGGGGTAAAAGGAAGGGTTTTTGCTTTCTTAAGGGTGACTACAGTGGTCTAAGACAGTTTTTGAATTCTATACAGTGGGACCAACTGATGAGGCTACCAACAGCAAATTTAAAATGGGAAGTATTCAAAGACTTAATCTTGGAAGCTACTAAGCTTTTCATACCAACAAAGTAATATTGTTCAAGGTTTAGGCTTAAATGATTGTCAGATGAACTGATGAGATTCTTGACAGAGAAGAAAAATGCAAGGAGTGCATGCATACCAGGCGACACAGAAGCCTATGACAGATATAAGCTAGTCTGTAATCTAGTCACAAAGGAGGTTAGGCAAGCAAAGGCAGATTACAAGAAAGATTTGGCAATGGATGCAAAGAAAAACAGAAAAGACTTCTTTACTTATATAAACTCTAGAAGGAAGGGGATGAATCAGATTGATACACTTGATATTGATAGTCTGACTGTTGATGATCCTGCTCAGATAGCTGACAAACAATGAGTATTTGCATCGACATTCACACATGAGGAGTTATTTAGGGAAGGAAATGCCAAAAGTTTATCAAACTCTAACAAGTAACTAATAGATTTTGTAATAACTGAGAGCAAAGTGGAGGAGAAATTGTTGAACTTAAACATAAGAAAGGCACCTGGGATAGATGGGATCTATTTAGTTATATTAAAAGAGGCAGAAAAGGAAGCAAGCAAACCTTTTGCTATAATTTTGAGAACATCCTTAGACTAAGGGGGGGTGCCCATGGACTGGAGATGTATAAATGTATCCCCAATTCAAAAAAGGGAATCAAAGAATGACATGAGTAATTACAGACCTGTTATTTTAACTTCTGTTACGGGAAAAATAATGCAGTCACTGGTTAAAGAAGCATTGCAGGATCATCTAGACAAGACTATACAGTAATAATTCAGAGAGAGCATGGGTTTGTCAAGGGGAAGTCTTGTCTGCCCAATTTGATTGGATACGGTAATGTGGTCAAAAAGGAATTGGATGCAAAAAATAATTTTGATATCATATACTTTGATTTCAGCAACAGTATCAAAATCTTTTGATACTGTTGCACATGGAGGATTACTCTTCTCAATCTTCAAACAGGCCTCTGGGATCGGGAATATTCATGTTCACAATAACTGCACAATCCTAAACCAACCATTATTAAATAAATTAGAGTTGTGCTATATTAAGATAATAATGATAAAAATGAAATAAAATAAATAGAATAATATAATTACACCAAATAAAACTGATAAAATAAGATACCCGTCTGTACAATAAAAATATAAAATTTAAAATACAATAAAATAAAACAATGGATAAAAGCAATAAAACACCAATAAAAGGAATAAAATACCGAAGCTTTCAGAGGCATCCGTCTCCTTTTTCAACAGCGAAGCTTATCGTACAGTACATCCTTAAATATCAGCAGGCTCATGGTTCACAGCATATGTTTCTACTGGAGCATGGGCAGTATTATCTCCATGTGCACTGGAACCGGAAATGGTTAAGGAGCGTGCCAGGCGGAACCACTCATGCCGAACAAGAACCACAGCTTCGAAGAGTTGTTGAATGCGGATTCCCTTGTCTCAGTTAATAGTGTTGCTCTCAGAGGAGAAAATCTGCAAGCTCTCGAGACACTTGTGGTCCCAAAATCTGTTATTGTTGTTATTTGGTTTTTAGGAGCATTAGCAACTAAGGCCATATTGCTCCGGGATATGCGGTGGTCATTTCCTGACCTTTCCGCATCCTCCGTATTTGGTGGTGACGGGCTCGAACCCCGGTCTAATCAAGAAGCGTGTGCTACGCACTGCTGCTCCTTCCCACCTGGCTACGGAGGCGCCTCCCCAAAATCTGTGTGCCCAGTCACAATTAACAGCTTCATCAGGAGAGATTTGATGGTGCTCCTCCCAAAAATGCTCTGCCACAGCAGATCGCCCATGATCAGTGGTCTTTATCACGCTCATATGTTTTCCCCCAAACTGACGCTTTGTTTCGCCAACATAACATTCCCTGCAATCCGGGCATTTTTTTCTCATATACGATGCCACTTACACATTCCACAGGTATGTGGTCCTTAACCTGTGACACCAGTGTGTGCAACTTCCACCCTGATAGCTGCACAGAGCATGTCTGGCAATTGCACAAAACACCAGTTATACATTCAGTTAGGCCTAGATAGTAGGGAATGCATGCGGTGGCAATGGGTGTAAATGGCTTTCTACGTCCGTGCCCCGCTACTTGGATACATTTATCTATGATCCTCTGGGGGGTAGCTGCATTTTCTGAGATCTGCTGTGACACAACATTTAATTTCTTCTTTTCTATCCTCAGAGGTGCTGCAATGGGACCCAGCCCTATCCAGTAATACCCTAATGACACTGTTCTTGTGACGTTTGGCTTGTGCTGTATTGTAATGTGTGTATTGGCCCGGCACATGGGTTTCCTATACACAATGGTTTTCACTCTAGGGTCTTCTCTATGTACCAACACATCAAGGAAAGCGAGGGTACCCTCTACTTCCGCCTCCGAGGTGAACTGAATAAACGGGAAAATCTATTGAGGAAATCAAGCACATCATCCTCTTTCCCCCTCCGAATAATTGGTAATTGTATTGTTTCCTTGCGCACATGGGGAGAACCGACACATCAAAAATCCTGTATTCGAGCTCCTACATAGCTAAATTTGCTATTACAGCACTAATAGGGGAGCCCATTGCTGCCCCATGAACCTGCTTATACATTGTGGTTTGAAATACTATGGTGGTACTCGAGAAACAGCTCCACCCCACTACAAATATCCTCCGCGCTTAATGGAGTCCTATTCCTTAGGGTGTCATCTTTCTCCAATGCCACATATGCACATTTTTTGGAGGAGCACCATCAAATCTCTCCTGATGAAGTTGTTATCGTCGACCGGGCACACAGATTTTGGGACTGCAAGTGGCTCGAGAGCTTGCGGATTTGCTCCTCTGAGAGCAACACTATTAATAGAGACAAGAGAATCTACATTCATCCCCTCTTTGAAGCTGTGGTTCTTGGACAGGATGAACGGTTCCACCTGGCACACTCACAAGCCATTTCCGGTTCCAATGCACATGGGGAGAATACTGCCCATTCTCCTGTAGAAACATGTGCTGTGAACCGTGAGCCTGCTGATATTTAAGGATGTACTGTACGATAAGCTTCACTGTTGAAAAAGGAGGCGAACGCCTCTAAAAGTTTTGGTGTATTATCACTTTTATTGGTGTTTTATTGCTTTTATCCAGCGTTTTATCTACATTGTTTTATTTTATTGTATTTTAAATTTTATATTTTTATTGTACAGACAGGTAACTGATTTTATCAGTTTTATCCAGTGTAATTATATTATTCATTCTATTTATTTTATTTCATTTTTATCTTTATTATCTTAATACAACACAACTCTAATTTATTTAATAATGGTTGGTGTAGGAGTATACAGTTATTGCGAACATGGAAGATTACTGTACAAATTGGAGCAGTATGGCATTAAGGGCAAGTTACTACAATGGATAAAAGGAAGGTTGAGTAGAAGAAGACACAGAGTAGTAATCAATGGACACTGCTCTTTGTGGACTAAAGTTATTAGTGGAGTTCCTTAGGGATTGGTGTTGGGCCCATTTTTGTTTTGTATATTTATCAATGATATTGACGAAGGTATGTCAGGCTTAATGTCAAAGTTTGCAGATGCTACAAAGATTGGCAGAGTTGTTAATGACAGTATGTTACTGCAACAGGATCTAGAAAAGTTAGGCAGATGGGCTAAAAAGTGGCAACTGAAGTTTAACATTGACAAATGCAAAATATTGCATATGGGTAGCAATAACCCTTAGAGAAAAGTACCAACTGTGTGGTACTACAATCAGGGTAGTGGAGAATGAAAAAGAACTTGGGGTAATTGTGCAATCAGATATGAAGTTTCTGAGCAGTGCAGACAGGTGGCCAGAGCAGGTCATGGGATCTTGTCAGTGACATACAGGAATTTTGCTAGAAGGGATAAGGAGGTGTTTATCCCTTCGTATAAGGCAATGGCCAGGCCACAACTTGAATATTGCGTACAGGTCTGGAGGCCTCATTTTAGGAAAGATTTAGAGTTGCTTGAGTGAGTACAGAGAAGGGCAACAAGATTGGTGAGGGGAACAAAGGGGTCCTCTTACCAAGAAAAGCTCAAGTTGTGCAAATTGCAGCATCTGGAGACTGGGCACCTGTGAGATAATCTGAGTGAGGTGTATGAGGCCTTGGATGGTTTGAGCAGGCTAAATGCTGATGGGATTCTTCCTCTTGCTGAGATTACAAAACTGAGGGGACATAAACTCAAATTGAGGAAAGACAGTTGTAGAATAGCTGTGCGGAAATTTGCCTTTAGCCAGCAGGTAGTTGATTGCTAGAACAGACCTCCATCTTTTTGTGGAAGTTGATAGCTTAAATAAATTCAAGGAAGAACTGGACAAACGTTTGGAGCGAATGGATGGGTGGCCAGAGCAGGTTTCTTTTTTTTTTTGGCTGATACTGTATAAGCTTGCTTTCTTACATCGTATGGCTCTGCTAATGCTAATATAGAGAGCACCACTTATGTTAGTCCAATGTGAAGAGCATCCATTAATCACAACCCTCTGCCTCTTACCTTGCAGCGACCTATAATGACCACCTAAGGATTTTCCTTGTGATCCCAACAGTTCCCGCTTATAGAGTAACATCCGATGCAGGGCTAAATCAAATACTCAGCTAAAATACAAGCAAACAACAATAAAATTATTTCCTACATCCAGCTCACGAGTGACTCTGTCAAAATAGCTAACCAGGTTGGTTGAACGTGATTTTGCCTTTTCAAAATGCTGTTTCCTTCAGAATTCCATTTCTATCTTAATGATCCTGTGTTGCACCCTTTATCACTGCTTCTAGGATTTCCCGTAGCAGTGAAAACTTCATCTAAGAACTGCCTTTATTTATTGGAAATAAACTGACACTTATCAAATACACTTGTTTCCATCCTCAAAATTAATATATGACAACAATCCCAGATGCCTTGTTCACCATTAGGCTTGAAAGTTTTTCTAATACAGTATACCCTTGCTAATCCAGAGTAATTGGGGGGGGGGAGGTCATTCAGATTAGTGAAGCAAAAGATAGCCCTAGAAGACAAAAATACTTAGAACACAAATAAATGGAAAATTTAATGATACAGGTAGTGCTGATGAAAATAAATTAAAAATATATCACTGTAGATCCTTTATTTAAAAAGGCTCTACAGTGGGGCATTTATCAGATGGAACTGGCCTCGCACACCAACGCCACTTGATCGTTGCTGTGAATACCACTTAATGAATTCAGCTTCTTCCAGAAACACTCCTTTTCGCTTTTTTGATGCCTGTCTATTTGATACACTGCTTTTATCACGGCGCCTCCGTAGCCAGGTGGGCAGGAGCGGCAGTGCGTAGCACACGCTTCTTGATTTGTCCGGGGTTCGATCCCGTCACCACCAAATGCGGAGGATGCGAAAAGGTCAGGGAATGACCACCGCATATTCCCGCAGCAATATGGCCTTAGTTGCTAATGCTCCTAAAAACCAAAAATAGCTTTTATCACTCCCCACACCGAATTTTAAAGGAAATGTCTTTATAGATTCTTTTTGTTTTTTAATATCTGACACAGCCTGTTGGCCAATACCAAATTCTTCAGCATTTTTTTTTTTCAGGAACACAATTTCAAGTTCTATCACTTTGAATTTGGTAATGATAATTAAAGTACACTGTTTTCTTTTTATTTCACTTTTTAATTCTTTAGAACACATAATTATATAAAATATGTTAACTCATATATATGTATAAAGAAGTACGCAAATGAAACGATAAGCAATAACATCTGTCCGACTCAGAGTCAACAACGATACTGAACAACACACAAGACAATGTAATGTATGTTCACTCCCTCTCTGCACAGTCAGTCAGCATGTAGTGAGAGTTACTCATCTGCTTCCTAAATCCCATGTGGCTTTCAAAGTACAGTACTCAACTGTGAACAGAATATAAAGAATTCTTTCTTTATATTTCAATCCAGATTAATCCAGATCCAACATACAGATTAACTATAACCAGATTAGAGAGGGTTTACAGTAATATTCTGAAATTTCAATGTCAATAATTTCATGCTTCACAGCTTTGGTCTGTAAATATCAATGAAGATACCGGTTGAATTAATCAACAACATTGGCTGGGTTATTCAAGACTTTCCCAGCACCCATTACACAAGTGTCCATTCTGATTCATTCTTATCTTCTTTGTATTTCCATATGTGAAAAAGACCTTGTCTGCTTCTTTGCTCTCTTAGCCAGAAATTTCTCATAATCTGCCTTTACCAACCTAATCTTGTATGAAGTAAGATTACAGATCAACTTGTAGGAATCAGCTTTTCATCATGCTGTATCTTTACTATGCCTGTCTTTTTCTTTTTCTGTTCTATTAAACTGGCTAGCTCTTTATTCATCCATCTCAACATCCTTCGTGTCCTACATTTTCTTAATGGCAATGGATTTGCAGCTTCAGTAACCATAGCTCTAAAGCTATATCATAATTTTAATGTATTAGCACTTGTGAGCTATCCCTCAAGTTGACTGAACTTGTGTAGAACCTTAAGCTGTCATAATCTCCTTTCTTGAAATTAAAACCTATTCCTTTGCCTCTGATAATCCATCATCCAACTTAGAAATTTATGATCACCCCCCTACTAATGGTTCCTGTACTGTCAGCCCTATGGCATCTCATTTGTGGGTGATTATAAGGTCCAGAATATTTTTTTCCTAATGAGTTGATACAAATAACAATCACCTAGTTGATTTAAAATTTTTGATCTTCATGAAGAGCTTCCCTCCAACTTGTTCCAATCAATTTTGAACAAGTTGAAACTGCTCATAATAAGAGAGTCATTTTCTTGCCCGTTCCATTTGCATGTAGTGGCTCCCATTGTAATATTTTGGTCTGTACATTACTCCACTCTTGTTATACCTTTGCTTCCAACCAACTCAATGCCACACTGATTGTATACTAGCATGTATAAATTCTGAATTTGAGAAAACTCTTGTCTTTCTCAGGCTGCTTCTGAAAAGAAGTATGACATTGTAAAAACATTGTAAATCTGCAATGAAACTCATCATCCCCTATTCTGGGTGACACCATGTTTCCATCAGTCCTATTATGTCAGGAGTAGATGTCCTCAACAGGAGTCTGAAGTTAATTTATTGATGACGCACCTTCAATGTAAATTATTCGGATTGCTGTGAAGTCAGAAGTGGGGTGCCCCATGGATCAGTTCTTGGACCACTATTGTCTTTGATTTTCATAAAAAAACATTGATGACTGGGTACAAGGTGTGATGACAAAATTTGCAGATGATGTAAGGTTGGCAGGAAGTTAATGATCAGAACCAAGCAGCACTCCTTAAAGATGACTTGGACAGGCTACAAGAATGATCAGAAAACTGGCAGTTATGCTTTAATGCAGCAAAATGCAAAGTCTTATACTTTTTTTTTTTTTTTTTATGTGAACCCCAAACATGAGAAGTATTAGAACCTATAGTACTTAGTACGATGCTTGGGTTGGAGGTTGAGAAGACAAAAGAAGATATTTGTTGACATTGGACTTGAACTTCTGTAGACTGTAATTTTCAGGAAATACGTATGAAGGAAGGTTGTTCCAGAAAACGGCAGTTTAATGAATAAATGAGGAAGATGAAAAGTTGGTTCTGTGGGTTTGAAGTTGGACAGTAAACGGATGTTGGCTGGTGGCGGCACGTGTTCGGACTGTTTTGTAAGAGAGAGCGGGAATTATAGAAGCCAATTCAGAAGAACAGTGCCCATGGAAGTATCTGTAGAAGAGGCATGCAGCAGAAACAGTACGTCTATGAGAAAGCGAGTGGAGAGACTCTGTTAGAGATGAATCATTAATTAACCTAACTGCCCTCTTCTGAATGGAATCAAGAAGCCTGAGAGAGGTTTTGGGGGGCACCACCCCAGATGTGGGAACAATATTCCATGGCAGGGCGGATTTGCGATTTATACAGAGTGAGCAGCTGTTTGGAAGAAAAGTAACACCGAGAACGAAAGAGAAAACCAAGTTTTTTAGATGAAGAGGAAGCAATATTTGTAATGTGCTTGTGCCAAGAGAGATTAGAAGTCAGGGAAATTCCCAAAAGAGATATATCATTTTGCCAATTCCGTATACTTAGAAGGGTTGTTTGTGAGAAAAAGATCAAGCGTATTGGCTGTATCATTAGGATTGTCCGGTATTCTTGTAGGTAAATGAACAATCTGTACTAGGTCATTAGTAATTGCAAAAGCCTCAGCATCTCGAGATGCTGGGTCAGTGTGACTAGAAGACGGAAGCCAGCTGGAGTTGTGAACATTAAAATCACCAAGGAAAATTACCTCACTGTTAGGAAAGTTGGACTGGAGAAAGTCAAGTTGAAAGAGAGGAAGTCAAAGAGCTCCAAGTGATTAGTGGAGTTGGGAGAATGGTAGAGCCAACAGATGAATTTGGCACAATGAGGTAGAGAGATTTTAAGCCAGAGAAGATCAAAGAGAGGAGATTCCAAATTGCCAAGTCTCTGACAGGGAATATCAGAATGAACATATGCACAAGTACCACCTTTGAGGCGAAAGGATTCATACAGTGAATAATTTGGGCATCTGAGATGAGCAGTAGTTCAATCAACTGATAACTGAGATTCTGTCAGAAAAAGTACATGGGGGTTTGGCAGACTGCAAGTGGAAATGGACATCGTTGAGATTAGAATTGAGACCACGTATATTTGTGAAATGAATTAGGAAGTGCTTGGGAGGTTTACATCTTTTCGCAGATAAGCTTGCTCTATTAGTCTGACAATTCATGGTGTATTCAATAGTATGAAAAAGTGGGTGGGACATGCTGTATGAAGTAATGAAATTTTTGGATATGGCGTACACGGGTTAAGAATATACCCAGATCCTTGACATAACGTGGCCTCGACAATGCTCCCCGCATACACACTACTCGGACTCCCTCCAATCACTATCTGGCAGAGTAGAGGTAGCAAGATTATACACTTGCTGATCCAGAAGCCTCCTAGAGAGTTACCAATAGGTTCGGTCCGGTGTACTAACTAGCGGCCGGCCTGCAAACACCGTTTTAGAGCTGTACCCTCGAAATGTAAGGAATATTGGATCTCACGACAACGTTCATCATAACCTCAAAAGTCATCAATCATACTGCATGATGGAAGAGAAAGGGAAGGATTGACCGGAACATAGCTCTAGAGACTAAACATGGGTTGCACCACTTCAAGCCTCCAATAAGCAAAGTGGTGGTATTTCACCGGTTGATGAGAGTCATCTACCACCTAGTAAACTACCACCTACTTGGGGAATAGCAACCCCAAAAAAATTATACCCTTGGTGGAGTTTAATTAAA
Organism: Mastigoproctus giganteus; assembly: GCF_048544385.1. Classification (NCBI taxonomy): domain Eukaryota; kingdom Metazoa; phylum Arthropoda; class Arachnida; order Uropygi; family Thelyphonidae; genus Mastigoproctus; species Mastigoproctus giganteus. Next base: position 86,061,732 of record NC_143579.1, read on the forward strand.
ATTAGTAGAGGAAGAAAGGAATCTGGGAGTTAATACGGGCAGATTTTTTTTTTTTATGAAAACCCCAAACACGAGAGGTATTAGAACCTATAACACTTAGTACCATGCTTGGGTTGGAGGATTAGAAGACAAGAGAAGATATTTGTTGACATTAGACTTGAACTTCTGTAGACTGTAATTTTCAGGAAAGACATATGAAGGAAGGTTGTTCCAGAAAATGGCAGTTGAATAAATAAACAGGGAAGATGAAAAGTTGGTTCTGTGAGTTTGAAGTTGGACAGTAAATGGATGGCTGGAGGCGGCACGTGTTCAGATTGTTTTGAAAGAGAGAACAGGAATTATAGAAGCAAATTCCGAAGAACAGCGCCCATGGAAGTATCTGTAGAAAAGGCATGCAGCAGAAACAGTACGTCTATGAGACAGCAAGTGGAGAGAGACTGTTAAATATGAGTCATTAATTAAACTAACTACCTTCTTCTGAGTGGAATCAAGAAGCCTGAGAGAGGTTTTGTGGGCACCACCCCAGATGTGGGAACAATATTCCTAGGTAGGGCGAATTTGCAATTTGTACAGAGTTGTTGTTGTTATTTGGTTTTCAGAAGCATTAGCAACTAAGGCCATATTGCCCGTTGGATATGCGGTGGATCTTCGCATCCTCCGTTTCTGGTGGTCACAGGCTCGAATCCCAGTCTAATGAAGAAGGGTGTGCTATGCACTGCTGCTCCTGCCCACCTGGCTACGGAGGCACCTTGTACAGAGTGAACAGCTGTTTGGAAGAAAAGTAACGCCGAAAGCAAAAGAGAAAACCAAATTTTTTAGATGCTGAGGAAGCAATATTTGTACTGTGCTTGTGCCAAGAGAGATATCAACAAAGCGATATATCAACAAAGATAAGCATAAGAGCAGAAGAATACTTTTTTGCGAGATATAAGACAAGACTGAGTTTTAGAATGATTGAAATCAACTAAGTTGTCTTTGCCCCACTGGAGAATTACCCGGAGATCGACATTTAAGGAACTGGGAGCGGATATTCGAGAAGTTGAAGCTATCTGAGCAGGGCAAGGTTTCTCAAAATGAAAAGTGGAATGCAATTTGCTATCATTGGCAAACTATGCATGGGATTTCCAGTAAATGGAAGAAGGTCATTAATATACAAGAGGGGAAAGAACAGAACCTTGGGGGACACCAGCATTAGTGGAGAAGTTAGAAGACAGAGAGCAATCTGCCATCATCCTCAGTGAGCGATCAGACAGAAAACTGGATAACCAATTACAAAAAACAGTTGGCAAACCATAAGATGGAAGCTTGTTTAGAAGACCTTTATGCCAAACACGATTGAAGGCCTTTGGGATGTTAAGTGCAATTGCTTGTGTTTCACCGAACTTTTCCATTGAATTTGTCCATAAATGGGTAACATAAGCCAGAATATCACCAGTGGATCGACACTGAGGAATCCATACTGGCGATCGTTGATCAGACGGAAGGTTTCTAGGTAATTTAAGAGTTGGCAGTTAATTGACTTCTCCATTACCTTGGAAAGAGTAGAAGTAACTGCAATGGGACGATAAATGGATGGGAGGGATTTGTCACCCTTTTTAGGAAAAGGCTGGATGTGAGCAAATTTCCAAGCAGAAGGAAAAACACCTTTGGAATAAGAAAGTGAAAAAAGGCGGCAAAGAACAGGAGTAAGTTCAGGAGTACACGTTTTGAGAACAAGTGGAGAAATACCATCAGGACCTGGAGCTTTCTTAGCATCAAGATTTATCAAAATCCTTCTGACATCCATTTTATGGAGGACCACAGGCAGCATTGAATGGAGCATGTTGGGAATGGTGAGAGGTGTTTTACCAAGATCATTAAAACATGAGTTAGAAGAAAAATCGGATGCTAGCAGGTCAGCTTTATCCTTGGCTGAAGTGACAACAGAACCATCTCGTTTGGACAGAGGTGGGAGCAGAGATGAGCAAAAGTTGCGGCCAATAGCTTTGGCAAGAGACCAGAATGCTCGGCTACCATTAGGGCAAGAAGCAAGTTTTCTACTCTTAGCCTATTCAAACTCTAGTTTGGACTGATTAATAACTGCTTTACAATTGTTGCAAGCTTTGGTGTAGGCAGAAAATGAAACTGAAGAATTAGAAACAAGCCAATTACGATATGCAACGTTCTTCTCTTGAACAGCCTTAGCACATTTATTGGAAAACAAAGGTTTAGATAAAGGACGAGATTTTAAAGTGGAGTGTGGGATAAAGGATTCCATTCCTACAAGAATAATTTCACCGACACGATCTGAGCAAACGTTGACATAGAAGTTTTGAAACAGTAATCCGATCAAGGAAAAGAAATCTTGCAGGTCATCCCATTCTGCATTCTTGTAATGCCAAACAATGAGGTTGGGAATAGCCATGAGATAAAGGCTCCATTGGAGAAGAGACAATCACCAAGTTGTGATCTGAGGTGCCTAAAGGACCACTCACTTCGACTGTGTACTTAGAAGGTTGTTTGTGAGAAAAAGATCAAGCGTGTTGGCTGTATGGTTAGGATTGTCCATTTATTCTTGTAGGTAAATGAACAATCTGTGCAAGGTCATTAGTAATTGCAAAAGTCTCAGCATCTCGACCAGCTGGGTCAGTGTGACTAGAAAACGGAAGCAGATTGGAGTTGTGAACATTAAAATCATCAAGGAAAATTACCTCACTGTTAGGAAAGTTGTACTGGAGAAAGTCGAGCTGCAAGGAGAGGAAGTCAAAGAGCTCCAAGTGATTAGTGGAGTTGGGAGAACGCTGGAGACAACAGATGAATTTGCAGAATGAAGAGAGAGATTTTAATCCAGAGAAGATCGAAAAGAGAAGATTACAAATTACCAAGTCTCTGACAGGGAATATCGGAATGGACATATGAACTAGTACCATCTTTGAGGCGAAAGGAATCATACAGCGAATAATTTCGGCAACTTAGATGAGCAGTGGCTGAATCAACTGATAACTGAGGTTCTGTTAGAAAAAGTACACAAGGTTTTGCAGACTGTAAATGAAAATGAACATCAACATATATATTTGTGAAAAGAAATAGGAAGTGTTTGGGAGGTTTAGATCTCTTTTTAGATAAGTTTGCTCTATTAGTTTGACAATTCATGATGTATTCAATAGTAAGAAAGTGTGGGGGGGGACATGCTGTATGAAGTAATGGAAATTTTGGATATGGCATACAAAAAATAGGAATATACCCAGAGCCTTGACATAACATGCCTCGAAAATACCCCACCGTATACACACTACTTGGACTCCCTCCAGTCACTATCTGGCAGAATGGAAGCAGCAAGATTATACACTAACTGATCCGGAAGCCTCCTAGAGAGTTACTAATAGGTTCATTCTGGTGTACTAACTAGCGGCCGGCCTGCAAACACCGTGTTTGAGCTTTACCCTCGAAATATAAAGAAGTTTGGATCTCGCCACAACCTCAAAAGACATCAATCATACTGCACGATGGAAGAGATGGGGGAGTGTTGACCGGAACCTGGAGACTGAATATGGGGTCCACCCCATGCCTCCAATAAGCAAAGTAGTGGTATTGCACTGGTTGATGAGTCATCTACCACCTAGTACTGCCTAGTAACACTGAGGGGTAGCATTCCTCTGTGTGGTGACCTACTTGACCGCTGCTTATGTTGGTTCACACCTGGATGGTCGCCCACAGTGTGCTTGCACGTGGGGTCTACCCAGAATTATTAACAGTCCTGCCATTGTTAAGTTGTAAGCAGGATCTGGCTGTCACAGACCATCTGGATTTCACTGATATTAGGTCCACTTGACTTGAGTGTCACTCGAATATCAGTTCCATTAGCGTTTTAGACTCCCAGGTAGGAAGCACAGTTTGTCTGGCAATCTGTTAGAATTTCTGCGACAGCCTTAAGGACCAATCAGATATGAAGGACAAGGAAAAATCAGATATGAAGTTTTCTGAGACAGTGTAATCAGACAGCCAGGAAAGCCCATGGCATCCTATTGATGATTTATCAAACATTATCCTGTAGAGATGGTGGCCATAGTCCCACTGTACAGTGCAATTGTAAGATCACATTTGGAATACTGTGTTTAAGTATGTAGACCTCATCTGGAAAAAAAAAAAAAACATTGAGCTTCTTGAAAAGTCCAAAGATGGGCAACTTACACGGTGAGATCAACAATAGGGCAACCATACGAGGAAAGACTCTGATTACATGAGCTACAGAGTATGGCAAAAAGGCACCTCGGAGCCGACCTAATTAAAATTTATAAGGCTCTGAGAGGGGTCAGTAAAATGAATGGAGGCAGAATTTTCACATAAAGAACTCCAGAACTATATATCAGAAATTCAAATTACAGGGATTGAGGTTTAGATTAGGATGCAGGATGTTTTCTTTTAGCCAGTAAGTGGCTGATTCCTGGAACAGGTTGCCTTCACAGGTAGTTGAGGCTGACAGTTCGTATAAATTCAAAGGTCAACAATAGTTACTTATGTTACTATCATTGGAAAACAAGGTACATAAGATTTCACAAACTGCTGGGAGTCATTGGGGAACAAGTATATACATGGGCTGTGTTGGGGTAGCTAAGAATACGAACAGGTGAATGCATACTTGTGTGTACACGAATGCCAGGAGTTTGGTAAACAAATTTGATGAATTTGAGATGTTGGTCAAAACAACAAAGGCAGATATTGTTGGGATATCAGAGATGTGTTGTCACACAGATATAAGGAATGCAGAAATGGAATTTGGGGAGTACAATGTATACAGGAAGGATAGACAAGATAGGAAGCGAGGGAGGGAGGGTTATGTTATTGGTTAAGAAACATAAAATCCAAAGAAGTACAGCCACCTGACACCGATGGACAGTGCAATGTCGAGTCAGTTTGGTGTGACATAAGCACTGGGAAAACAAAATTGAGAGTAGGGGTGTGTTTTAGGCCTAATGATGAGTAAAATAAACAACTGTACACAGAAAAATTTTTTTTTTTTTTGGTAGTTGTTGGCACATACGCTTCTGTGGCCATAATGCACCTCCCAAACTGCTGGGAGTTTGGGAGGTGCCAAGGTTTTTGCAGTACTTTGATCCAAGCCCGAAAGGTCGCGGGTTCGATTCCCGCCTCGGAGATAGAGTGGGCCAGTAAATCAGAGTATCTTATAATGGGCGATTTTAATTTCACAGATATTGACTGGAATTTGTGGGTTGGTTACACTTGCAAGGCTTTTGTGGATTTATTGGATGATTGTTTTCTACAGCAGCATGTTCAGAAGGCAACTAGAAGGAGTAATACTCTTGATCTGATTATCAGTAGTGATTCTTCATGCATTAAGAATCTGCAGATAAAGGAACCGCTGGCAGTGATCACAGTGTGCTGAAGTGGGATTTACTCAAAGAGGTAACTACCATCAATGGTAAAGGAAAGGGTTTTTGCTTTCATAAAGGCTACTACGGTGGTCTGAGACAGCATTTAAATTCTATACGGTGGGACCAACTGATGATGATACCAACAGCAAATTCAAAATGGGAAGGATTCAAAGAATTTATCTTGGAAGCTACTAGACTTTACATACCAACTAAGAAATATTCTTCAAGGTTTAGGCCTAAATGGATGTCAGATGAACTAATAAGACATATGTCAGAGCAGAAAAATGCATGGGATACATATTATTTAACAGGCGACGTGGAAGCCTATGATAGATATAAGCTGGTCTGTAACTAACCAAGTCACAAAGGAGGTTAGGCAGGCAGATTACAAGAAATCCTTGGCATAGGATGCAAAGAAATACAGCGAAGAGTTCTTTACTTATGTAAACTCTAAAAGGAAATGGATGAATCAGATTGATCCACTTAATATCGATGGTTCAACTGTTAATGATCCTGCTCAAGTAGCTAACAACCTAAGTGAGTATTTTGCATCTAAATTCACACATGAATTATTCAGGGAGGGGAATGCCAGAGGTGAATTAAACTCTGGCAGTGAGCTAGATGATTTTGTAATAAATGAGAGCAAAGTGGAGGAGAAATTGCTGATGATAAACATAAGAAAGGCACCTGGGATGGACGGGATCTATCCAGTTATATTAAAGGATGCAGCAAAGGAAGTAAGCAAACCCTAAGCCATAATTATGAGAGCTTCTTTGGACTCAGGGGAGGTACCCATGGATTGGAGATGTGCCAATGTGACCCTAATTCAGAAAGGAGGACCAAATTGTGAAACAAGTAATGACAGACCTGTTAGTTTAACTTCTGTTCCAGGGAAATTAAGGGAAGCACTGCAGGTTCATCTAGACAAGACTTCAGTTATAGCTCAGACACAGCATGGGTTTGTTGAGGGGAAGCCTTGTCTGACCACTTTGATTGGATACTATGTAGTCAAAAAGGAACTGGATGCAAAGAATAATTTTGATATCATATATTTGGATCTAAGAAAGGCTTTTGATAATGTTGCACAGTGAAGACTGCTACACAAATTGGAGCAGTGTGGTTGTTTGTTTTTTGGTTTTCAGGAGCATTAGCAACTAAGGCCATATTGCTCCAGGATATACGGTGGTCATTCCCTTTCCACATCCTCCGTATTTGGTGGTGACAGGCTCGAACCCCGGTCTAATCAAGAAGCGTGTGCTACGCACTGCTGCTCCTTCCCACCTGGCTATGGTTTGTTATTGTTATTTGGTTTTTTAGGAGCATTAGCAACTAAGGCCATATTGCTCCGGGGATATGTGGTGGTCATTCTCTGACATTTTCGCATCCTCCGTATTTGGTGGGCACGGGCTCGAACCCCGGTCTAATCAAGAAGCGTGTGCTACGCACTGCTGCTCCTGCCCACCTGGCTACGGAGGTGCCGCTGGCTATGGAGGCGCCTTCGAACAGTGTGGCATTGGAGGCATATTAGTACTATGGATAAAGGGATGGTTGAGTGGGAGAAGACAGAGAGTAGTAATCAATGGACACTGTTCTTCATGGACTAATGTTATTAGTGGAGTCCCCCAGGGTTTAGTGTTGGGTCCATTGTTGTTTTCTGTATTTATTAATGCTATTGATATCAGGTATATCAGACTTAATGTCCAAGTTTGCAGACGATAGGAAGATTGGCAGGGTTGTTAATTACACTAATGACAGTATGCTTCTGCAACAGGATCAGAAAAGTTGAGCAGATGGGCTGAGGGGTGGCAACTGAAGTTTAACATTGAAAAATGTAAAGTACTGAATATGGGAAGCAGTAATACCAAAGTAAAGTATCAACTGTGTAGTGCTACACTGAAAATGGTAGAGAATGAAAAGGACCTTGGGTAATTGTGCAGGCAGATATGAAGTTTTCTGAGGAGTGCAGACAGTCTGCAAGAGTAGCTCATGGTGTCTTGTCAATGATATACAGGAATTTTTCTAGTAGGAATAAGGAGATGATTATCCCCTTGTATAAGGCAGTGGTCAGGCCACACCTTGAATACTGTATACAGGTCTGGAGGCCTCATTTTAAGAAGGATGTAGAGCTGCAGGAATGAGTGCAGAGAAGGGCAACAAGATTAGTGAATGGAACAAAGGGTTGCTCTTACGAAGAAAGGCTTATGTTTTGCAAATTACAGTGTCTGGAGACTAGGTACCTGGGAGGTGATCTGATTGAGGTTTACAAAGCTTTGAATGGTTTGAGCATGCTCAATGCCGATGGGACTCTTCCTCTTGCTCAGATTAATTGCCTGAGAGGGTATAAATTCAAATTGAGGAAAGACAGTTGTAGGATAGATGTGCGGAAGTTTGCCTTTAGCCAGCAGGTGGTTGATTGCTGGAATAAACTTCCATCTGTTGTTGTAGAAGTTGATAGCTTAAATAGATCCAAGGCAAAACTAGACAAACATTTGGAGCGAGTGGATGAGTGAAATGAGCTTTTTTTCTTTTTTTTGGCTGAGGCTATATCAGTACAGGCTATATATAAAGGCAAATGATGCAAGAAAGTTTCCTTTCTTGCATCATTTGCCTTTACTAATGGTCACACAACAGCTGATGTTAGCTCTTATTGAATCTCAACTAATTTTGATTAACAGCTGAAGCCTCCTATTCCAACTGCATGTTGAAAAAGAATGTAATACGCTTTGCTAAAAATCAGTGCTCATGAATTTTAAGTGAGTGGAGTGTTCATCCAGTGACTTTTGGAATATTTTCAAAACGACAAACTTTAATTACCCCACGGGCTCACATCTCGTGAGTATGGGCTTGGCACAGCCAAGGTCCTGAGCTGGATATCACCATTCTTCTCTTTTTTGGTGATTCCCTCCTTCTCTCTCTCTCTCTCACAGGGTACTCAATTTTTTTTTGGCTGGTGCAGCATAAGCCTCAAGTTTTCCTTGCACCATATGGCTAATAATAATAATAATATCAAGTACAAACTCTATGTGAAAATAAAAGAGCAAGATGCCAAATTCACCAACAGCAATAGTTAGAACACAAATAATGATTGATTCATGGAATAAACTTCCACCAACTCTTGTGGAGATTACAAGTTTAGCAGTATTTAAGCAAAGATTGGAGAAATACTTGACTAAGTGGCAATATCTTTTTTAATTCTACAGCATAACCTAAAGAGGTTAATCCATTACACATTTAAAAGATAAAGGGAACAAGTTTCGATTTTTTAAAGTGACTAACTACAGTGGAACCAACTGATGATGTTACCATCAACAAATTCTAAATGGGACGAATTCAAGGTTAATCATAGAAGCTACTAAGCTTTTCATACCAACAAAGAAATATTGTTTAAGGCTTAAACCTAAATGGATGTCAGATGAACTAATGAGACTTGTGGGAGAGAAAAAAAATGCATGGGAAGCATATAAACTATCAGGTGACACAGAAGACTTGGGTAGATTTAAACTAAATCTACCCAAGTCTTCTGTGTCACCTGATATCTGTGATAAAGTCACAAAGGTCAGGCAAGCTAAAAGAGATTATGAGAAATCTTTGGCAAAGGATGCAAAGAAAAACAGCAAAAACTTCTGTACTTATGCAAACACTAGAAGTGGATGAATCACATTGGTCCACTTAATATAGATGGTTCAACTGCTGATGATCCTGCTCAGGTTGCTGATAAGCTGAATAAGTAGTTTGCATCTACATTCTTCACACATGGGGAATTCTTTAGGGAAGTGGGTGTCAGAAGTTTACCAACCTCTTAAAGGGAGCTAAATTATTTTGTAATTACTGAAAATAATTACAAAACCAACCTCTTAAAGGGAGCTAAATGATTTTGTAATTACTGAAAGTAAAGTGGAAGAGAAACTGTTGAGGCTAAACATAAAAAAAGGCACCTGGGATGGATGAGATCTATCCAGTTATATTAAGGGAGGCAAAGCAAATCATTAGTCAGAGACTTAAAATTATGACAACATCTTGGGATACAGGGAAAGTCCCCATGGACTGGAGAAGTGCAAATGTATTCTCAATTCACAAAGGGGTGATTCAAAGGATGACACAAGCAATTACAGACCTATTAGCTAAACTTCTGTTCCAGGGAAAATTATGGAGTCACTGGTAAAAGAAGAAAATGCAGGATCATCCAGACAAGGAGTGCAGTTATACTTCAGACACAACATGGGTTTGTAAAGGGGGAATCTTGTCTGACCAATTTGATTGGATACTATGATGCAGTTCACAAAGGAACTGGATGCAAAAAATAATTTTGATATCATATAATTGGATTTCAGGAAAGCTTTTAATAATTTTCCTCGTAAAAGAGGAGGCCTCATTTTAGAAAGGATATATAGCTGCTAGAATGGGTACAGAGAAGAGCAACAAGATTGGTGAGTGGAAAAAAGGATGTTCTTAGCAAGAAAGGCTTCAGAGTTCCGCCAATTGCACCATCTGGAGTGTAGCATCTATGAGGTGATCTGATTGAAGTGTTTACAGCTTTGAATGAATTGGGCAAGCTCAATGCTAATGGGATTCTTCCTCTTGCTCAGACTATGCACATGAAGGGGCATAAATTCAAACTGAAGGAGGATGGTTTCAGAATATACAGTATGTGCAGAATTTTGCATTTAGACAGCAGGTCGTTGATTTCTGGAGAAAACTTCCATGTGTTGTTTTGAACACAGATATCTTAAATAAATTCAAGGTAAAACTAAATAAACTATTGGAGAGAATGGATAGGTGAAATTGGAAGTTTTTTTTTTTTTTTTGCTGATGTTGTAATACAACATCAGCTTGCTTTCTTACATCATTTTCTACTACTAATACTAAAAATATGAGATACAGCCATGACAACTGTTTCAAAGCTTACTGGCTTCTCATCAGCTGGTGGTCAGTCTTTATTAGCAAATATCTTATTTTGTGGTGCCTCCGTAGCCAGGAGCAGCAGTGCGTAACACACACTTCTTGATTAGACCAGGGTTCAAGCCCATGACCACCAAATACAGAGGATGAGGAAAGGTCAGGGAAATGACCACCGCATATCCCCAGAGCAATATGGCCTTAGATGCTAATGCTCCTAAAAACCAAATAACAACAATCTTATTTTGTCCAAGTTTTGGGTTGCAGTTGTTCCTATGCAGTAAAATGGTAAAAGATTGCAGAGAATATTTCAATGCAGTAGTTGAAATCACATAAAATTATAGTATTTACTACATTATTTGATTTTCGGGTAATACAATTAACTATTTGACTGTGACTAAGTACTCAGCTTTGATCTTTAGTTTGAACAAAAAGATTCCCTTGATCGAAATTAAACTCAATAAGGCATAAAAATTTTATTTGATTTCAACTATTTCATTGAAATATCCCCCTGCAACTCAATAGGCAATTACTCCTTGACTATATGAAAATTTTCTTTTCAATTGAAATACATGCTCCCCTTCTGTGTATCACATATAAAAATGCCCTCAGTTTTGTTTACCTTTTTTATTCCTTAAGCACCTTATTCAGCTCAGCCTATACCTGCCTGGGTTCCAAAACAGGCATCTACTTTTTTTTACAGAACAAGTCCTTTTTTACAGGAATGGCCCCCACCCTCACTTTTGTAAAATGGTGTCTTCAAGCCTGTTTACAGCTTTAGTTTCTCTTAATAGGTACTTGCAGGTGCAGGTACATAAATAGGTACCTGCATCTGCAAGTACCTATTAAGAGAAACTAAAGCTGTTATCACTGAGAATTTGCTGAATCTAGTTATTACTGTGCTACTCTATGACAGGCTCATTACTATGATTTCTTAGTACCAGACAACTTCCTAGACCACCAATTGCTACTCAAAGGTCTGAGAAGCATCTTCATGTCTCTGCACTTAACATCATTTTGAACAATATTGAAAGAACTTCTAGCATTGTGAGACCTCCTAGCTAATTTATGTACTGAATCCAGTTGCTATTTCCTATGTATCCAAGAAACACCTAGAGGAACCAGCTCTAACTGCCATGCATACTGAGCAGGCAACTGATCACCAAATCCCCGCATCATAAGTATGGCAGTGCCATCTATACAAAATCTGATCTTGATATCAAATCTACCAGCTTTTATCAGATCCACCTTTGTATCAGAGAAAATAGACATTAAATTTGAAATACCTGCATCAATATCATTAATAAAAAATAGAACATAGTAAAAACTATCCATCAAACCCTGTAGAACCTCTTTCCTAATGTTAGCCCATAAAGAGCAGTGACCATTTATAGCAGTGACCTTTGTTTTCTTAAACATCCTTTATCCATAAGAGTACCTTGCCCCTAATATCACATTAATACTCCAATTTATACAATGATCACAAGATCAGAAGATGAAGGGTATACCACAAAAACATATCCCACACCATTATACCAGCGTTTCCTAAACTGTGTTCCACGGAACACTAGTGTTCTGTGAGATGTGAACAAGTGTTCCACGAAAATTCATAATTAATAATTAAAAAACAAATCATAAATAAATTTTGCATATTTGTAACAGACACCACTTTTGTATAATTATGATAATTATCAATATTTCAAAATATTATTATTAAAATAAATGACCATGGATTTGTGGTTGAAAAAAAGGAATTTTAAAACGAGAAGCAAATACTTCTAGTATTACAACTGTGGTCGATGAAAACAAACATAATATTGTCACACTTCAAAGTGAAGATGAATGATCACAGCCTTTTGTTCCCAAAAATCCGAAATAAAAAAACAGGACCCAACTAATAAAAGACCAAAACGAAAGTATGATGGCAGTTATCACACATCATACCATGAGTTTTTTTTTTTTTTTTTTTATGTCCTCGCCTTTTCCCATTTTATATATATATATGGGGTCAGCATTTTTATTGTTTTGGCATGAAATTTTTACGGACAAATGCCCTTCCTGATGCCAACCCTCACCCTTTATCCGGGCTGGGAATATGCGATGGTCATTCCCTGACCTTCCCGCATCCTCCATATTTGGTGGTGACAGGCTTGAACCCCGGTCTAATCAAAAATCGTGTGCTATGCACTACTGCTCCTGCCCACCTGGCTACGGAGGTGCCATGGCTAATAATAATGCTACTGAGGCTTATGTTGCACCAGTCAAAAAAAAAGAATTCCCACGTTACCCTGAGAGAGAGAGAGAGAGAGAGAGAGAGAGAGAGAGAGAGAGAGAGAGAGTCAGAAATAGAAGGGAATCACCAAGAAAGCAAGAAAGAGAAGAATGATGATATCCAGCTCAGGACCCTGGGTTTGCCAAGCTAATACTCACCAGATGTGAGCCCTGGGTTAATGGCTTCTTTGCAGCAATCTTTTGCCCCATAATATGCCAGCACTGGCTTTAAATCTGGATTATTTCCTGGCTACAATAAAGATTAAATAGAGGGATCTCATATGAAATTCTTCACCTAAAGATAAACTAATAGGAGTATTATTTTTTCTAATGGAACCAAATCAAAAGCATTCAATATCACAACAAGTTTATGACAGGATGATGCCCTTTTACCAATCCTTTTTAATCTTGCTTTAGAGAAATGTATCAGGGAAATAAACAAAGAGGATACAGATAGAACAACGATCCTAGGATTTGCAGATGACATAGATCTAGTTGGCGACAATTCGGAAAATGTAAAAAAATACGTTTAAAAAATTAAGAACAACTGCTGGAAATATTGGACTCCAAATTAACCAAGAAAAAACTGAATATTTAAAAGTCACAAGAAGTGATAGCAACCAAGACATGAATTTTATAATTGATAATTTGAACTTTAAAAATGTAACCTCATTCAAATACCTAAGCTCAACGATAAATAACGACAATAATACCAGCATAGAAGTTAAGGCTAGAAAAGAAATCCAGGCAGGAAATAAAGCATATTTTTCAATCCAGCATCTTCTGTCATCTAAAATTTTATCACATAGACTTAAAATAGATTTATCTAAAATCTGCATTAGACCCATAGTGCTATATGGAGCAGAAACTTGGAACACAACTATCCATGATAGCAATATGTTACAACGATATGAAAACAAAATATTTAGAAAGAAATTTGGACCCATCAAAGACAACCAAACGAAAGAATGGGCGAAGAGACATAATACAGAACTCTACCGAAATTATAAATCATCACTTATTGTTTACAAAATGAAGGCGGTGCGACTTAGATTGTTAGGACATATTGAAAGAATGGAAGATTCCAGTGCAATCAAAAAAGCATACCAATATAAACCAACAGGTAAAAGACAAAAAGGACACCCCCATCAACGATGGAGGGACAACATGGAGCAGGACCTAGAGGAGCTTGGAATAACAGACTGGATAGATTGAGTGAAGGAAAGAAAGGAATGGAGGAAGATTGTGCTTGCAGCCAAGGACTTTGGAGGTTCACCAAGCTTAAGAAGAAGAAAGATAAAATAATACAGTATTTGCTTCAAATTAATCATTAATATTCTGGATGTTAATGGAAACTGTATGGAATGATTTGTACAGGGTTTTACTTAATTCCCTGCAATGTGGCAAGAGACATTATCATGAGGGGAAAATTTAGTTTTCTGTTTCCTGAAAATGACCTGTGATACACAGACTAACGAGCTTCCCGTAAAATGTGCCAAGCTGTGCATAGGTTACCAGATCTGCCTATCACTTATTCCAAGCATATCAAACTGACAGACATTTGTTGTGCAGCGTTAAGTGTTATCCACTTTCAATGCCCTTGTATATGAAGCACTTTCAGTGTTTCATATACAAGGGCATCTGAAAAGTTTGTCTAAATATGAAAGAGTAGTGGTAGAGAGTTAAAAATTTCTGAACTTAATGTTTAAAACTTAAAATAGTAACTCACCAAATTTCATGCAGCTTCAATAGTCTTTTTTTTTTTTTTTAATTAGAGGTTCTGAAGTCAACAAAAATGTGTTAATGAAGAAAGATAGGAAAAAATCAGTTACCATGCAATCATCCAACATGGGGGGGGGAAGGCCTAATACCAAAGGCAATGTCACAACCATATGAGAATATGGTTGTGACATTCAAAGAAGATGCCCCTTTGTATTCCATGGTTAACAAGTTGGCAATTTAAATGAGGGAGAGCCCAGAAGTTAACCCACATTGTGAAAGAATTGCAACACCCATCATTCCAGAATTTGACAGCATTCATGATCTGGTCATGAGTGATCCAACAGTGACAGTTCTGTACATTAACAGTGTCTTGGGAATCTCGTTATGGGATTCTCACTATGAAAAAGGTATCAGCATGATGGGTCCCAAAATTGTTTCCAGCAGATCAATCACTCACAAGAATTATCATGCCAAATGAACATTTTCTTTGTTTTCAAGCAGATCCAGAAAATTTCCTTGCAAGGTTTATGACCATGGATGAGATGTGGGTCCATCGCTTTCAGCCAAAGCCAAAGAAGCAAGCTACATAGTGGAAATGCCAGAAGATTACCTTCAGAAAGGTCAGGCAGTCATGGGAGCATATTGCACAGACCCTGTTAGGAATTTGTGAGAAAACATCAAAAATAAACAGTGAGGAAAACTCAGCAAAGGAGTTTTGTTCCATCAGGCTAATGATCATCTTCCACATTCATCAGATCTAGCAACATCACACTTTTCACCTATTTCGAAAAAAATACCTGGCTGGCATCCATTTTCCCAATGACAGTGACGTCACTGCTGCAATGGACGCATTCCTGGAGGCCCAAAAGAAAATTTATTCGCAGATAGAATCAAAGCATTCCGGCAATGGTGGAAAACATGTTTTGACTCCAAAAGGGACTATGTTGAAAAGTAATTAGTAGACTCCTAAAATAAACCCTTCATACTCTGGGCATGAACTTTTCAAATGCCCTGGGTAGGTTTAACAGTGCTAAACTTACATGAGCTTAGAGGGAAACAGGCATTCTGTGTGTTATCACTCAGTCTAAAACACTGATGGATCCAATATCTTTCTATTTCAGAATATTTAGGAGAAGTCCGGTTGGCCTGCTCCCCTAAAATCCACGCATGCACACCTTCTCAATGGCAAGCCCTGTTACGTCACTTAGGTGGAAACGAACGTGTAGAATGGTTTTCTTCAAGACGCCTGGTCAGCGTGAAGAGGAAGAGACTAAACCCTCCAGCACATGACAGCACGACAAAACAAATGGCCCTCAATCCCCAGCAGCTTTCACTCCCCTTATGGCAGTCAGAGGATCAGAGTGGAAGCAGAGGGTGCTAAGAATCTCTGGGTACAACCAGGCTGCCATGCACAGAAACTGAACTTGGAGTGTTACAACGTAAGATTACTCATTGGTGAAGATAAGATATTAAAGCTGGAAAAAGAATTAGAAAATATGAATTGGAATATCATCAGTATTCCAATCATACCATGAGTCTGGCTTTGAAATCTTGAGCCATCTTCCACATTCACCAGATCTAGCATTGGACTTTCACCTATTTCAGAATTTGAAAAAATATCCAGTTAGCATCCATTTTTCCACCAACAGTGACATCACTGCTACAATCATTGCATTCCTGGAGGCCCAAGAGAAAACTTTCTTTGCAGCTGGAATCAATGCATTGCAGCATTAGTGGAAAAAGTATACAGACTCCAATGGAGACTATGCTAAAAAGGAACACATTACCAGACTCCTCAAATAAAACCTTCATACTCTGGCCACAAACTTTTCAAACACTCCTCATATAGAGAGTGTCTGTTACTTTTAACACCATTTTTTTAAAATCAACTATTAAGAATGAATTCTCTATAATGATAGCACTCGTGTGTGTGTGTGTGTGTGTGTGTGTGTGTGTGTGTGTGTGTGTGTGTGTGTGTGTGTGTGTGTGTGTGTGTGTGTGTGTGTGTGTGTGTGTTATTTCCATAACTGAGGGGTGTATTTTTTTTCCAATAAATTCAGCTCCTAGCACAAATTATGGAGGCAAACCTAAACTATGTGGACTATATCTGTTATCTAACTAAATAACATATTTAGTCTTTAGTCTTGAAATTAATTTTTTAAAAAATTTTCTTGACAATTAATACACTGTCTATAACACTTCAAATATATGCTGTAGGCTGTTTTTAAGAGAAATTTTAATACACTGGCCAAGGCATTTTTAACATTTTTTCCATGTTCAAAAAAGGCCAAATTTCATATGAAGCAAGGTATGAATCAGTGTTCTGTTGGGATTCTGACAATGCTCTATTGAGGCCTTGAATTATCATCCTACAAATGAAACTGTCATTTTTTATTTCAATTTGGGTTATTTTCTTTGCAAATAGTCCAACTCAAATGTACTTACAGTATTTGCAAAATTGTAGGATTAAGTTAAGAAAAATTGTTGTTTAACACTTTTTCTTTTGGCTTTTTTGGAATTGGCCATTAAGAATGAATTCTTCCAATAATACTGAAGAGTGTGTGTGTGTGTGTGTGTGTGTGTGTGTGTGTGTGTGTGTGTGTGTGTGTGTGTGTGTGTGTGTGTGTGTGTGTGTGTGTGTTAAGCAGCATAATGAAGAAGCATTTATGGTTAAATTTCTAGGTCAAATTTCTATTTTACATTTTCTTGGTAGAATCGAGTAGTACAAAATATTTTGGCAGGTGCAAATTCTTTATATTTCCAAATACTGGAATTAGTCTCTGAATCATAACGTCACATCCATGATTCTTCCCAAGTGACAACTGAGCATAAAAAAAAAAATAATAAATAAATAAATAAATAATAATAAAAAATTACAAGTCTTGTTCCCCCATATCATAAATTACCGAAAAATTTTGAACTTTCTTTTGTTTATTCCTCATCTGCAAGGTCAATGCATAGCCAATCTGGTGCACTGGAACAGTTTAATGTCACAGTCATAATACTGTAACAACATTCAAAGGAAACACTTAATTTTGTATTCTAGCAAATGATACTGTCTTCCTTTATACAGGTGCTCCACTCTTGCAACATTAACATTGGAATCATTAACAGCAGTGCTCAGTCAAGCACTTCTTTGCTAGTCCTTCACCATAATTTCACTTTTAAAACGTTTCATCACTTATAATATAAGCGGTGATCATTTAATTCACAGACTGATGCAAGATCTTATTTGTCATCATCTGAATCTTCTGTGGATTTCTCCTTCTCAAAATACTCTCCCTTGAACTTTACACACTTTCGCCACCATCATATCCACACATTAAATGCTTCTTGCAAGTCAGTTTTCGAAAGACTGAGAAGTGCTTCCGTTGTGGCTCTGCAACCATTGTTGGCAAATGCCAAACGCTTGCCTTTCAGAGCTTTCTTCAGATGTGGAAACAGGAAGAAATCACACAGGGCTAAGTCTGGTGAATAAGGGGGATGTGGCAGAACCTCCACACCTATGGCAGTGATTACTGCCTGCACAATATTAGCCATATGGGACTGTCTTGATGGAGAAACCACATCGGCCCAGAATATCCTACCAAGACACTCATTACCATACACTTCATTCATCTCTTTAACTGTTTCCAATGTGTTTAAGCCCCGTCTGACACAATAATGAATCACAATATTGCTGTTTAATCTATATGTCCAACGTGTTACTTCGTTCAAAATGATCATCAGTGACACACAGCTAAAAAAATTTTCTTCATGCAACACTAGTCGACAAGTACTAGAATGTGCACACAGAGTCTAGAATGTGCAGGCAGAGCGTCTCTAGTGGCAGTTATGGAAAGTTTGCACAATAAACATAAAATCTTGCAGCAGACCATGAATTAAATGATCATCTCTTGCATCTCCAATTCTTTAAACCATTGGTTCTGTAAGCTTCTTAAACCAACTCATACTAGTCTCACAACCAGTTTCTTAAGTTTTACCATCAAACTCTATCATGATTATTGGTGAAATAACAAGAGAAACTTTTGCTTGGCCACCATAATGATTTACAACCACCACAGTACTTTACAAAGCAATTCACTGCATAACAATGAAATGAGATAAGACAAAGACTGCAGGTGCACTAAAGGATGATCATTCTATCACAATGTGCAGTTATCAAATTGATCATTAACTACAGTAATTATCAATTTGGTGATGCATACTGTAATAAAATTATCATTCTTTAGTATCATTCTTATACAGGTTACTGTATAAAGCAACCTGTGATCTTTTTTCAATTATACTTTTCAATCTTCTGCCATATTTACTGCCTGACTAAAGTAAGTAAACTCTTTAAAATCTGGCACCTCTCATTCCTCAATGATGGTGGATTTTAAAAAAGTTTCTGTTGTTAGCAGCCACCATTGGGTAGCTACTAACAACTGAACTTATTTACATCTGCAAACATTTATAATGGCTAAAAGGTAGTGGTTAAAATGTAAATAACAGTTCAATTTGTTATAGTCATAACAAATGTCATGAATTGTAATGTCAATTTTAAATGCATGATTAGTATAGTATCAATGAATGTGCTTTAAAGAAAGATACTTCCACATTGAAGGATAACAAAAAATAATTAGATCTTGATAAATGAAATCTTTAATAATTAGAAGAGGTGTGTGCAATTGTCATCAATTAATATACTGTGAAGAAATTCAATCAATTTCTCACACATAACAAAAATTGCTAAGCTTGGTTTTTTATACCATTGTGACTATGACAGACAGAAAAGTAACAGGTGGCTCTAGGTCATTTGATAGACCTAGTGAATGACCAAGTTTGTTCTGCTTTGAGAATTAAGATCACTGCATAGTACAGAGTGGAATGACAAGAGAGTGACCTCAAGCCACCTGTCGTTTTTTTCCCTACTTTAGCCATGTAGCTGATGAGCCATATGATTAGTTGTAATGGCAGAAACTCCTCAAATGTGCAGAATACAATGTATTGTGCATGTTAGTGAGATGCTGGAAAAGATTAAACATAGATTTATCAAGCACATTTTTTTTTTTCAGCTGTATCCATACTGGGCTTTTCTATCTTTTCTCTCAGCTGATCTAAAATGACATAAAAATAATGTAAGTGGTCACTTAGTGCAATATGACAAGGTTTATGCAATCTCCATGACCCAGCCACTTAGCTGTAATTTGAAAGAGCAATTCATGCTAAGTTACGGAATTTACTGAATAACAGATTGCACTAAAAGATAGAAATTAAATTATAATGGCTAAAGTTATATGACTATCTTATCCTTTCACCTGTTTCAGTGGTCAACAGAATTTAAACTGCACAGATAATAGATAATACAAAGATCTTAATAGATAATGCAATGGTCTTAATTCTCAAAGAAGAATATAACTGTCTTTGCAATGGAGTTGCCCTGTTACCACATAACCTTTTGGGTGATGCCATCTGTTTGAAAGTAAACTGGTCAAGTTCTAAAAGATGACACTACTAAGTACCCTCATCGAACAGGTGGTCTCTAGTGACAAAACTCAGACAAAAAGAGGACTCTGGTTATATTACAACCATGAAACCCTGATTTCATATATCACATAACCGTTCAACATCAAACAACTTCTTTACAAATGTTTTTTATTAGTGATGTCACTAGAAACCACCTTCTATCTGATGAGCAATTTAGATGTGAAACAATCTACAGTAGTTTCTCATCTTTTAAACAAATGAACAATTAACATTTTGGTGAGGCCATCTATTTGGAAAAGTGCAATACATGAGCAACTTGTTTCAGAGGCAAGTTGGTTCTGCTATGAAATTAAGATCATTGCATTATCTATGGGGTTTAAATCTTGCAGGATACAAAAAAAAAAAAAAAAAAAAAAAAAAAGATTAAACAATAAGACAGTCCTGCAAACCTCTTACAAATAAAAGAAATATCATTCCTTTTTTTCCATAGATTCTTAAAGACAAATGTGATCATTTTGATAAGAGTGGTTGTTTTCTTAATGTTTCTGGATTGTTCATTTTTCTGTAAACTGGGTCAGATTTTAAAATATTCTGTATTGTAAAGTGCCAGATTTTTCAGATTTTACTGTATAAAGCAACAGTTGCAGCACTAATACCAAAATAAAGAGCAGCACTGAACTAATATATATCTGAAACCAGTGGTTTCAGATATATATTGATTCAGCACATGTAAACTTGGTGCCCACGAGAAATTGTTATAACAAATAATGAAGGCTAGTAAAAAGAAGTCATGATGAATAGAGAAGTAGGGAACAAACATAAGATTATAAACTCACAAGGTACGTCAATGCCAATCATGTATTAAGTCTTCATGGGTAGCACAGTGGTTATAATTATTTTCCTCTCCAAACAGGATGCAAAATGCTAAGGCTTGAATCCTATCAATGGCATGAGGAATTTACGGGCTTTTTACACCCCCCCCCCTGCCACCAGAAGAAACTTGGATTTTTTGTCTGGCAATACAGACAAACCAAAGACCTGAGAACACACAATTTATGAACATAACACACAAAGACAGATGAGGTAATTCTCAGGTGGCTACCTAATATGAGAGGTTTTTTTTTTTTTTTTTTTAAGCTAAGGCATATCAGATAGTTTTGTAAGCAATAGTTTGCTTCCTAGTGGTATCACATAATGTGCGCTACACAGCTAGCGAGGGAATGCTGCCCATCACTCTTTATTAGTAAGCTTGTGAGAACACTAACTATATATGATGTTGTTGTTGTTGTTTGGTTTTTAGGAGCATTAGCAGCTAAGGCCATATTGCTCCGGGGATATGCGGTAGTCATTCCCTGACCTTTCTGCATCCTCCATATTTGGTGGCTCATGGGCTCGAACCCCGGTCTAATCAAGAAGCGTGTGTTACGCACTGCTGCTCCTGCCCACCTAGCTACAGAGGCATCAACTATATATGAAACGTGGGCTGTACAACCATATCATAATGTTGCCATTTTCTCTCACACTTTGTAGTTCATTATACTTAAAGAGTTCTTCTCCGGCTTAATTTAATGTTCACTAATTGTACTAATTTTTTTCCCAAATTCAGTGGATGGTGCCCACTACTCTCTCAAACCCTCAAATTTGCTTGAAGGCACAAAAAAGGTTGGGGACCACTGTCTTAAATTTTATAACAATTATACTCCCATGCACACAGCTACTGTCAATATCCAAGATCACTCTTTTATACTTATTTTATTCTCTCCACATTCAAAAGCTATCCATTCCCTCACTCTCTCTGTCTCATTAAATTAATCATATCACTTGATCATGCAGGTGCTGTGTAACAACTGATACATTACATCAACAAGTGAACTCAGTTCCTGTTACACTTTGAATGTAAGGATACCAATATTTTTTGTGCTCCAAAGAAACTAATTTGTAGTTGGGAGTTTCCTAATTTTTTACTTCCACAGATTATCCATTCACCAAGTAAGTGTTATTAATTGTTATTTACATTTTTAAAACATTTCTTTTATCATGCATTTTGTATATCATTATAACAGTTTTTAATAACAGCACACATACGTATCATTAATATGGCAACTAAGTAAAATAACAGCTTTTACAGTTAAACATAAGAACAATTCCTCTGAATCAAACTGAGGAGTAGCATTCAGCAGAAGAATAGCAAAGTGAGTGTGCACCCAAGGTAGTTCCAGCAAGCATTTATTAACATTCATATTTTTTACTTAAAATTTCCTGAGAAACAAAAAAGAAAAACACCTGTTCTAACATACATTAGTCAAGTGACTCTCTCATAACTTTTTTTTCCCCATGCCAACAATAAGTCCATTCAATCAGATAAAACATGTAATTTTTAAAATTAGTTAAGAAATGATTATAGATAAAGATTTGAGGGTATGGAGACCGATACAGCACTTAAGAAATTGGTACAGATAGAGGTTTTAAGGTATAAAGACTGTTTTACTTTCTCTAAAGTCAGCAGGATAGCATATAATTCTGCAGTGTAAGTACTGCACACCAAAGGGAGCTGCTGAAACATTGTAATGTTTGGGAGAACTACAGCTGCACCAACTTTACTGTTTGTCTTGGAACCATTGGGGTATATTGGATGAAACCTGAAAAGAGTGAGCTGCATGGATTTGCTTAACACTGAAATCTGGAAGTACATTCTTTCCTCATTGTTGGAAATGGTAATCAATGTATGCCACGGGTATCTGCCATGGCAGTGTAGCCATGCTAACATCTGGAATTATGTTATTCATATTTAGTCCCAAATGCATTTCAACTTTGTAATATAATGCCACATGGTTTATTATTCAATGGTTTATTTTTATATAAATTATCTCACTTTGGTGCAAACAAGTATTGTAATATGAGAGGACGTAAGAAATTTCTGATTTTAGCTGCACAGTTTAATAGCAGAGTATGCAATGACAGTGTGTGAGGGTTCGTATGCTTCTGTATAAAGACTCGAAACTGCTGATGTATGAAAAGCCCCTAGTGCAATTAATAGAGCATTGTGATGTACAGACTCAAACCATTTTAACCCATTAAAGCCTATGAAAAAACTACCTATCAAAACTGATTTTGCTCAATATTATGGTGAGATCATAAGTCAAGGAAACAAATGATATGAAAATTTCAAATAAAATATATTTATTTTTTTAGAAAAACAGGCATCCTAACATTTGAGGATGTTAGGCAGATATAATAATATCTGCCTAACATCCTCAAATGGGGATGTTAGGCATATAAGTAGTATTTTTCGAAACAGCCTTCTTCAATGCACATTGTTTTCTGACAATTGTTACATGACCACCTAGCTTTCATATGACAAACAACATTTTAATTGGCTATAAAGTTTTTCTGGAAAGTGATGGCCTTCACTAATTTTTATGGAACTTCCAGCTTTTCACTTCTTATTGCTTCTTGTTGATGCAGCATCTTTCAAATAACTTCATACTATGTTTCGACAAAAACCTAATTTATTCATTTTTATCACTGCTGTCATTTGGTACAACTTCCATGCATATCTAACATGTATGAGAAAACGACCCACCACCATTTCCTGCCTCTTATTGCTATCCTGTACAAAGATATACATCGGACATGGGTATCTATGCCACCCATTCCATTACTGGGAGTAAAGTGGAGGAGAAACTGTTGAAGATAAACACAAGAAAGGCACCCGGGGTGGATGGGATCTATCCAGTTATATTAAAGGAGGCAGCAAAGGAAGTAAGCAAACCCTTAGCCATAATTATGAGAGCTTCCTTGGACTCAGGGGAGGTACCCATAGACTGGAAATGTGCAAATGTGACCCCAATTCACAAAGGAGGATCAAAGGCTGACACAAGTAATTATAGACCTGTGAGCTTAACTTCTGTTCCAGGAAAATTAATGGAGGCACTGGTTAAAGAAGCACTACAGGATCATTTAGACAAGACTTCAGTTATAGCTCAGACACAGCATGGTTTTGTTAAGGGGAAGTCTTGCCTGACCAACTTGATTGGATACTATGATGCAGTCACAAAAGAACTGGATGCAGGGAATAACTTTGATATTATATACTTGGATCGTAGAAAGGCTTTTGATACTGTTGCACATGGAAGACTGCTACACAAATTGGAGCAGTGTGAGGAGGCAAATTGCTGCTATGGATAAAGGGGTGGTTGAGGGGGAGAAGACAGAGAGTGGTAATCAATGGACACTGCTCATCGTGGACTGATGTTATTAGTGGAGTCCCTCAGGGCTCAGTGTTGGGTCCATTATTGTTTTCTGTATTTATAAATGATATTGATGATGGTATATCGGGCTTAATGTCCAAGTTTGCAGACGATACAAAGGTTGGCAGGGTTGTCAAGGATACTACTGACACTATGCTGCTGCAACAGGATCTGGAAAGGTTGAGCAGATGGGCTGAGAGGTGGCAAATAAAGTTTAACATTGATAAATGTAAAGTACTACACATGGGAAACAGCAACCCCAGAGCAACGTATCAACTCTGTGGTACTACACTGACAGTGGTAGAGAATGAAAGGGACTTGGGGGTGGTTGTGCAGGCAGATATGAAGTTCTCTGAGCAGTGCAGACGGGCTGCAAGAGTAGCTCATGGAGTATTGTCAATGATATACAGGAATTTTTCCAGCAGGGATAAGGAGGTGATTATTCCATTGTATAAGGCGATGGTCAGGCCACACCTAGAGTACTGTATACAGGTCTGGAGACCTCATTTCAAGAAGGATGTAGAGCTGCTGGAACGAGTACAGAGAAGGGCAACAAGATTAGTGAATGGAACAAAGGAGTGCTCTTACGAAGAAAGGCTTAAGTTTTGCAAATTACAGTGTCTGGAGACTAGGCACCAGCGAGGTGATCTGATAGAGGTGTATAAAGCCTTGAATGGTTTAAGCATGCTCAATGCTGATGGGATTCTTCCTCTAGCTCAGAAAAATCACCTGAGAGGGCATAAATTCAAATTGAGGAAAGACAGATGTAGGATAGACGTGCGGAAATTTGCCTTTAGCCAGCGGGTGGTTGGTTGGTGGAACAGACTTCCATCCCTTGTGGTGGAGGTTGATAGCCTAAATAAGTTTAAGGCTCAGCTGGACAGGTATTTTGAACGAACAGAGGGGTGAAGTGGAAGTGGGTTTTTTTTTTTTTTTTTTTTTTGGCTGATGCTGCATAAGCTTGCTTTCTTGCATCAAATGCCTCTACTAATGCTAATGCTAATTACTGTATGATGCAGGTTGTTCTATGTTGACCTTAGCTTTTGCAGTTTTTGACCAACATTTATGTATTGTAATGGTTCAACAAAATCATAATTGGTAAAAATAGAACATACATTTTTATCTTTCCATTTTATAAATAATATGCAGTTGATGACATCAAACCTATAGTCATAAGTACCTCTTTCCATATTTTTTTTTTTTTTTTTTATTTCTTTAGATGCCATAATAGTGTTGAACTGAATTGTCCCTCACAGTTCCTGTAGCTCTTATTTTCTTCTTTTTCAAAAATATTATCAACGAGTATGTTGTAAAATAAATGTCGAAGAAAACTACTTGGTTTAATGAATCCAGCACGTGTTCCAATAAATCAATAACCACTCTTGCACCTACAGGTATACTCTTCACATTTTTGGTTTCTTTAGTTGGTTTTTCGCAATAGACGTCAAAAGCGTAGCAATACCCAGAACTACTTATCATCCAAATTTTGTAACTGAACCTCACTGATTTCCTCTTGATAAATTGTTTGGCTGGATTATGTCCAAAATACTTCACCATTAACAGATCCTTGTGAAAAAAACCCCACTGGCAAAACTGTTTTATAAGCATATTCATTACTGGCTTAACTATGTACATTCAATCTTGACAATTTCAATTTCATCATTATTGGCCAGATGTACAAATCTCTTTATTTCTAGATATCGATCTCTTGATTGCATTATACGCATTATATTACATAAATGATTGCATTATAAATGCATGAGACACCCAAGTCCTCATCCAGTGACCAATACATTCTTTCTCGAGGATGGTTGTGATATCCTGTCAAAAGCAATATTGCAATAAAACTTCTCATTTCTTTGTTGGTGATAGTAAATTCATGATTGTTTTTTTTTTTTTTTTTTTTCAAGCATATATTATCATTTGTTCTCATATATAGTCTACGATTTCATCACTAAAAAATTTTTTGAATATTTTGGGTGGGGACAAATCTTTTAAGTCATTTTTCAAAGCATCTCACCCACTTGTTCATTTGTTCCAAAGGATGCACATTCTGGATGTCTCTTCAACCATTTTGCTTTTTCGGAATCAAGATTGAATAACTACCACTGAAACCGTTGAATTACTACCACTTTTATCTTCTGGAACATCTTCTTCCATGGGTAAAACATCTTTTTCATTGGTATCTTCAAATGAAATTTCAATAGAACAAGGAATTTCTTTTGGAAATGAATTAAGGTCCTCTAAAACATCTCCATCGAACTCTTCACAATCTGCCAACTCATTCAAATTTGGAGGTAATATGCAAATTTCATTATTATTAGATTCTTGATTTGCAACATCTTCGATAACTTCCTCAAGTCTGGTGTATTTCTTCTTGCCATAAAAAATCTTCGGTTCCATTATCGCCCGGTTTATGATTCACTATAAACAAAAATAAAATTTATATACAATAACGCCTAACTGTCCCCGTTTGAGGACGGTAAGATATAAACAAAAAAAATTATAATAAATGAAATTTTGTTCTTACTAACAGCATATACTGTCTCTACATTTGATTGTAAAACAAAGACAATTAAAAAACACCGTATTAAAAAAAAAATTTGATGATAACTTCCGTGAGTCACTAGAAAAATAAATTGGCCTTTTGCAATGGTTACAAGATTGGTACTGAAGACATCTGCGCTGATGGTGGTATATGAATCATTTCCTGATATTTATAGATAAACAATATAGAGTATTATTTCATGGAATTGCGACAGTTTCAAAATAATAATATTTTGAATTAGCATTCCCATACGAGTATGGCAGGTGCTAATAGGTTAATACACTGTCTGGCTGAGGCATATACAAGAGACCCATAGTCCAGTCGAAATCTAATTAATGAATGGCATAGAAGTAATTGCAAGTAATAATCTGCACCCCATGACACAACAGAAATTATAGTGTATATAAGGTTGTCATTAAGAAATAAAACTGAAGAGCTTCATATTATCCCCATTTATAGCTTAAAGATAACTGACATCATTCACTAAATTACAAAACCATCAAACAAAATTGTTCAAACAAAAAATGCCATGCAGTATAAAGGATTATATAATTACTCAATGCTAAAGGTATTCAAAATAAACTAAAGTATTTCATACCAGGAGTGAAAGTTCGTAGTTTCTTTGAAGTAGCAGTTTGACAGGCGACCCAATCAGTGTCTGCTTTCTTTTTTTTGAGTTTATCTTTAAGAGATGATAGTTGACAGCGCATATATTCATAACTAGCCATATGTAAAGATTGAATCCAAGTATCACGTTCTGTTTCTGTAAATGCAGCAAACTGTTGTCCTTGCTCATCACCATGAAATGCTATAAAATATATACCACTATTTAAGCTCTTAACTAAATTTTTATGAAAAACAAGTCTTAAAAAAAATAAATAATTTTAATTAGTTAACTTTCATTATATTTTTTAATAACACTGACATGGATTTAGAAGTTAGCCAAAATATTTTCAGAAGTCCTATACAGGGCTATTACAAAGTAGCTTAACAACTATATACATTTGTAAACCATAATTTTAGAAAGTGAGGGAAGACAAACACGTCAAATTAAAGATAAACAAAAGTTTTCATGAACTGTCAATTTTCAATATACACTAGTGTTCAAAGAAAGTGCATCACCCCTTAAAAGTGTAATTGCCGTCCGAATAACGAAAGTATATGGCAATATTTCTTACAGATTGCATCAGATAAGATTGACACACGTAGGTGATGACATAATATTGAATCAGCTATTACTTTCAGCTATATAAGCATGCTTTGCAAGAGTTGCAATCATTCCTTGCTTGTGTCAGGATGGCGGTTATGTGCAGTTGATGCCACGAAGAAAGAGTGCTATTGTTGCTTTATGCAAGGAAGGATGTTCTTCCCAGTCTCCACGGATGGGAACAGATGCTACATGAGGATGCTTAGAGCTTACGTACATTACAAAATACTATAAATATATGGTTGAAAAAATATTATACGCAAACAAAAGGATTCTGTCAGGCATTGATAATAGCATTTTTAACTGAGGAAGGACAGTAGCAGTGCAAGGGATGAACAAATATGAATTCTAATACCCGATTACAGGCGCGTCAACTATTTATAAAATTATTTTTCCGTTAAACGATTGTTAGGAAGGCTAAAATTTAAAAGTGCTATAAAACAGCACGCTGATTTAAAGAAACGAGGTAAGACTTTTCTCGTCAGTATTTCAATGGTTACGTTTATTATTGTGTATTAATCGTGGTAAAACAGGTGAAAATGTATTGCTATACATGTAATTTTATATTCTACTACCGAAATTTGAATCGCGAGCGTGTAAAAGTTGAGAATTATTGAAAACAATAAATGGTTATTCTTCAGACTGGGTTGATGCATGAAGTGAGTTTCCCCAAGGATCAGTCTTGGGACCACTGTTGTCTTTGATTTTCTTAAATGTCATTGATGAAGGGATAGAGGGCATGGTCAATATTTTCAGATGATGTAATGTTCACCGCCAAGTAGAGCTTCTTCAGAGTGGCCTAGATAGACTTGAGGGAAAGACAGAAGTGGCAACTATGCTTTAATTCAGCAAAATGCAAGGTCCTACACCTGGTGAGCAGTAACCCCAAAATAACTTACACACTTGGCAGAATTGAACTAAAGTCGGTAGTGGAGGAAAGGGATTTGGGTGTTACGATACGGCCAGATATGAAGTTCTGCGAGCATTGTAGACTGGTTGCAAGGAGGGTCCATGGTGTCCTATCGATGATTTAACGAACAATCGCTAGTAGATATAAGGACATCATAATCCCATTATATATGGTTATTGCTAGACCACACTAAAATGAAAAGACATTGAGCTTCTTGAAAGGGTCGAGAGATGGGTAACTCACCTGGTGAGATCGGCAAAAGGGCGTCCATATGAGGAAAGACTTCAAATATGTGTTGCAGCTTGGAAACTAGGCGACTGATTGAGGTTTTTAAAGTTCTGAGAGGCAAAAGTAAAATGAATGAGGACAAAATTTTCACTGTTATAAATGATTCTAGAACTAGGGGACATAAATTCAAGTTTAGACTGGATTGCAGGAATTTTATTTTAGCCAGCGAGTTATAAGTTACCTACATGGGTGCTGAGGCTTCAAATTTTGGGGAAATTTAAAGATCAAATAAATAATTATATACGGGAGGAGGGAAATGCATAGGTTTTCTATTTTCTTTTTTGGCTGGTGCTGTGTATTGATCATAGAGCCATTACTAATACTACAGTTGGTTCGATTCCATAAGTTTTTTTTTTTCCTTTTCGCAAACATCGAACCGCTACAGAAGATTGTCTACCATGGCCGAAATGTAATTACGCCTTTGCAACATCTCATACAACAATGTGTTCGGAAATGCACGCATGCGGGTTACAGAAACAATGTATTGACGCCTCACGGACTTAGTTCCTTTGGTGAAAAAGAGCATGGAGTCTTGCTTATCACCATTCTGATGAGTCCAACTTCCAAGCTACTGATAAAGTGTAAGAAATTTTTCTGTAGTGTATTTGGTAAAATTATATTTGTTACTCTGTCTATCAGTCTTAGAGGAAGATGTTGGCCAACAAGGAGAATTTTACACCAAGGACAAACTGTACACGGAAATAATTATTTTCAATTACAGTTAATAATTATCAAATTTACTAAAACAATTATTTCCATCATAAAGGAAACATAATCGGTTATCTCAGCTAGATAAAAGTTTATTCGGTTAAAGTTTCAATCCAAATATATACAATTTTCCGTTCAGGAGATTAACTGACAGATATTTATATATAAATACGGTACTGTTGTTATTTAAATCTTTAAACTATGCATAGATGGCAGCACAAGTCGGGACCCACATCAGTCAGCAATGTGATGAAGAAATATCGAATGCTTTGTGCTTCAGCAATGAAGTCCAGAAGGGAAGAGGGACTTGCTCTCCCCCAGGATTTTAGACAGCATTACTTCATACATTGTGCAACCAGGAATAATGGCAGGGCAGGAAATTTGCATATAAAACGAAACACTATTTTCATATGTAAAACTGCATTCTTGTTTAGGGGGTTGACTTCCTCCCCTCTTTTGCTTTTCTGTGCTTTTCAGAATAAAAAAGGGCAGAAATTGGAATCCACAGGCTTACACGTGGTGAGAATGGGCTTGCCACACACACACCCAGGGTCCTGAGCTGGATATCATCATTCTTCGCGTTCTTGGTTGATTCCTCTTCTACTTCTGACTCTTGTTCTCTTCTCTTTCTCTCAGGGTAACTCAGATTATTTTTTTTTGCTGGTGCAGCAAAAGCCTCAGGCTTCCTTGCACCAAATAGCTAATGATGATGATGATGATATTGCTTATAGAGTGTCTTGTAATCAGCTGACAGTGAGTAGATTTCTTTTCAAACTCAAGAATACTGGTTCTGCTGATAGGAAAAAACGAACCGGATGAAACAAGTCTCTATGCCAAAACAGGACCGCATTTTGAAGCGTTATGCCTTAAAAACCTTAAAGCTTCTTCGTCTGAGCTGAACAGAAAATGGGAAGAACATACAGGAGTGGTAGCAAGTGCAGTAACAGTCAGAAGACGCCTCTTCAAAAATGGACTTGTAGCCCGTCCTCACACAAAAAATGAAAAAGGCCCAATTAATTTGGTGTAAGGAGCATGTCAAATGGATCCCCCGAGCAGTGGAGGTCAGTTATTTTCTTGGATTGATTTGATTTGATTTGGTAGTTGTTGGCGCATCGGCTTCTGTGGCCATATTGCACCTCCCAAGGTTTTTGCAGTACTTTGATCCAAGCCCGAGGCGGGAATCGAACCCGTATTTTCTTGGATGAGAAGAAATTCAACCTGCATGGCTCTGATGGGAGACAAACGATTCGCCATAGATGTGATGAAGAAAACCATCCAGACTGTATGGTGTCTATAGTGAATTTCCCTACCAGCCAAATGATATGGGGGGGGGTGATGCATTTCGTATCGCAGAGTAGGTCACCTGCAGTTTATAAAAGGTTCCGTAAATGCCAATGGATACCTGGCTATACTGGAAGGCAAATCGCTGCCAACCATTAGAGACCATTTCAACCTGCCAAGTAACTGCATCTTTCAGGATGACTCTGCTCCTTGTCATCCGGCAAAAAGTGTAAGTAGGCACTTCTGTAGTTACTTTAGCTTAATTTCTGCATTAGAGGTTCGACAGTAATGTGTTTACATTTGTTACTGCTGAAAAAATGGTTGGAAGAACAGTCCATTAACAACTGTTAGCTGGCCAGGAAACAGCCCGGACCTGAACCCTATAGAGAACTGTTGCCATCATGTGGAATCTGCAGTTGCCAGAAAGAAACCAAAGCCCCTTCGTGAACTTGAGGAAGCCATAATTCGTGTTTGGAACCATGAACTATCAGTTGATTATCTTCAGAAATTAATCTTGTCAATGCCTCGACAGTGTGCTGCTGTCATCAGAGCCTGAGGCAGTTCAGGTGAATATTAATTTGCACCTGGTGAACTTTTCATTTTATTTTCCATTTAAAATGATAAATTGAAGCAAACTGAAGGCTTCTGATAACATTTCAGCCATAATTATCGTGTTTATCAAAACTGTTGTATAAAGGTTGCAAATGCTCATTTTGAAATATTTTGAGAGCACCTGTCAACTATTACTTAGCTTTGCCTTAACTATTAATAAATATCTTTTGTTTATATTTCTATTTGTGATGCTAGTCATTAATGTAACATACCATCGAGAAAAAGGGTTTGAAATGTGAAATTCCTAGCTGATGCACTTTCTTTGAACACCAGTGTAGATGCAGCAGTTAATTGACAAACTTCTCACTGAAAATCAAGCTCCTCCCACACTTCATGCATTGTTTCAGTGGTTACTGTTGCAATTGGAGCAATTATTCTGGCGTTCGGTCAATCACATTTCTTCATGACAGTGGTCAACAGACATCTTTTATGAAACCGCAAAGACCAATTCATCATCTTATGAAGTGCGGATCCAATCACACTGTCACCTCGATAACGAGGTGGTATGCCATCTTGTTGGGAAAAACAATTATCTATTACAGTTATCACTGATGATTTGTAGCATCAGAAAATTCTCAAGAATACTGAGATAAGCAACCCTAGTGACTGTTTTTCCTGAAAGAAGAAAGGCTTTCAGGAACAAACTTTCTCTGAACTCAAAGCAAAGAAATATTGACTTTCAAGCTGTCAACAAACATGGTAAGTGAGAACTCACCTGCTTTTTCTGTTCCCCACACACAAACATCGTACATTTTGACATAGCCAGTAACATGAAATGTGGATTCATCACTAAACACAATATGGCCAAGCAGGTCATTTTTGACATCATGGCTTCAGTGCATTTCCACACAGAAATTGGTACACTTCATTTTGTCTTCATCTGTGATTGTTTGTGCCACTTGCTAGTGGTAAGGTTCATGTTGAAAGTGTTTCCATAGCACTTTCCAAAAGGTTGATTGTGGCAGACTCAGTTCATGACTTGCACACATTGTTGATTTTCTCAGGCTTTTGAAGAATGCATGCCTCGCTTCCTCTGCTCTTTCATTACTCACATTGGGTCTGCCTGTTTTCTTCATGTGGGTCACACAACATCCTGCATTTCTGAAATTTCTGTGCCACTGATATATGGAATTTCTGTTATGAGAATTTTTTTGTGAAACGACTGAGAAATAGTCACCTCTTTCCACTTTTGTTTCCCCAAACCAAAAGACACTGCACTTTTTCGGCACTGCTGAAAAACCATTTTGTTGATGCTACTACAGTGCCCCTGGTGGGAGTAGATACAACTATTAATTGTTTCAAAAAAATTCACTATTTTGGCTATCTTTCTTGTACTACCACACACTGATTCATTTATCTGCAACACTGCTAAAAGCATATGAGGTGGTTAAGTTACTTTGTAATAACCCTGTATTTCATGTTAAAAAGTTAAATGCCTTCAAGGATAATCAGACTTTGAACTCAAAACCATAGTTATCTCTCAATTTGATACATCTGAGAATAATTACACTCCAGAGCAGGTTACTGAATTCTCTAACAAAGATGGTTTGAGCTCAAGTTCTCTCAATAAATAAGTACTAAGTAACAGTTGAACTCAGTTATAATGAGACCCGAGAGACTAAATACAAACACACAAAATGTACCACTCATTTTAACTGTTATAGCACTCACTGGAGTTTCAAAGGCAATTGTTTATATGGAACCAAAGGAAACTTTGCTATAGCCTCCCAAAGGAGTGAATTCTAATGATCACCAAACTTGATATTACTGGATAGTTCACTGGTAATCAAACCCACTGATGTATGCCGCTAAATTTAAAAGAAATTTGGTGTACCTGAATTCCTTAAGTAATATTACTCACTGGTCACTTTAATTTTTCTTTCTGTAATTCTTTCTGCCCATAGGGATCATAGTATTAAAAGCTTTTTATTACTTTTCTCCCAATCTGTTTTTAATTCTTGAATCTACATTGGCTTCACTCACAGTAATTAATGTTTTGCTAAAACACTAACATGCACGAATCTGCCATTATTGACTTAACAAGTAATACCAACAACAGGTGATAGCAGAATGGATGGGCAGTAGGCCTTTGCGTGAAATCCCCCCATGCATAGATGCTATAAAACCATGTTTTGGATTTAAAACAATCCATGCCACACACGAATCTGGATTCTATTTTACTTTGATAAAAATTATAAAATTAACATTTTCATTTGGTTTGTCCAACTTGAGACAATTTATTTTTAACACAAAGCAGCACTTTACAAAGTGTCTATATCAAAAACCAACAGTCACATTTAGGCCAAATTGTGTTAAAAATAGATTTTGCTTATTTTGATTTCATCTTATTTCTTAGTCTACTATGCACTATCATTTTCATTTACTGAGGCCTTGTGGGTTCTGCAGAGATGGCATTCCTGCAGATACTACCTTGTTTTCTTCTTCTTCTTCTTTGGTCCTTAGCTGGCAGCTGGGGGAGGCGGTTGGCCACGCAACCAGTATGCTGCTGTAGGTGCCGCAGGGTTTCGGACTTTCTCTGTGATGTTCTTCCATACCTTACGATCCATGGCGTCAGTCCTGGCCTGGTTAAGGTCGAGACGTCAGCTCTTCAAGTCATTTTCCACTTGCTTGGCCCACGTTTTCCTAGGCGCGGTCCGTTGGATGCTCCATTGGGTGGGTCGTTGTCTCCAAAGGAGTGTGGATGGTATTCTGTTTGTGCCCATTCTACATACGTGGCCAAACCATCTAAGCCTTCGCTTCTGGATTTGGTCAGCAATGGTTGGTTGCTGTTGGCATCTGGCGCGGATGGTATCATTAGTGATGCGGTCGCGAAGAGAGATGCCCAAGATCTGCCGCAGGCATCGCATTTGGAATACCTCAAGTTTGTTCAAATCTAACTTGAGACAAATCCATGTTTCCGATCCGTAAAGGAGAATGGGCAGGATCAAAGTCCGGAAGAGTCGGATTTTAGTCTTTGTGGAAATGTTGGTCCTCTTCCACAGACACCATTTGAGCGAGGCGAACGCAGTGGCCGCCTGTCCAATTCTGCTGTGGATTTCCATGGTGGATGCAACTTTCTTCTCCTGGACCAGCGACCCAAGGTATTTAAAGTCCTGCACTTGCTCGATCTGGACGCCTTCGAGATAGATGGTGGCTTGCGACCCATCTGTTGTCAGGGCCTTTGTCTTACCAGCATCTTCAAACCGTATGGCCGGGCAATGCGGGCAATGTCGTAGAGGATGTCCGTGGCTTCAGCGTCGTTACCGGCAAGGATAGCACTATCATCAGCAAACATCAGGTCAGTCACATAGTGATCCTTGTCATATTGTATGCCCTGTCTGTTTCTGAATGCTTGCCTCATAATGGCGTCGACCACGATGTTGAAAAGCAACGGGGAGGCTACATCCCCTTGGCGGACTCCAGTTTGGATGGTAAATTCCTCAGATAAATCGTTCTGGATGCGCACCTGGCTGGTTAAACCGTTGTATGCAGTTTGGAGGAGTGTGATGACTTTTCGAGGTACATGTTCAACCTCTAGTAGTTTCCATAAGGCAGGCCGGTGGACACAGTCGAAAGCAGACTTAAAGTCAATGAAAACAATGACGGTTCGCTGTCCACACCGGATCCTCTCCTCCATCAACTGACGAATGGCAAAGATTTGATCACAGCATCCTCGCCCGGGTCTAAATCCTGCCTGTTCTTCTCGACAGGTTTGCTCGCGATGTTTTTGCAGTCTTGACTGGATGATCTTCATAAAGACCTTTCCGATGATGGAAAGGAGGCTGATGCCACGGTAGTTCTTGCAGTCCCGGTTATCACCTTTCTTGTGGATCGGTACGATAATGGCTTTCCTCCATGTTAGCGGAATTTGTTCAGTGCACCAGATGGTTTTGAGGAGTGAGTGTAGTCGGCGAAGCAGTACATCTCCCCCGGCTTTGATCGCTTCTGTGGTGACTTGGTCCACTCCTGGTGCCCTGCCATTCTTCAGGGATTGTATGGCTGCTTTCACTTCTTCTACTATAGGCTCAACATCGACCATGGAGACCTCAGGGGGGGTCGATCGAGAGTGCTGTTGCTGGCGGTCCCTGAGGTGGGTCGTGATTATACAAAGCTTTGAAGAATTCACTCCACCGTTGCAGGCGTTCGGATGGTGATCGCACGAAGGTCCCATCAGCATTCTTGATGTTGTCACTAGTCAATTTGGTCTTTCCACTCAGACATCTGAGGGTGCGGTATAGAGTGCGGTACTCGTTCTTGGATGCCGCCACTTCAAGATCGTCTGCCACTTGGTTCCAGTATGCTTCTCTTTCTGCTGTCATTCTTTGTCGGACTTCTCGGTTTAGCTGCCGGTACCGTTCAAAGTCGACCAACTTTGCCTGTTTCCGTTTGTCCACGAGGTCGAGGCACTCGTCTGATATCCATGGTTGCGTTCGACGTCGGGCAGGTGGACATAGGGGCTTGGCACATTCCAGGATGGCATCAGAGATCTGCTTTTCTTCTTCATTTATATCCTCGGGCACGGCCAGCATCTCGAAGCGGTTGGATAGGGCGATCTGATATGCCTGTTTATTGGCAGCATTCATTAGCTGCCTCCAGTCCAGCTTGGGTGACCGAGATGATCTTTTTGCATGCCGTAATTTGAGATGCACCTTAGCCCGGATGAGGTAGTGATCAGATCCACAATCAGGTCCCCTCATGGCACGAACGTCCATGAGTGATGAGCGAAATTTGGCATTGATCAAAATGTAGTCCAGGATTGCTGAGTCCTTGCCAGATGGATTTCGCCATGTAAGTTGATGTTTTTGAGGGTGCTGGAAATGGCTGTTTCCAATCAGGTTGTTAGATGCGGCAAAGGACAACAAACGTAGTCCGTTGTCATTGATCTTCCCATGGCCAAACTTGCCCATTGTTGTTTCCCAATCAGATCTGTCCACGCCAATGTGGGCATTAAAGTCCCCTGCGAGGATGATCACTTCTGTCTGTGGAATTGAATCCAGCGTATGTTGGAGCTGGTTGTAGAAGTCATTCTTGGTCGGGTCCAGGCTGGTCTCAGTTGGCGCATAGGCGGAGATAATATGGGTCTTGATGGTGCCCTTGACAGTAAGGACTGCCAGGCGGTCCGATATTGGTTGGAAAGCGATCACACTACTGGTGGCCTGAGCATCGACCATAAAGCCCACTCCTGCTTCTCGTTTCTCACCACCAGAGTAGAATAGCATAACCGCTTCGCTAGGTGCTGGTGGTTGGATGATCATCGTTCCAGACCCGGTGAGCCTTAATTCGGATAATGCCGCGATTGATATCTTGCACCTAAGTAGTTCTTGGGCAATGATTTCCTTTTGTCCAACGTGGTGCCCCGTTCGAACATTCCATTCGCCAATGTTAATTGTCCTTTTCGGCGTAGTAAGCTTATTGCTGTGGCCAGTGATCCACTTCACACCAGCACCCTGGGTCCCCAGTGCTGGCGCATCGGCTACCCCGGATGCGGTAACATTGTTATAAGAGCTTGTTCTGTGGCCAGTGGTCCACTTCACACCAGTACCCTGGGTCCCCAGTGCTGGCGCATCGGCTACCCCGGATGCGGTAACATTGTTGTAAGAGCTTGTTCCGAATTTCATGCGGTTTCTTGCCTAGTTTCCCGGTTCTGGTCATTTCGGCAGGATGACCACCCTCCTCCTTTCGCAGCTGGGCTTGGGACCGTCCATGGCGGAGTACCTTGTTTTAATATATTTTTATACTTTTTATTCTTTTGGGGGGGGGGAGATTGTTTTAAAACTTTTGTGCTCTCAAAAAGTGTGAGGAGACAAGATGGCCTTAAAAGCTTAATTATAATTAAAACCTCACTGCATTAAACTTTTTGTGTATCCAACATAGTGTGTACCATATTAACTCCTAAATAGCTATATACTTTGGTTTTCGTTCATTGAAGTCTTGTGTCTCTGCATCTCAACTCAACTGGAACAAGTTGTTTCTACAAGTAGTTTAGGCTGATAGTTTGAAGAAATTCAAAGGTCAACTGGATAGTTATCTACATAAAGAGGGAAGCACATAGTCTATTTTCTATCTACTTTTTTCTTTTTTTTTCTTTCTAGCTAGTGAAGCAAAAACTGTAGCTTCCTTGTATTATATAACTAATACTATATTAGCATTGGCATTAGTGGAGGCACATGATGCAAGAAAGCAAGCAACATCAGTCAAAAAAGAAAGAAAAAAAAAAAACTTCCCATTTCACTGATCCATTTGTTCCAAATGTTTGTCTAGTTCTGCCTTGAATTTATTTAAGCATTCAACCTCCACAACAACAGATGGAAGTTTGTCCAGCAATCAACTACCCGCTGGCTAAAGGCAAACTTCCATTCTATTCTACAACTGTCTATTCTACATCTATTCTACAACTGTCTTTCCTCAGTTTGAATCCATGCCCCCTCAGGTTTGTAATCTGCATAAGAAGAAGAATCCCATCAGCATTGAGCCTACCGAACCCATTAAAGACCTTATACACCTCAATCAGATTGCCTCACAGGTGCCTAGTATCCAAAAGCTGCAATTTGCAGAACTTAAGCTTTTTGCCATATGAGCACCCTTTTGTTCCCTTCACCGGTCTTGTTGCCCTATGTATTCGTTCTCTAGCAACTCTAATCCTTCCTAAGATGAGGCTTCCAGACTCGAGGTGTGGCCTGACCATTGCCTTATACAAGGGGATAATCAGCTCCTTATCCCTGCTAGAAAAATTCCTGTATAACATTGACAAGACCCCATGATCTGCTCTGGCAGCCTGTCTGCACTGATCAGAAAACTTCATATCTGACTGAACAATTACCCTCGGGTCTCTTTCATTCTCCACCACCCTGAGTGTAACACCATGAAGTTGGTACATTTCTCTAGGGTTACTGACACCCATATGCAGTACTTTGCATTTGTCAATGTTAAACTTCAGTTGCCACTTCTAAGCCCATATATACAACTTTTCCAGATCCTTTTGCAGCAGCATACTGTCATTTCTGTTATTAACAACCCTGCCAACCTTTATATTATCTGCAAACTTTGACATTAAGCTTGATATACCTTCATCAATATTATTGATAAATATACAAAACAACAATGGGCCCAACACTAAACGCTGGGGGACAACACTAATAACATTAGTCCACGTAGAGCAGTATCCATCAATTACCACTCTCTGTCTTCTCCCACTCAACCATCCTTTTATCCATTAACAACTTGCTCTTAATGCCATACTGCCTCAATTTGTACAGTAGTCTTCAAGGTGCAACAGTATCAAAAGCTTTCCTGAAATCCATGTATATGATATCAAAATTATTTTTTGCATCCAGTTCCTTTGTGACCACATTATAGCATACAATCAAATTGGTCAGAAAAGACTTGCCCTTGACAAATCCATGCTGTGTGTGTGTATTATTACTATTGTCTTGTCTAGATGATCCTGCAATGCTTCTTTAAGCGGTGACTTGATTATTTTCCCTGGAACAGAAGTCAGGCTAACAGGTCTGTAATTATTAATGTCGCCCTTTGATACCCCTTTGTGAATTGGAGATACATTTGCATATCTCCAGTCCGTGGGGACTTCCCCCAAGTCCAAGGATGCTCTCATAATTATGACTAAGGGTTTGCTTACCTCCTTTTCCACCTCCTTAAATATAACTGGATAGATCCCCTCTACCCAAAGTGGATTTCTTACATTTAACTTTAACAATTTCTCCTCCACTTTACTCTCAGTTATTACAAAATCAAATAACTCCCTGTTAGAGTTTGTTAAACACCTGACCTTCTCCTCCTTAAATTACTCCTGTGTGAATGTAGATGCAAAATACTCATTTAGTTTGGCAGCTATCTGAGAATGATCATCCACAATCAAATCACTGATATCAAGTGGACCAATCTGATTCATCCCCTTTCTTTTAGAGTTTATATAAGTAAAGAAGTCTTTGCTGTTTTTCTTTATATCCATTGCCCAAGATTTTTCATAATCTGCCTTTGTTTGCCTAACCTACTTTGTGTTTTGATTACAGACTAGCTTGTATCTACCATAGGCTTCTGTGTCACCTGAAATTTTATGTGCATCCCATGCATTTTTATTCTCTGCCGCAAGTCTCATTAGTTCATCTGACATCCATTTGGGCATAAACCTAGAGCAGTATTTCTTAATTGGAACAAAATGCCTAGTAGCTTCCAAAATTACTTCCTTGAATGCTTCCCATTTAGAATTTGCTGTTGGTAACATCATAAGCTGGTCGCACTGTATAGAACCTAAAAAATCTCTGAGACCACTGTAGTCGCATTTACGAAAGGAAAAACCCTTCACTTTATCCCTGATAGCAGTTACATCTTTAAGTAAATCCCACATCAGTAAACTGTGATCACTGCCTCTTAGTGGTTCCTTTTTCTGTAAATTCTTATTGCATGAATGCTGCTGTAGAAAACAATCATTCAATAAATCCAAAAAAGCCTTGCTAGTGTGCAAGTGACCAACCCACAAGTTCCAGTCTATATCTGTGAAGTTAAAATCTCCCATTATAAGACACTCTGATTTAATGGCCCACTCTATTTCTCTGTATAATTTGTTCATAGTACTCATCAGAGTCAGAGAACTTAACTAACAGCATAACTCATCCTCCCTTCCTATCCTATCTGTACACATTGTATTCCCCAAATTTCAATTCTGCATCCCTTATATCTGAGTGGCACCACATCTCTGATATCTGAACAATATCTGCCTTGGATGACTTGACTAGCACTTCAAGTTCATCAAATTTATTTACTATAATCCTAGCATTGGTGCACATGCAAGTTGTTGTTGTTGGTATGAAAGTTTCACAACACAAGGGCAACTGTGGCCAATATGTGTCTGTCAGTGTCACACATGCAAGTATACATGCACCTGTTCTTACTCTTAGTTACTCTAACACAGCCCATGTATTTTCTTGTTTCATGACTCCCAGTAGTTCCTGAAATCCCCAGCAACTTACTTTCCAAGCTGCTGCTCATTCCAATAAAAGCAGTGCAAGAATCATTTCCACCTCTGCCTGTAGCTACTGTTAATCTATTAGTCTGTGAATCTCCCCAAGTAGCAGGTTTCCGACATGAATATCAAAAATACAAGTACTTAAATCACTCATAAGCCATAAAATGGATTTAACTAACAAATATGTAACTGTTAATCACCAGTGAAAAAACTATATGGCACATCCTTCTATAACACTCAACATATGTTCCAAAAAAAATGGCACATAGTAAAAGTTCACATTTTCTAATAGTTAAGGGCAGGTTCCATAAAAGTTTGCAATTGTCATTACTTATCCCATTTTCAAATTTATTTTTATCAATACATATTATGCTATGATTGGTAAATAACATATTAAAACTTATCTTCTTCATTAAAACTTAAAAGTTATTACATAAAAAAATATTGAAATAAAAGAAACAAACAATACTGTTTCATTTTTGATGGCTAGAAGGGGGGGGATCTCATTTTGGGCCAGTTTTTTAAAGAATGACTATAAAGTCAGTTGCCTAGCTTGCTTTGTTTTTCCTTCTAAAATAAATCATTAACCACTCACTAAATCATGCCATTTTCCTTTGAAAGTGTAGCTTCTTTCAATGTCTGAATCCATGTTGGAAACCATTTTTGACAAAAATTTAGAAATTCCTGTTTTATTTCAATATTTAATTATTTCCCTTATTGTTAAAACACTATCATCTTATTTTTGCATTCATGTGTTAACAGTATGGGTAGCATTAAGAATATGAATATATATGAACTGTATTAAATTTTTACACACAAAATATATAACAAATCAAAATATGCAACAATATTTGATTCTTTTCAAATACTAGTAAAAAGGAATATATAGTAGCAGCATCTGGGTTTCATGAATATGATAACTTAAATCTTCATGTGCATGAGGGAAGGCAAGGAATTAGATAAATATGCATGTAACTTGAAATGCAATTTGTAAGATAATGTGTTATAGCAGGATGAGCTATAATTTACAAATACAAATATTGATTTTTTTAATCAATCCATTTACATGATAATAAAGAAGAACTTGAAATGCAATTTGTAAGATAATGTGTTATAGCAGGATGAGCTATAATTTACAAATACAAATATTGATTTTTTTCATCAATCCATTTACACGATAATAAAGAAGAACAGGAAAATTAAACCTGTTCTTTCTGGTTTATAGCTAACTGGCTATTGAAGACATGTTATTTTAGCCACTTGGTCAATCAACTTTGACAATGAAAGTGTAATAAAAATACAATTATTCCAAAATAATAGATTTTAAATTTTATATTAAATATTAAATTTTAAAACTGATTGAAAAATTATGCTGAATGTTAGTCTGAGTTTTTGATCCTTCATATTGCTGGAAAAATGATTAAATTATAATGTATCAGATTTAAAATTATTAATTAAATGAACTGGTATAAGAAGGACACTTCTCTGCAATAGTTAAGTTTGTTTATTTTGGAAAATTCAATCGGACTTTTTAAATTTCCAGTGGCTGGGACAGATGCCAGTAAAAAATTTCTTGTGAATAATTTAAATTGGTAGCAATGCTTCTCTAAAGTATATCTTCATGCTTTACATTTGCATATGAGAAAATCAAAATAAAAGTGGGGGGGAAAAATATTAATTTAATAAGACACCATCACCCTTCTGAAATTGAATTTCTAATAGGATTTAAATTAAACCATAGAAAGAAAATGTGCATGCAAATAAAATAAAATGGAGAGGCCAAGTACTCAAAAAATTTATTAGCAATAAGTTAACTAGCTTTTAGAAGCTCTTACTTCATCATCAGTTACCATAGTAAAGTACGCATGAAAGTCAAGGTGGTAATAAACCTAGTTCACCATCAAGCCATCTGCATTGCTACTGGAGCTTTTAGAACATCTGTTTCTCTGGTTCAGAGTTTATACATCGAAGCAACAGAGTCACCTTTGTCATTCTGATGAAAGCAGTTGTCACTAAAATATTTTGAAACTGAAATTCCTGCCAGACCACCCTATGTGGACATCAGTTTTTGAGCCACATTAGGAAAATCTCTATAACACCCATCAGACTGCCATCCGCCCTTTGGTATTCATGTCCAAGAGCTGCTTAGAGAGCTTAATTTCATGGTAGACAATGCTGCCTGGTCACCAAGGCAAACTATTCCACCGTGGCATGCTGAAATACCCTCATGCAATCTCTCTATTAAAAACTGGGATAAGGCCACTGCTCCGTCTTCTGTTTACCAAGCCAAATGCTGCTCACCGAGCCAAATACCCTGACATGCCTACCTTCAATGATGGCCTGAAGTTGGAATCAACTGTCAGATCTGCTGCTGTCTTTTTAGGTAACACTATATCTGGGAATCTTTTTCATAAATGCAGCATGTACACAGCTGAGTTGTATGCTAATCTTGAACTACCTTAAAGCCCACAATCACCAACGCTGTTATGGTGTTTACCAACTCTAAGTATACTACAGGCTTTATCGGGGATGAAATAACCCTCATCCATACCTGACTCGGGTCCAGCAGATGCTTCATACCCTTTCGAGCATTCTTTCAACATCCATTTCTGCTGGATTTCAAGCCACATTGGGATCAAGGTTAATGAACTGCTGATGTTGCAGCTGGGTCACCAAAACTTTAACTTGTTAGTCCCCAATACAGACTATAGGCAAGCAATATGTTCTAGATTATTGTTCCAGTGGCAGCAATCTTGGCATCATGGGCAGGTCAAAAACCAGTTGTATCGGATAAAGCCTGTAATCCAACACTGGCAGTCTAGTCTGTGCAGGAACCATAAAGAGGAAGTTATTCAAGCTCACCTCTGCATAGGACGTAATCATCTTACGCATGCATTCCCGCTGAGAGCAGATGATGTCTTATGTATGAGAATTGTGGTTCCTTTTTTAACCATTAATCATATTTTAACCAAGTGTCTACTTTGCAGACAGGAATATTTTATTATGTTTTATATTTTACTGCTTATAGTCATCTGGTTTAGCCTTATACACTATGTCAAATTTCATCCTAAAACGACCAAGTGTCAGCCATTTTTAATTATTTAAAAGCTGTAAATCTGTTTACTCTTACATTGAAATGTGCCTTTTATACCTTTTTAATATACTTTCATTGTATTATATTTTTGACATAGAGACTTAATTTGTTAGATTACTTCTGTTTTTTTTTTTTAAATCTTCTCTATTACAAGACCTTTTTGTGGCACATAATAGCCTTAGTTGCTGAGGCACCAATAAAATCCAAAAACAAACAAAAACTACTACAAATAAAGTTTCTATAATAATATTAGTGGTACTGAGTTTTCATCATGTTTGGCTCACTGCCTGCAAACTGCAAATGAATACTGAAAAATTTTAATAAAACTGCCAGATGACTACAACCTATGTGTTTTTAAAGCCTCACTAATATCCAAGTTTAATGTTAAAATCCCACTGAATTCTCCAATATTTGGAATTTGAAAAACATTTCTTTATATAGAGCTAAACTAATCAGGATTATACTCCGCTCCATTGCAGTACACTGTTTCTAGCAGATGCATACACTTGGGACCCATAATCTACTTTAGATCTGACAAGTGCTCAATGGAAGTGGAGTAAAATGCAGTGGTCTGCTCTCCAATTATTTGATGAGCTAGCACGTAACAGGTTTAGTCCCCTTGTGCACCTGGTCTGCAGTTGATAGATGTGATAGAAATATCACTTATTATCAATAAGCCCCAAGAATTTTATCTCAGGTGCTAATGGAATGATGTTTTGTCTGAGCTTTAGGGATGAGGGTTCCATTTACAGCAATTATTTGATGAGCTAGCACGTAACAGGTTTAGTCCCCTTGTGCACCTGGTCTGCAGTTGATAGATGTGATAGAAATATCACTTATTATCAATAAGCCCCTAGAATTTTATCTCAGGTGCTAATGGAATGATGTTTTGTCTGAGCTTTAGGGATGAGGGTTCCATTTACAGCAACAAAAAAAAAAAAAGAAAAAAAAAGTGTACACAGACAGTCTTCTGAAAAGAGAACCTAAAACCATTAGAAACTGCCCACGAGTTGACAAAGTTAATGGCATGTTGCAATTGCCTTTTGATGAACCACATGTTGCAAGACTATGAAAAGATGCTAAAATCATCAACAATTAGTGCACTTTTCATTGTTGGAGGGTGCTGTTCAGTAACAGAATTAACTTTGATAGCAAAAAGCGTAACACAGAACTGACTCTTAGGGAACTGCCTCCTCTTGGCAGAGGAGGCAGTTCCCTAAGAGTCAGTTCTGTGTTACGCTTAGTTGAGAGAGAACAGACCCCCACACAAAC
This sequence comes from Mastigoproctus giganteus, assembly GCF_048544385.1. Classification (NCBI taxonomy): domain Eukaryota; kingdom Metazoa; phylum Arthropoda; class Arachnida; order Uropygi; family Thelyphonidae; genus Mastigoproctus; species Mastigoproctus giganteus. The sequence goes on from NC_143579.1 coordinate 86,106,615, forward strand.
TTGAAATGAGTGGTTTGGCAGAAAATTTTTAATAAAAAGTGCTAGATGACCTTTACAACGAAGGTTGTAAATATCTTTTAAAATTCCTAATCTCCAAGTTGTGTCATATGCTTTTTCTATATCAAAGAAAATCAACACCAGGTGCTTGCATTTCAGGACACATCTCAGATAGATGTTCCCAGTCTTATTACGCTTTAAGCCGTAGCCGAGTGGTCATGCATGAAGGCGTGTAAGTTCACTTGCTTTGAGTGAACGTGGTTCAAGTACATGAATGCTGAATACTGTGCTGTTTCTTGTATTAGGCCTGATGTGGCTGTGGTTCAAGTCTGTGACTACTAAATACGATTAACACTTGTATTGATTGATTTATTGTAAACTCCACTGACCTGGTGGTCGTGCCGGAGTATAAACAAGAAAACTTTTTTTTTTTTTAAATGGTCAAGTGTTGACCTGTTCCTTTAGAATGCCTGAAAAGAGGTCATTTGCTTTTAAATACTATGTGAGAAGAATACTGACCATCCTTACCAGGATCTTGCACAAGCAGCTTGTCAGAGAAATTGAGCAGTAGTTGTTATGAATTTTTGGATCCTTTCCTGGCTTGCAGAAGGCAAAGGGCAGTTGCCTTATGCTAAGCGTCTTGAACTGGTCTTCAAAATACAGTAAGCTGCGGATATAGTGGTCACGTTTGCAAATTGAATTTTGAATCTAATAAACGGCGATTCTAATAAGCGAAAATCAACAAATATTATCCAGAGGCTATAAAAATAAAGACATAAAGCACAAATTTATACTTTATTGCCAAAGGTTAGGTTTATTACCAATTAAATGATATGTAAAAACCTGAATGTTCTGAACAAAATAAAATAAATTTATCCACAAGTTAGTAAAATAAAAATAAATTTATACTTACGTACATAGCTTAATTAATATACATATTAATTAGCATACCACTTTGTAATATGATTATAATTTACAATAGTCGCTTATTTTAGATTGCTTTAAATTATCACTACAAAGTCTATTTACAGATTTTTCAATATTGTATAACAATCTATATTCATGATCACTTGCACCAGTTTCTTCCAAAACTCTCCTCAGGGCAGCTATAGCTTCATGAGTTTGACATTTTGTAAATGGAATTCGTTCGGGTTCTTCTTCATTTTCCTCCTTGGCAAAATTATTATAACAGACTGGGCAATTTCTTCATCTGTTAAAGCTATAGTAACTTGTAGGTCACCATCTAAGTCCACCCAATCTGTAAACTCCTGTTCACCCATGTCTTCAGGCTTTTCAATGTGATCAGTATTGTGACTTAGTTGCCCATCATGAATAATTAATCCAAATTTTTTGAAACAGTTGCTAATGCAGGTTTCGGAAACTTCGTTCCAGGCACTTATTGTCATATGAAGTGCATCTAGAACAGTTATCTGTTTTGTGATATCAGATGATATTCCCAAACCTTCATCTATAGACTAGATGATTCTTCGCCTCATATCTGATCTATAAAAGGTCTTAAAGGTTTTTATTATTCCCTGGTTTAGAGACTGAATCAGTGATGTGGTATTTGAAGGTAGAAAAACTAATTCACTGTTTTTGAAAGTCAACTTTGGATGAGCTGGGCAGTTGTCCAAAACCAATGCAATTTTTTTGTTTTTCTTATCCAATTTCAAATCCCATTTAGGAAGATAATCTTCAAATAAAGAAGCTGTCATCCAAGTATTGATATTATTGGCATATTCAACAGGTAGCTGTTTTACTCCTTTAAAACATCTAGGTGATTTACTCTTGCCGATAACTAACGGCTCCATCTCGATTGTTCCCGTCATGTTGCCTTTTAAAAGAACTGTAATTCTATCAAGTTTACTGCCCGTTTATTGCACTAATAGAAAAGCCCAATAAACAGGAAACTGCAAATTATTTTTATTGTTTTATGGTTGTGCCCTCCATAAATGCGACCTCCAGAAATGTGCTTTCGAAAAATATCACAGAGGCATTAAAAATTGATTCTTATAACTGAAAATGTGATTCTAGTAAATGATGAAAGTGTAGTGCATTTCACTGATTTGGATTGGTTTTTCGAAATTTGATTCTATTGAGTAGCTGATTCTAATAACCAGTGATCACTATAACTGGAGCTTACTGTACGTTCTGTTGTAGGACAAAGCAGCTGATCCACAGATACAGATAAAAAATGTTTGTTCATTTCATAATGGATGACATCTGGCCCAGTGGCACTCTCCTGGGCTAGAGACAGTGCCACTTTCAGTTACCATTCTGTGAAAGGCTGATTGCATGCCTCACAGCCATTTGAAGACAACGTCAAATGTTGCTTTTCAGTTTTTTGTTTTAGCATTAGCATTAGTAGAGGCATTTGATGCAAGAAAGCAAGTTTATGCGGCATCAGACAAAAAAAAAAAAAAAAAAACCCACTTCCACTTCACCCATCCATTCATTCGAAATACCTGTCCAGCTGAGCCTTAAATTTATTTAGGCTATCAACTTAAGGCTCAGCTGGACAGGTATTTTGAACGAACAAGAGGGGTGAAGTGGGAGTGGTTTTTTTTTTTTTTTTTTTTTTTTTTTTGGCTGATGCTGCATAAGCTTGCTTTCTTGCATCAAATGCATCTACTAATGCTAATGCTAACTTCCATCAACCAACCATCTGTTCCATCAACCAACTACCCGCTGACTAATGGCAAATTTCCGCACGTCTATCCTACATCTGTCTTTCCTCAATTTGAATTTATGCCCTTCTCAGGTGATTATTCTGAGCAAGAGGAAGAATCCCATCAGCATTGTGCATGCTCAAACCATTCAAGGCTTTTACACCTATATCAGATCACCTCGCTGGTGCCTAGTCTCCAGACACTGTACTTTGCAAAACTTAAGTCTTTCTTTGTAAAAGTACCCCTTTGTTCCATTCACTAATCTTGTTGCCCTTCTCTATACTCATTCCAGCAGCTCTACATCCTTCTTGAAATGAGGCCTCCAGACCTGTATACAGTACTCAAGGTGTGGCCTGACCATTGCCTTATACAAGGGAATAATCACCTCCTTATCCCTGCTAGAAAAATTCCTGTATATCATTGACAAGACACCATGACCTACTCTTGCAGCCTGTCTGCACTGCTCAGAGAACTTCATATCTGCCTGCACAACCACCCCCAGGTCCTTTTCATTCTCTACCATGGTCAGTGTAGTACCACAGAGTTGATACGTTGCTCTGGGGTTGCTGTTTCCCATATGTAGTACTTTACATTTGTCAATGTTAACCTTCATTTGCCACCTCTCAGCCCATCTGATCAACCTTTCCAGATCCTGTTGCAGCAGCAGCACAGTGTCAATAGTGTCCTTGACAACCCTGCCAACCTTTGTATTGTCTGCAAACTTGGACATTAAGCTTGATATACCATCATCATCAATATCATTTATAAATACAGAAAACAATAATGGACCCAACACTGAACCCTGAGGGACTACACTAATAACATTAGTCCACGATGAGCAGTGTCCATTGATTACCACTCTCTGTCTTCTCCCCCTCAACCACCCCTTTATCCATAGCAGCAATTTGCCTCCAATGCCACACTGCTCCAATTTGTGCAGCAGTCTTCCATGTGCAACTGTATCAAAAGCCTTTCTAAGATCCAAATATATAATATCAAAGTTATTACCTGCATCCAGTTCTTTTGTGACTGCATCATAGTATCCAATAAAATTGGTCAGGCAAGACTTCCCCTTAACAAAACCATGCTGTGTCTGAGCTATAACTGAAGTCTTGTCTGGATATATAACTGAGGTCTATAATTACTTGTGTCAGCCTTTGATCCTCCTTTGTGAATTGGGGTCACATTTGCACTTCTCCAGTCTGTGGGTACCTCCCTTGAGTCCAATGAAGCTCTCATAATTATGGCTAAGGGTTTGCTTACTTCCTTTGCTGCCTCCTTTAATATAACTGGATAGCTCCCATCCACCCCAGGTGCCTTTCTTGTGTTTATCTTCAACAATTTCTCCTCCACTTTACTCTCAGTTATTACAAGATTCTCTAGCTTACTGCCAGAGTTGAATACACCTCTGGTATACCCCTCATTGAATAACTTCTCATGTGTGAATGTCGATGCAAAATATTCATTTACTTTGTTAGCTACCTGAGCAGGATCATGAACAGTTGAACCATCAATATCAAGTGGACCAATCTGATTCATCCCCTTCCTTCTAGAGTTCACATAAGTAAAGAACTCTTTGCTGTTTTTCTTTGCATCCCTTGACAAAGATTTCTCGTAATCTGCCTTTGCCTGCCTAACCTCCTTTGTGACTTGGTTACAGATCAACTTGTATCTATCACAGGCTTCTGTGTCATGTGTTAATTTATATGTATCCCATGCATTTTTCTTCTCTGTCATATGTCTCATTCGTTCAACTGACATCCATTTAGGCCTAAACCTTGAACAACATTTCTTAGTTGGTATGTAAAGCCTAGTAGCTTCCAAGATAAGTTCTTTGAATGCTTCCCATTTTGAATTTGCTGTTGGTAATGCTGCTGTTTAGCATTATGATGCCACCCTGAGTTTCTGATGTTTAGCGCAGAAACTCAGGGTGGTAAGATGTTGTAGCAGACACTTTAGCAAATGTCTCCTTTAGAGTGTTTACAATTGTAGTTGGGTCTGCAATTACACATCCATTATGTTCTAGGATCATTGTAATGTGCAATGTATATCTGCCCTTCATTTTCTGGACATTGCCCCATGTTTCACGAATCATCTAAGATGTTTCAAGACCCAACTCGGCAACCACACCATGATGTGATGTATTCATCCATATGTTCTAGGATCAATGTAGTGTACAATATACATTGCACACTACATCAATTGGATTGGGAACCTGTGTAGCCAGGTGGGAAGGAGCAGCAGTGCGTAACACACGCTTCTTGATTAGACCGGGGTTCGATCCCGTCACCACCAAATACGGAGGATGCGGATACAGGGAATAACCACCGCATATTCCCGGAGCAATATGGCCTTAGTTGCTAATGCTCCTAAAAAAAAAAAAAATAACCAAAAAACTACATCAATTGGTGTTAATTTAATTGGAATGTCTCTAAGAGATGTTTCTTGGAGGAGCAACTCTGAATATTATGCTGATGATGTTTCTAATAAAAGATCACCCAATGTAAGCCATTTTACTGGCTTCAGAGACCCTGCTAGCCCTTCGAGACCCTTCTGAATGAAGAAGGGCAAACATTTTATCCATTTTCTTTTATTTTATTTAAATAGAATAAAAGAAACATTTTATTTCGTTTTTATCCATTTTATTTATTCATTTTATCCATTTTATTTATTTTCAGAGGATACTGCCACCCAGACGATCGTTTCAAAGCTAGTGGGCTTCATAATCAGTGAATTACAAATCATCATCATCATCAGCCATTTTCAATCCACTGCAGGATGAAGGCCTCTCCAGCAACTTTCCAGTTCCTTCTGTTTTGAGCACTGGCCATCCATTTACTACCCAAAAACTCATGAATTTCATCTATCCATCTCCGCCTTTGTCTTCCAGGTTTTCTTCTAGCTCCTCTTGGGTACCATTCTGTTATTTTCTTAGTCCATCTGTCATCATGTCTTCGAGCTATGTGTCCTGCCCAAGACCATTTTAGTTCTTTAGTTTTGATAAGAATGTCCTTTACTTGAGTTTGCTGCCTAATCCATGTTTCTCTTCTTATCTAACAGTATGATTCCCAATATAATTCGTTCCATTCTTCGCTGTGTAGTTCTCAGCTTCTCTTCCATTCTTTTGGTGAGTGCCCAAGTTTCACTTCCATAAGTCATGGTGGGGAGTACACATTGGTTCATTATTTTACGTTTCAGACAAACTGGGATATTGCTCTTCAGTATGTGACTATATTTCCTGAATGCTATCCATCCAAAATTTATTCTTCTCTTGACTTCCAGCCATTTATCATTATTACAACTAATAACTTGTCCCCGATAAGTATATGACTCCACCTTTTCAATTACTGCTCCTTCAATCATTATATCCCTTTCCGTGGCATACTTGTTCATCATTACTTTTGTTTTAGCCATATTCATCTTTAGTCCAAAATCCTTACTAACTGTGCATAACTGATTAAGATTTTCCTCTAATTCTTTGGGATCGTGGCTTATGACCACAATGTCATCTGCAACTCGTAAATGGTTTAGGTACTCTCCGTTCACATTGACTCCTTTCTGCGACCAGTCTAATCTTCTGAAAGCTTCCTCAAGGGCAGCAGTAAACAGCTTCTCAGATATTGTGTCTCCTTGTCGAACTCCTTTCTTGATTTTAAATTTCCTAGTGTCTTTGTCTAGTCTAATAAAGGAGGTAGCACTCTCATATATTTTCTTCAAAATCATAATATATGGGGTATCTATGCCTTGTCTTTCAAGTGCCCGAAACATTGCCTTATGCTGTATGGAGTCAAATGCCTTTTCATAATCCACAAATGCCAGGCATAATGGTGTTTTATATTCATTTGCTTTCTCCATTAGCTGTGATATTACGTGAAGGTGATCCATAGTTGAGAATCCTGTCCTAAAGCCAGCTTGCTCGTTCGGTTGATTCTCATCAAGTATTCTTTCTAATCTGTTAGTAATGACCCTTGTGAACAACTTGTAGATGTGGGATAACAAACTAATTGGTCTATAATTTACAATTTCTGATTTATCTCCTTTCTTATGCAGCAAAACTATGATTGCATTATTCCACTGCTTAGGCGTCACACCTTTTGCTAATGCACTTTGTGAAGAGCTTTGCCAGTTTTTGTGTTATGTCTCTTCCTCCCAATTTTAACAACTCTACAGTAACTTCATCTTCCCCCGGGGTTTTCCAATTCTTCATTTTCTTCAATGCATGTTCTACCTCATCAAGAAGAATATCGGGTATGTCGTATGTGTTGCTACTTTGCGATCCATCTTCCCCACTGCTGGTATCATTACCTCGCTCCTTGTATAATTCTCTATAGTAGTCTTCTGCTATTTGAATTATGCCTTCTCTGCTGTTTATAAGTACACCATCGCTTTTCTTCAGTTTCAGTATCATTTGTCTTTCTGTATTACTGCTCATGGCTGCTGATTTAAATCCTTTGTTTTCCCTTAATGCTTTTTCTACTTTTCTTGTGTTAAATCTTCTTATGTCCTCTCTGAGTCTCTTTCTAATGGCTTTGCATAACTCAGTATACTCAATTTTCTCCCTGTCAGTGTTTTTCTTGCTCTTCATTTGTCGTCTTCGGTTCATCATGACAAGTGTTTCTTGACTAATTTTTTCTTCTTTGGATTTCTGTTTCCCTATAGGTTTCTTGGGCTTTATCACTTTCAGAAAGTTGTAATATTCCTCGTCAATATCTTGGTCCTGAGCAGTCTGCAGAAGCCCAAACTTGTTCTTAAGTTCCAGTACATACTGCTTTTTCTTCTCGTCTGTTATCTCAAAGACCTTTGTATTATTTACTCAAGTCAGTTTTTTCCTTTCCTTTCCTACATTGATATCAAGTGTACATCTTACCATTCTGTGATCACTTCCAACATTTACCTTATTCAGGACGGTAACATCATTCACAACATATCTTCCGTTAGTGAGGTCGATTTCATTAGTTGTCAATCCATTTGGACTCTTCCATGTCCACTTTCTGTTCACCCTTTTCTTGAAAAAAGTGTTGATTACTGACAGTCCTTGAGATTCTGCAAATTCCACAAGTCTTTCACCTCTTTTATTTCTTTCACCAATTCCAAAATTTCCTATAGTTCCTCTTTCTGCGCTGTTTTGCCTTTTTCCAACCTTAGCATTGAAGTCCCCCATAATAATAGTGTAGTGGGTTTTCTGCTCATCTAGAAGACTCTCAATTTCGGTGTACATTCCTTAAACCTCTTCATCATCATTACTCGATGTTAGTGCATAAATCATTATAATCTTTAGCTTGTACCTCTTAGAAATCTTGAGTATTAGTCTTGACATCCTTGGTGATGTACTTTTGAATTCCAAAATATTGTTTTTAAAATCTTTATGGACCAGAAACCCAACTCCACCTTCACTCCTTTCACTGTTTCCCTTGGTGTACAGCAGATTTCCACTTGATAAACTTATAAGTGATTCATTTCTTCTTCTTGTTTCAGCCAAATCGATGATATTCCAATTCACATTTTCTAATTCCTTTTCCAGCTCTAATATCCTGTCTTCACCGATGAGTGATCATACGTTATAACAGGCCAAGTTCAGTGTCTGTGCATGGCAGCCTGGTCGTACCCAGAGATTCTTAGCACCCTCCGCTCCCACTCTGATCCTCTCACTGCCGTAAGAGGGAGAGTGAAAGCTGCTGGGGACTGAGGGCCATTTGTATTGTTGTGCTGTCATATGCTGGAGGGTTTGGTCTTTTCCTCTTCACATTGACCAGGTGTCTTGAAGAGAACCACTCTACACGTTCGTTGCCACCTAAGTGACATAACAGGGCTTACCATCGAGAAGGTGTGCATGAGTGGATTTTAGGGAGGCAGGCCAACCGGACTTCTCCTAAATCTTCTGTAATAGAGAGATATTGGATCCCTCAGTGTTTTAGGCTGAGTGTTTGATAACACACAGGATACCTGTTCCCCTCTAAGCCCCGAATTACAAATAGCATGTAATAAATCAACTTCCAGTGAAGGCCAGTGTCTATGCCACTGAAACCTTCTCCTAGATGTATGCACTAATTTTCTCATTGCAGCTAACTCCGGTGATCACCAAGTACAGGGTTTTTTTGCAATTGTTTTCTTAGGTCTTGATTTGTATGAGGCTGCTATTAATGAAGTATGAATAAAATCTGCCAACTCTATTGCAGAAAAATCATTTAAGGATGTATATCATCATTAGGAAAATTCTGTATTGGGGATTATTCAAAACTGCCCAAGTATATTTTTTAAGAGAATCAGACAAATTCTAGTACAATAAACATTCTATCTTGATGCAATATTTCACCATTAATATTGAAGGTGATAACCCAGTGATCGCTTACTATCCAATGTGAAATTGTACTTCAATTGTCTATGTAGTTACTAAAGCTAGTTTTATTTAATGTAATGTCAATATTCAACTCATCTACAGAATTGCTATACGTAGGGAGCTGTCAATCGACTAACCCGTAAATTAGATTTAGCATTCCCATTTATAGCTATTATTACATTTTAATTATCAAATAAATCGAAGGGTGTATTCCAAGAAATCAAGTGAGCCATTTAAATCACCAAACAGTGAACAGTACAATCATATTAAGTAAAAATTTAAAGAGTAATAATTTACAAGTACACAAATGCCAACGTTTGAATACAGGACATTAATAATAGTAATATCTATGTTGTTCTTAAAGACAGCAATACAAGTTTTAGGAACTGAAGAACCTGAATAAACAACTCTTGTGTTCATAGAATAACCCATAACCTTTAAAGTGCAATCAATGTATGATCTTACAAAATATGCTTTCTCAATGGCCACGATGTGTACTGAATGCTCTTCAGCAGATATTCTTATCTCACTAGGAAAAGCAAAATAAAATCATCTGCTTATTTTTATCTCGCCTTTGCTGAGGTAAGAAAAAGCAGATATTTCCATTTATTTGTAATAACTTCAACATTAAACTTAATGTCACAGGAATATTATCATTATATTCAAGATGGTGTGGAACATTATTCATTGGCAGTTCCTTAATCATACCAATTCCATTGCTCTCTTGTATTCAGTACAACTGGGATCCTGAACTGAATGCTGATGATCTTGTTTTCTTCTCCTACATTTTGCAAGACTTGGAGATTCCTCTTTGTACAGGCACTCAGCGAACATGTGCTCTGTTCATACACAATGACCACACAGTGTTTTATGTGAGCAATATTACACTGCATGGCCATATCCTAGGCACAAGTTGAAATTAGTAACCACAATAAATGGCTTGTGTTTAGGAATTTCAAGTCAGATACAACCTTTCCATAGCTGAAATGCCTTTGTATATTTCAGGCGAAAGACTCACCGCCCAATGAACATTTGAGGCAATTCTGAACTTCGTAGTGAAACGAAAAATAATGTCTTGCTTTACCTCAACAAAAGTAAATCCACATTCAGCCAAATTTTTAATATGTAAGGCTTACAAAATTTTTATCTTTACTTAGGTCTTTGGGCACACATAATGATTCAAAGGTTCCCTTTTTAAGTATGCCAGTGGCTATACCAGCAGCTGATAAAGACACTGAGGTAGAAATATCTATCATATCTGATCTTTATTCAGTTTCTAAAATAACGCCCCCTTGTTATACGCCAACCATAAAGACTTAACCTTAACTGCTTTGAACTCAGATTTAAAGCTTTTTGTTACTATTGCTGCTTTAATCTCAGCACTAGGATATGGTTTTCAATGTGCTTTGTTCTGAAGCTTTTAGCATTAGTAGATGCATACAATGCAAAAAAGAAAGTTTATGCAGCATTAGCCAATAAAAAAAAAAAAAAACCCTCCCATTTCACCCCATTCGTTTCCAATGCCTGTCCAGCTCAGCCTTAAATTTATTTAGGCTATTAACTTCCACAGCAAAAGATGGAAGTCTGTTCCACCAATCAACCACCCGCCAGCTAAAGGCCAATTTCCACACATCTATTCTACAGCTGTCTTTCATCAATTTGAATCTATGTCCCCTCAGGTTCTTTATCTGAGCAAGAATCCCATCAGCATTCAGCTTGCTCAACCCATTCAAGGTCTTATACACCTCGTTCAGATCACCTCGCAGGTTCCTACTCTCCAGGCGTTGCAATTTGCAGAACTTAAGCCTTTCTTGGTAAGAGCACCCCTTCGTTCCCCTTATCAATCTTGTTGCCCGTCTTTGTAATCATTCTAGCAACTCTACATCCTTCCTAAAATGAGGCCTCCAGACCTGTACAGAGTACTCTAGGTGTGGCCTGACCATTGCCTTGTACAATGGGGATAATCACCTCCGTGTCCCTGCTAGCAAAATTCCTAGCATTGACAAGACTCCATGATCTGAACTGGCAGCCCATCTGCACTGCTCAGCAAGCGTCATATTTGACTGCACAATTACCCACAGGTTTTTTACACTTTCCACTTCCCTGAGGGTAGTACCACACAGCTGGTACATTTCTCTTGGGTTATTGCTACCCATATGCATTACTTTGCATTTGTCAATGTTAAATTTCAGTTGCCACTTCTCAGCCCAACTGCCCAACTTGTCTAGATCCAGTTGGAGTAGCATACCGTCTTTAACAACCCTGCCAACCTTTGTATCATCTGCAAACTTGGACATTAATCCTGATATACCTTCATCAATATCATCATTCATGATATTGATGATATACCTTCATCAATATCATGAATACACAAAAGAACAATAGGCACAGCACCCTACCCTGGGGAACTCCACTAATAACATTTGTCCACAAAGAGCAGTGTCCATTGATTACCACTCTCTGTCATCTCCCACTCAACCATCCCTTTATCCATTGTAGCAACTTACCCTTAATGCCATACCTCTCCAATTTGTACAGCAGTCTTCCATGTGCAACAGTATCAAAAGATTTCCTGAAATCCAAGTATATGATATCAAAATTATTTTTGACATTCAGTTCCTTTGTGACCACATCATAGTATCCAATCAAATTGGTCAGACAAGACTTCCCTTTAACAAACCCATGCTGTGTCTTAACTATTACTACAGTCTTGTCTAGATTATCCTGCAATACTTATTTAACCAGTGACTCCATTATTTTCCCTGGAACACAAGTTAAACTAACAGGTCTATAACAGGTCTTACTTGTGTCACTTTTTGAAGCCACTTTGTGAATTGGTGATACATTGGATTAAAACATTCTGTTTAGGTTTAGACAATATCTCCTTTGAGGGAGGTCTGTTTGAATAACATCAGCATATGAATGTTTAGGCCTAGACTTTAATAATTCAGTATCTTGTTGTATATCTCCCTTCATCTTCAGCCACTAGACCCACATCTACACTCTTAGGACCTAATCTGGTAGAGATTTGGACAACCCTGTCCAGTAAATTCACTCTATTATTTATTTCCTCGTTTACTGCCTTTAATTTCTCATTTTCACTGAGCAAAGCTATTGCCACTGCTTCCAAATCTGACCACTTTTCTATGATAGTATTACCTGAAGCCTTAGTTATTTTATTCTCCTCACCGGAAATAGATATAAATCCTAATAATGCCCTTACACATGTGATATCACTTTGTATAAAGATGATTCACCTTGATTATCGTCATTCTCTTGTGTCTGAGCTGATCCCAATACAGTTCCAAGTTTTGAATTGGAAGGAATTTCTTCAGAAATATCTTTTTCAAGTGATGACTGAATGGCAGCACTAAACTTTATGGGTTCTCGAATTTGGCCTGAGCCATTTGTCCTGTGTTTGTTTTTAAAAAAAAAAATATTAATAATCTTCGAAGAAAATAAAAAGTAAAATTTCAAATCCAACTAGTCACTTGTTAACCAAGAATGAAATGAAGAAAGTGGAATTTTTAAACTACCGTCACATTTACATTTGTCTTCCTCATTCTCTTCCAGTATCAAGACTACAAATCACTTCAAGTCTTCCTTAGCAATAACAATACAGATAAGTACACACACACACATCAATGACAACTTCCATTTTCACAGAAATCTTCAATTTAATTAAGCTCGAACAAAACTTATTTCACAGAGGATATGTTATTCCTTCCTTTTCCAAGCAAATACCAGAGAACAAAACCACCTAAAAAATCTTACCAATCGCTACTGCACACAATCATTCGGCAATAATCAGTTTTCCCACCTAAATGGCAGCCACTATCTTCACTCAAACACTAAAGTCTTGTTTAAGACTTAAAAAATATATTATACCTAACTTTCAAAATTAATTTGTTTTGTTATTTGGTTTTTAGGAGCATTAGCAACTAAGGCCATATTGCTCCGGGATATGCAGTGGTCATTCCCTGACCTTTCCGCATCCTCCGTATTTGGTGGTGACGGGCTCGAACCCCGGTCTAATCAAGAAGCTTGTGCTATGCACTGCTGCTCCTTCCCACCTGGCTACGGAGGCGCCCGTAAATTAATTTGTAAACATAGAAAAGTATGAAGAAGCTGTTCAAACAACTGAGTCAGCTATTTATACCAATTAACCACTATAACATCGGTAGTCTGAGAGCACAGTAAAATCACAACACACTACAGTTCACTATACTTTCAACCTCTCTAATAACTTGAACACAGTGTAGTGTTATTTGTGATGTGGCTGCAGAGGTTTCCCCCAACTTCACGTCAAGCAATGTGACGAATACAAACTCTGTAAAGGCCAGATTTATGTAGGTTAGTGAGTGTTCATGTAGTATTAGTGTGGGTTATGTTGGTTGGGTTGTTCATTCAGCCTCTTAGCCGAAGGGCTGTGTTTTGACACAGTAACTTCTAGTTTATTGTACAGTTCCATGAGGAGGCAAGCTGAGCACTAGGGAGTATGAAGCACTGGTGGGGCGAACCCTGTAGTAGTAGTCATGACTACAGACAGGGAGAGCCCAGTAAAAAAAAAATATTGAAAGTTGGAAGAGAATAGTGGAGACAGGAAGTGAGAGAGGGTTAAAGTAGTAGAGAGAAAGAGGGGGAACACTAGTCAATGCACCCACCTGGCTAAAAGGGGGAACAAAAGAGGGCCCCCCCCAGGTCAGGATGCTCATCCTGCTCTGGTGGTGGGAGATTATAGTTCGCAGTGGGGTGACCCACCAGGCAAAGATTGGAGATACCACCCAGGATGGGGGAGGGAGTGTGAGAACAACCAACCCAAGTAGTATGGGTGAAAGATCATAAGGAAAGGGATCCCTATGTTTCAGCACCTGTCTGGTGCTCTGCCCCAGACCAGTCAGGAGTCAAGTCCCACTGACCACTGTCTGCATTCCACACACACACTGGCTAAGTAGCCACGGCATGGTGCCTACTTGGATGTTGGCGTCATCATCATCCAGTTTTGATCTACTGCAGGATGAAGGCCTCTCCAGCAACTTTCCAGTTTCTTCTGTTTTGTACAATGGCCATCCATTTACTACACATGAACTCTTGAATTTCATCTGTCCATCTCTGTTGTTGTCTTCCAGGTTTTCTTTTAGCTCCTCTTCGGTACCATTCTGTTATTTTCTTAGTCCATCTGTCATCATGTCTTCAGGCAATGTATCCTGCCCAAGTTCATTTCAGTTATGTAGTTTTGATAAGAATGTCCTTTACTTGGGTTTGCTGCCTAATCCATGTGTTTCTCTTCGCATCTAACAGTCTGATTCCCTAATAGAATTAGTTCTATTCTTCGCTGTGTAGTTTTCAGTTCTCTTCCATTCTTTTGGTTAGTGGCCAAGTTTCACTTCCATAAGTCATGGTGGAGAGTATACATTGGTTCATTATTTTACATTTCAGACAAACAGAGATACTACTCCTCAGAATGTGACTATATTTCCTGAATACTATCCATCCAAAATTTATTCTTCTCTTGACTTCTATCCATTTATCATTATTACAGCTTGTTCCATCCATTTATCATTGTCCCAGATAAGTATATGAATCCACCTATTTAATTATTGCTCCTTCAATGGTTATATCCCATTCTGTGTCATACTTAGCATTAGCATTAGTAGAGGCATTTGATGCAAGAAAGCAAGCTTATGCAGCATCAGCCAAAAAAAAAAAAAAAAAAAAAAAAGAAACCACTTCCATTTCACCCCTCTGTTCGTTCGAAATACCTGTCCAACTGAGCCTTAAACTTATTTAGGCTATCAACTTCCACAACAAGGGATGGAAGTCTGTTGCACCAACAAACCACCCGCTGGCTAAAGGCAAATTTCCGCACGTCTATCCTACATCTGTCTTTCCTCAATTTGAATTTATGCCTTCTCAGGTGATTATTCTGAGCGAGAGGAAGAATCCCATCAGCATTGAGCATGCTCAAACCATTCAAGGCTTTACACAACTCTATCAGATCACCTCGCTGGTGCCTAGTCTCCAGACAATGTAATTTGCAAAACTTAAGCCTTTCTTCGTAAGAGCAACCCTTTGTTCCATTCACTAATCTTGTTGCCCTTCTCTCTACTCGTTCCAGCACCTCTACATCATTCTTGAAATGAGATCTCCAGACCTGTATACAGTACTCAAGGTGTGGCCTCACCATTGCCTTATACAAGGGAATAATCACCTCCTTATCCCTGCTAGAAAAATTCCTATATATCATTGACAAGACACCACGAGCTACTCTTGCAGCCCGTCTGCACTGCTCAGAGAACTTCATATCTGCCTGCACAACCACCCCCAGGTCCCTTTCATTCTCTACCACTGTCAGTGTAGTACCACAGAGTTGATACGTTGCTCTGGGGTTGCTGTTTCCCATGTGTAGTACTTTACATTTGTCAATGTTAAACTTCATTTGCCACCTCTCAGCCCATCTGATCAACCTTTCCAGATCCTGTTGCAGCAGCAGCACAGTGTCAATAGTGTCCTTGACAACCCTGCCAACCTTTGTATTGTCTGCAAACTTGGACATTAAGCTTGATATACCATCATCATCAATATCATTTATAAATACAGAAAACAATAATGGACCCAACACTGAACCCTGAGGGACTACACTAATAACATTAGTCCACGATGAGCAGTGTCCATTGATTACCACTCTCTGTCTTCTCCCCCTCAGCCACCCCTTTATCCACAGCAGCAATTTGCCTCCAATGTCACACTGCTCCAATTTGTGTAGCAGTCTTCCATGTGCAACAGTATCAAAAGCCTTTCTAAGATCCAAGTATATAATATCAAAGTTATTCCCTGCATCCAGTTCCTTTGTGACTGCATCATAGTATCCAATAAAATTGGTCAGGCAAAACTTCCCCTTAACAAAACCATGCTGTGTCCGAGCTATAACTGAAGTCTTGTCTAAATGATCCTGCAGTGTTTCTTTAACTAGTGCCTCCATTAATTTTCCTGGAACAGAAGTTAAACTCACAGGTCTATAATCACTTGTGTCAGCCTTTGATCCTCCTTTGTGAATTGGGGTCACATTTTCACATCTCCAGTCTGTGGCTACCTCCCCTGAGTCCAAGGAAGCTCTCATAATTATGGTAAGGGTTTGCTTACTTCCTCTGCTGCCTCCTTTAATATAACTGGATAGATCCCATCCACCCCTGGTGCCTTTCTTGTGTTTATCTTCAACAATTTCTCCTCCACTTTACTCTCAGTTATTACAAGATTCTCTAGCTTACTGCTAGAGTTGAATACACCTCTGGCTTTCCCCTCTCTAAATAACTCCTCATGTGTGAATGTTGATGCAAAATATTCATTTAGTTTGTTAGGTACTTGATCAGGATCATCAACAGTTGACCCATCGATATCAAGTGGTCCAATCTGATTCATCCCCTTCCTTCTAGAGTTTACATAAGTAAAGAACTCTTTGCTGTTTTTCTTTGCATCCCTTGCCAAAGATTTCTCATAATCTGCTTTCGCCTGCTTAACCTCCTTTGTAACTTGGTTACAGATCAACTTGTATCTATCATAGGCTTCTGTGTCATGTGTTAATTTGTATGTATCCCATGCATGTTTCTTCTCTGCGATATGCCTCATCAGTTCATCTGACATCCATTTTGGCCTAAACCTTGAACAATATTTCTTGGTTCGTATGTAAAGCCTAGTAGCTTCCAAGGTAAGTTCTTTGAATGCTTCCCATTTTGCATTTGCTGTTGGTAACATCATCAGTTAGTCCCACTGTATAGAATTTAAATACTGTCTCAGTCCATCGTAGTCGCCTTTACGAAAGCAATAACCCTTCCCTTTACCCCTAATGGTAGTTACCTCTTTGAGTAAATCCCACTTCAGCACACTGTGATCACTGCCACCTAGTGGTTCATTTATCTGCAGATTCTTAATGCATGAATAATCACTGCTGACAATCAAATCAAGAGTATTCCTCCCTCTAGTTGCCTCCCGAACATGCTGATGTAGAAAACAATCATCCAATAAATCCACAAAAGCCTTGCTAGTGTGTGAGTGACCAGCTCCCAAATTCCAGTCAATATCTGGGAAATTAAAATCTTCCATTATAAGGCTCTCTGATTTACTGGCCCACTCTATTTCTCTGTACAGTTTCTTATTATACTCATCAGAGTCATTAGCCTATAGCACACTCCTACTCTCAATTTTGATCTCCCAATGTTTATGTCACACCAAACTGACTCAACACTGCACTGTCCAGCGATGGCCACTGGCTTCACTTCCTTGGATTTTATGTATTTCTTAACTAATAGCATAACCCCTCCTCCCTTCCTATCCAGTCTATCCTTTCTGTAGACGTCGTACTCCCCAAATTCCAGTTCTGCATTCCTTATATCTGTGTGACACCACGTCTCTGATATCCCAACAATATCTGCCTTTGATGTTTTGAGCAATACCTCAAATTCATCAAATTTATTTACTAAACTCCTAGCATTGGTGTACACGCAAGTATACATGCACCTATTTCTATTCTTAGCTACCCTAACACAACCCATGTGTTTACTTGTACCGCAATGACTCCCAGCAGTCTCTGAAATATCCTGCATCTTGTTTTTCCGGCTTCTGCTCATTCCAATAGAAGCAGTGCAAGAATCTCTTTCACCTCTGCCAGTGGCTACTGTTAATCTATTCCTCTTTGTCTCGCCCCAAGCTAGCAGTTTTCCGACCCACCTAACACTGCCTCGATAGCATCAGCAAATATTCTTGCACCCTTTCTATTTAAGTGTATCCCATCCCTGTAGAAGCAATCTCTCCTGTTAACAAGTACAGTCCAGGCTGAAAAAAATTCTACCCCTTGAGCCTTGCACAATCTTTCCAGGGCCGAATTGATCGACAAGGCTCTCATCATATACTCCCTCCTATCGTGTCTGGGCAGAATTGCAGACACTTTCAAATTCAACTCTATTTCACGGCTTTTTTTCAACAGTGACCTGTACTTGTTAAGCAATCTGCTGGTCTCCTACTTTTGATATCATTAGTGCCAACGTGTACAATTATATCACCTTTTGTGCCCTTAAAAGATGATATCTGCTCTACAATGTCATCAAACTTTTGCCCCTGGCAGACATACCCTGGTCCTGTTCCACCTATCCTTTTTACAAAGCATGTTCTCCGTTTCCCTGACAATAGAGTCACCAACAACTACTATTTCCTTTGGGACCAGCGCATTCTGCCTTGGGGGTTGCCGCTGTGTTGCACGATGACCAAGTGCAAGCTCTGGCGTTGATGTGGGCAGCTGAGAGCTTGATGGGCCCCTCAATTTAGTTCCTTCGAGGGCATCCACCCTGTCCTTCAAGCTCATGTCCCGTACCTGAATGCTCCACAAACATCATGCAAGCTGTGCATTTTAGAAGGCTGTGATTCAGAAGGCAACTGTCCCCTCAGTTCTCGGAGGCGCCCTAGCCGCAGGCAGAAGAGAAAGAGGCTTCTATTGAAATGAGCAGCAGACAAAACAGCAAGTAGCTGGGGACTTCAAGGTCTGCTGGAAGTCATCATGGAACAAGTAAATACATGAGCTGTGTTAGGGTAACTATGAGTAAGAACAAGTACATGTATATTTGCATATACACTAATGCTAGAAGTATAGTAAATAAAATTGATGAATTTGAAGTGCTGATCAAGACATCAAAGGCAGATATTGTTGGGATATCAGAGACATGGTGTCACACAGATATAAGCAGTGCAGAATTGGAATTTTGGGGTGTACAGAAAGGACAGACAGGGTAGGAAGGGAGGAGGGGTTATGCTGTTAGTTAACAAAACACAAAATCTAAGGCAGAGCATCCAGTGGACACGGGTGGACAGTGCAATGTTGAGTCTGTTTGGTGTGACATAAACATTGGGAAAGGGAAAATGAGAGTAGGAGTATGTTATAGGCCTAATGACTCTGATGAGTACAATGAACAGTTGTGCAGAGAAATAGAATGGGCCAGTAAATCAGAATGTCTTGTAATGGGGGATTTTAACTTTCCAGATATTGACTGGAACTTGTGGGTTGGCCACTCACACGCTAGCAAGACTTTTGTGGATTTATTGGAGGATTGTTTTCTACAGCAACATGTGCGAGGGGCAACCAGAGAAAGTAATATTCTTGATCTGATTATCACCATTGATTATTCATGCAATAAAAATTTGTAGATAAAGTAACCACTAGGTGACAGTGTGCACAGTGTACCGATGTGAGATTTACTTAAAGATGTAACAACCATCAAGGGTAAAGGGAAGGGTTTTTGTTTTTGTAAAGGTGACTACAGTGGTCTGAGACAGTTTATAAATTCTATACAGTGGATCAACTGATGATGTTATTTAGGGTGAATTCTAAATTGAAGCCTTCAGGGACTTAATCTTGGAGGCTACTAGGCTTTTCATACCAACTAAGAAATATTGTTGAAGATTCAGGCCTAAACGGATGTCAGATGAATTAATGAGGCTTGTGGTACAGAAGAAAAATGCATGGGATGCATATAAATTATCACGCAATACAGAAGACTATGGCAGATATAAGCTAGTCTGTAATCAAGTCGCAAAGGAGGTTAGGCAGGCGAAGGCAGATTACGAGAAATCTTTGGTAAAGGATGTAAAGAAAAACACCAAAGAGTTTTTTACTTATGTTAACTGTAGAAGGATGGGGATGAATCAGATTGGTCCACTTAACATAGATGGTTCGACTATTGATGATCTTGCTCAAGTAGCTGATAAACTGAATGGGTATTTTGCATCCAGATTCACACATAGAGTTATTCAAGGAGGGGAATGCCAGAAGTTTATCAAATGCTAACAGGGAGCTAAGTGGTTTTGTAATAACTGAGAGCAAAGTGGAGGAGAAATTGTTGAAGTTAAACAAAGTTAAATTGAAGTTAAACAAAGTCACCTGGGGAAGATTTAATCTATCCAGTTATAATGAAGGAAGCAGGAAGGGAAATAAGCAAACCATGAGTCATAATAATGAGAGCATCATTAGAGTCAGGGGAGGTCCCCATGGACTGGAAATGTGCAAATGCTTCCCCAATTCACAAAGTGGGTTCAAAGGGTGACACAAATAATTATAAACCTGTTAGTTTAACTTCTGTTCGAGGGAAAATAATGGAGTCACTGGTTAAAAGGTGATACAGGATCACCTAGACAAGACAGCAGTAATAGCTCAGACACAGCATGGGTTTGTTAAGGGGAAGTCTTGTTTGACCAATATGATTGGATACTAAGATGTGGTCACAAAGTAATTGGATGCAAAAAATAATTTTGATATAATATACTTGGGATTTCAGGAAAGCTTTTGATACTGTTGCACAGGGAAGACTGCTGTACAAATTGGAGCAGGTATGGCATTAAGGGCAAGTTACTACAATGGATAAAGGGATGGTTGAGTGGGAGACGGCAGAGAGTGGTAATAAATGGACACTGCTCTACGTGGACTAATGTTATTAGCGGAGTCCCCCAGGGTTCGGTGCTGGGTCCATTGTTGTTTTGTGTATTTATCAATGATATCGATAAAGGTATATCAGGCTTAATGTGCAAGTTTGCAGATGATACAAAGGTTGGCAGTGTTGTTAATGACAGTAAAGACAGTATGCTACAGCAACAGGATCTAGAAAAGTTAGGCAGATGGGCTGAGAAGTGGCAACAGGATCTAGAAAAGTTAGGCAAATGGGCTGAGAAGTGGCAACTGAAGTTTAACATTGACAAATGCAAAGTACTCCATATGGGTAACAGTAATCGAAGAGAAACATAACTGTGTGGTACTACACTCAGAGAGGTGGAGAATCTAAAAGACCTGTGGGGTAATTGTGCAGTCAGATATGAAGTTCTCTGAGCAGCGCAGACGGGCTGCCAGAGCAGGTCATGGAATTTTGTCAATGATATATGGGAATTTTGCTGGCAGTCAAGGAGGTGATTATCCCTTTGTATAAGGTAATGGTCAGGCCACACCTTGAGTACTGTATATAGGTTTGGAGGCCTCATCTTACGAAGGATGTAGAGTTTCTAGAGTACAGAGAAGGGCAACAAGATTGGTGAAAGGAACAAAAGGGTGTGCTTACGAAGAAAGGCTTAAGTTCTGCAATTTGCAGCATATGAAAACTAGGCACCTGTGAGGTGATCTGATCGAGGTGTATAAGGCCTTGAATGGTTTGAGCAGGCTCAATGCTGATGGAATACTTCCGCTTGCTCAGATTAAGAAGCTGAGGGGGAATAGATTCAAATTGAGGAAAGATAGTTATAGAATAGATGTGCGGGAGTTTGCCTTTAGCCAGTGGGCAGTTTATTGCTGGAATAAACCTGCATCTGTTGTTGTGGAAGTTGATAGCTTAAATAAATTCTAGACAAAGATCTGGAATGAATGGATCAGTGAAATGGGAATTTTTTTTTTTTTTCCCTGATGCTGTATAAGCCTACTTTCATGCATCATGCGCCGCTACTAATGTTGATCAACTTCCTTCCCCATCTTCAATGCCACGATCACTGCAATTATTAAGGATGCATCATCATCAATGAATGTCATCTCAGGATCAAAATGAAAATTAACGACGGGTAGTTGATTGCTGGAACAAACTTCCATCTGTTGTTGTGGAAGTTGATAGCTTAAATAAATTTAAGGCTGAACTAGATAAACATTTGGAGTGACCGGATGGGTAAAATGGGAAATGGGTTTGGTTTTTTTTTTTTTTCGGCTGCTGCTGTACAAGCTTGCTTTCTTGCTTCATATGCCTCAACTAATGCTAAGTGCATCTTACTATTCTGCAATCTCTTCGAACATTTACCTTGTTCAGGACAGTAACATTGTTCACAATACATCTTCTGTTAGCAAAGATGAAATCTATTTCATTAGTTATGAATCCACTTGGGCTCTTCCATATCCACTTTCTGTTCACTCTTTTCTTTAGTAAAGTATTCATTACTGACATTCCTCAAGATTCTGCAAATTCCACAAGTCTTTCACCCTTTTCATTTCTTTCACCAACTCCAAAATTTCCTATAGTTTGTTTTCCTTTCTGCGCTGTGTTGTTTCTTTCCAACCTTAGCATTAAAGTTCGCCATAATGATGGTGTAGTGAGTTTTCTGTTCATCTACAAGTCTCTCAATTTCAGTGTACATTTCTTCAACCTCTTCATCATCTGACTCAATGTCGGTGCATATATCATTATCATCATTAGTATGTACCTCTTAGAAATCCTGAGTAGTAGTCTTGATGCCCTTGGTGATGTACTTTTGAATTCCAAAATGTTGTTTTTTATATCTTTATGGACCAGAAAGCCAACTCACCTTTGCTCTTTTCACTGTTTCCATTGGTGTATAGCAGATTTCCACTTGATGAACTTAAGTGATTCATTTCTTCTTCTTGTTTTAGCCAAGCCGATGATATTCCAATTCATATTTTCTAATTCCTTTTCCAGATCTAATATCCTATCCTCACCGATGAGTAATCTTACATTGTAACAAGCCAAGTTCAGTTTCCATGCATGGCAGCCTGCTCGTATCCAGAGATTCTTAGCACCCTCTGCTTCCACTCTGATCCTCTCACTGCTGTAAGATGTTCGTGTCAGACAGCACCTGGGATTACTCCCATCTCTGCTCACTGCTGTAAGAGTGAGAGTGAAAGCCGCTGGGGATTGAGGGCAATTTGTTTCATCATGTTATCATATGCTGGAGGGTTTGGTCTTTTCCTCTTCATGCCGACCACGTGTCTTGAGGAGAACCACTCTACAGGTTCACTGCCACCAAAGTGACGTAACAGGGCTTACCATTGAGAAGGTGTGCACGAGTTTATTTTAGGGAGGCAGGTGAACCAAACTTCTAAGTCTGCTAAAATATACAGATATTGGATCCATCTGTGTTTTAGACTGAGTGTCTCTCTAAGCCCCTTGGATGGGCAGGGGGCCATATTCCCATCATACAATTTGGGTGGGAGGGGTAGGAGTGACACAATTTAATACACTCCTGATCCTCATTCACACTCTGCTTCCTTTCTGTTTTTTAAGCTTTTTTCTTACATTTTATACATTATATGATTTTTTTGCTAAACTGGTCTGTTTTTTTTTTTACCATCCATCCATCCTCTTTCTCACATGGGGGGGGGATTCAATGGTTTGTAGTGTAATTTAGGATAGAATACTTTAAAGTTAACTTAAATAAAATAATAAAAAATATAAAAAAGCTAAGATAAGGGTTAGCACTAACAGAACTTACTAAGAATTATAATTTGTGTTGTTCCTCACTCACACACATGCTTCCATTCACTCTTTCGTGCATTTGCTTCGGTTATCCTATTCCATTCTCTCTCTCTCTGCACTGCATCCTTGGGCCCTACAACTTGTCTTGCATGCCAGGGAGGTGTGCAGTGGGTATATTGGTGTTGTTAGTAAATAAATTCATATGTGTTATATATATTCTAAGAATATACATTTAACTAGTGTGCTTTTATCTCTCTTGAACAGAGAGACACAAGCAGAGCTCTCAACAGAAGCATCCTCATTCCAGCTTCCCTATTAGGTACTGCATTAGACTGCTTCATACAGGTCAACCATCACTAATCCGGCAGCGTTGGGACCTGTGGGATGCCGAATTAATGAGTTTGCCGGATCACCGGTGGTTATTTTAGTACACACAGTTTACCCAATGTAGCTTGGCAGCCAACACGTTGACTGCCAAGCTAGTTAAAGAAAAAAATTCCCCAGGGGTCAAAAAATATTTAGCACATAATTTGATTAGTAATTCTAAAATAAATATTGTAATGTCAGTGTTGTCGTTTTTTCGCTTAAAATATCATAAAAAGAAGTCTTTTTTAATGTCACATATATGTGGCTGACTTGGCCCAGTAGGTTAAATCTTGAGAAGCCATGTCAGCCACATACATGTGATGCTATTACGGCATACATATGAATGTCGTTTGTGATTAGTTTACTGCACACGTGGCGAGCGCTGCAATAAAACTAATTGCGATAAAATAAACTCTCAAATGTCGCAATAAGTTTGTTAGTATTGTTAGGGATTTTATGAAAACAAGTTCGTCAGCACGCTGTATTATCCATCATATTGTGTTGTGTTTTTCCTCAAGTTTGAACAAGCGTGTTGTAAAAAAAAAAAAAAAAAAAATCTAAAAAGGAATGGCTAAAAGAAAATTACTAAAATAAGAGGAACTGGGAGAAATTGCTAGAATTTACAATTAAGCAGAGTTAAACTTCTCACAGACACACCGCTATTGAATTTTTTCAGAAGTTCAACTTTATCTGTTATGGACAATGTACGGTGTTTGTGCTTTTCACCATGAGAGGCACTTCCTTTATGCATTGGAACCATGGCTGCGGCTAAATGTGAGCAGGTTATAATAATAAATGCAAAAAAACAAGTGAGAATGGCTTGCCAGTGTTTATGAGTTTGCACCAACAGCTGATGCTGCAACCAATGCCACCAAAACAGTAGTGGCAGGTCGGTGCGCCGACCAGGGAAATTTGAAATTATGTCCAAATTAGCGGTGGAACCGGATTAGCGATGGTCGACCTGTATTATCTGCCAATTATTCTGTCTCCATCTCCATTCCCTACGTTCTTGGCTTTGTCACACGACACTAGTGAAGGTAGTAGTAGTAGCATGTGATGCAAGAAAGCAAGTGTATGAGCTTATGCAGCATCAGCCAAGAAAAAAAAAAAAAAAAAATCACACCATTCCCTCCAAATGCTTGTCCAGTTCCTCCTTAAATTTATTCAACCTATCAACTTCCACAACGACAGATGGAAGTTTGTTTCAGCATTGGATCCTAGTGATGCTAAGCTGTAAAACCAGTAGCATCGCATCGCTAGGAGGTCCCCTCACCATGTACAGGTGCCCACATCAATGGATATCTGTAGTAGTAGGTCACATGTAAAGCCAAAGTGCTTCACTGAGCATCTCCTTCGTGGCAGTTTATTAAATACACTATATTGTTTAGATCCTGTATATCAAAAGCAGTTTACTCAGGTTTTCAAAAAATTAGTTATTTTAGAATAAGAATATACTTTTTTGATATCAAGATTCTGGAATATATATCTTATTTGCTTATTAAGCTATGATATGTAAATTGTAATGCTTAAATTTTCACATTTACATTTTAAGGAGTAGGGAAGTAAAACATTTTCATTGTGCTATAATCTCTTTTAACAAGATGGGGAGCTCTTTTTCAGAGATCTGAGCCTATGTACTGTAACTAGAGACCTGAATCCTCCTTGACAGAACAGTATTTAATAGCATCATAAACTTGTTTTCAACATGAATTTTTTTTTTAGTGTATGGGTGGTGGGAATTAAAATGCAAATATTGCCCCATTGGAATCAGTTTTTCATAAAGAAGCACCTTACTTTATAATAGTGTGGTTCAGAAAATTTATGCTATTGTTATCCACTAGTTTGAGAGTATATTTAGTCCTGAATGAAAACTGCTGAACTGGATCAAAAGGTTGTCTGTGGTAGTTCTATTACAGATAATCAGAATATCACTGGCAAATCTGGAGAAGATCTTTACTTTAGAAATGAGATTTGGGAAGAACAAAATACAGTTTTCAACTGCTATAAGGTAAATCTTAGCAGTTTTCAAGAGGTGCTGATATACCTAAGAACATAAGGAGCAAAAAAAAAAGAAGCTGTTGATAAGTTTGGAAGTTTTGAATAAAACACCCAGCTTGTAATAAAAAGAAGTTTTACAATACAGTGAACTCCCATTACAGAACAATCGGGGAACCCCCACTTCACAAGGCTGACCAAGGGACTACAAGAAAAGAGTGCCAAAAGCAGGATAGCACTATTAGCAAAAGTGTTGTAGAAGTTTATTATTTGGCAAAAGTTTGGTTCTCTTTTTAAGTATGATATCAGGGTGAAGCGGACATTCTGTTTAGTATGAAATCCCTGTCAACATTCACATACAACGAAGAAATGTAAAACATAGTCAAGGTATCAGAGGAGTCAGGTAAACATCCTTCACTTGTAAATATATGAAGTAATTATGAACATAATTACTTCATCTGTATTATTAACTCTGAAAGTGGACATCAAGGAGGCTAAAAGAGAAGTAATATTAACTAGGAATGAATATAACCCGAAGAAGACAAAAGACCACTATGAAAATATGGGATTCAAAGAAAATCCAGGTTTATGGATTTTTATTATGCTAAACAGATAAGGCATAATCAACTATGGCTGCCTATCTGTTGCGGAACTGGGAGATTGTTTATTGAGGTCCCTAAGGAATCCATCTACTTTATTTTTAATAGAATTTGTACATGCCACTGTCTTGTACTATTTCATTTAACTTATTATTATATGTAGTCTGCCTAATAAAACAATTCTATCACCTATACACAGTTTTTGTATAACTATTACATATTTACATATAACATATTACATATAATTTTTGCTTTTATACATTATTTATGTGAGATTCACATTTTAATTCATTGGTAAAGAATGTTTTTGGTTGTTGAAAAATACATGTTTTTTTCTTATAGATGATTAAGTTTTAGCTGCACTTCCACTATGACCTCTTTTTAATAGATAAAAATTTTGGTGAACTGTGCAATTCATGCCATACCATAATGGTTCAAGTTAACTAATACTGAATCACAAAGATAAATTTACAATACTGGGTCAAGGTGGTCATCTTTTCTTCTGAAAATTAGTCAGATAATGCCATTTTCTTGTATATCTAGTTTCAAAAAGAAGGAACTATTACAGTAGTGTTTTCTTGGTGACAAAAACAAAGAGCCCTCATTACATGTCATATGTTGCCATAATGTGTATTAGTTATCTGTTTTCTCAATGAACTACTGTTAAACAGTTGGTTCTAATGATATCATAATAATTGCAATATATATCATATTAAATTTTGATATAACAGTATTTGTGTAGCACTTCTTAAGGAAGTTAATATGAGGTTGTTTTTGTGCAAAAATTTATTATGCACTGAAGCATAAGGTAACTTTAACCAAGTGGTAAGTTAATTACCAGCTTCTACAAGCTACATTAAGCAAGTAACAAACTATTATTATAGTTACTGTTATAGAAGCATTGCCACTAATTTAGTATGAGTCATATAACTTGAAACTCTTCAGCTTATATTACTATGCAATTTTATTACTATAATAGCATTACATACTTAAAGATTCTAACTGCTAATCACTAAAGAAGGTACACAACATCATACTGAAAAATATGATTTTCCCTTCAAATCATATATCCAGTTTCATTTCAAAGAAGTGTCCTTTATTGTTTATTGAAAAATGTTTATTAAAATCATTTCACAAACATGTCCTTCTGTGACTACATCAGAAATAACTTCATGATACTATTACTATATTATACTATACTATAAATTCTCTTACCTAGGGTAAATGAACATGGCACCTCACTGTTGCTATCCAAGCACACAGCACACTGTTCTAAAACAAATACTCCAGCTGGTTCTGAATACTAATAAAATATACACAAGATACAAAAAAAAAAAAAAAAAAATTTGAGTAGAAATTCCTTCAAACAGTTATTTTGCTTTATGTAAGAACAAAATTATATGGAGTAACAGAACTCATCTGATTTAATTAAATTTTTTTCCCCTGTATACCTAGAGCAAAAAAACATTATATAGTAGTGAAACCAAAGAAAATTTCATATGGTATTATATAAAAAGGTAATAAGTGAAATTATATGCACAAAATTATATGACTTTTTTGATAAACACTATATACATAGCTGGCAACTTCTGAGTTTCAAAAATCTGCAGATCAGGTAACTGTAAGCAGGAAGTAAACAGATTTTTTGGGGGAAAAAAAAAACAAAAAAAATGGAAGAAAACAGATTTTTTGAAAAAAGCAGATATTTGCAAAAAAAAAAAAAAAAACACAAGGAAAATAGATGGTTTGGAAAAACCATAGTTTTTTGAAGTCCATCCACACTGACTAGAAATTAAATTTCACTGAAAAACCTAAACATTTAAAATACAGACATTACCTAGGATTTTTCTGTCTATGGATCTCTGTTTAAAATTTTCTTTTAGAATCTGATTTTAATTTCTTCAAGAAAGATACTATTACAAAATCTTATTGCAGACTTGTTTTCCTCAAAAACATTAAAACAAAGTTTTGTTCATAGCAATAGCCATACTGTTTAGACTTGGCAATCAAGCACATTTCGAAATCTTTATCAGAAAACAGATCTGAATTCAGTTCTTGTTTCTCTCACCTGGCTAAATATTCTCTCTCTCACACAGAATTTCTATAATAAATTTTTAAAAATACTAAGCATGATTTGAGATAATTTGTCATATTTAAAACTTCCTTGCACACTTTTCAGTTCCAAATCCTAGGCCACTGTATAATATTTTTTTCATATTATCATCATTCCATAGTATCTTCAAATTATAGGTTCTAAGAATGAAATTAACAGAGCTACATGCTGCAAAATACTGCTTCATCTATAATTTCATCAAAATCAAGTAGTCAAAACTTGTCCATAAAAAATTAAAAATTTGAAAACGATGTTCTGCCAACTGGTTAAATTTGTGCTACAACAGCATTTAAAAGAACATTTTATAAGGGAACTTGTACCATGCAGTCATATACAGCCATATAGTACTTACAGAAAAAAATAACAGAATCTTATTCCAATGTTATAGACCAGTGGTTCCCAATCTTTTGTCACTCAAGTCCTGCTTTAAGTTAAAAGACGAATATAAACAGCACACCTAAATAGTGATCACCATTGAACTCAATGGAATTTTTCATAATATCACAGAATACTTGAAAAGGGCCGTGGCACACCATTGGGAACCACTGTTATAGACACTCCACCATAACCTTAGAAGAGGAGATGCCTATCACTGTTGTACATGGAAGACTACTACACAAATTGGAGCACTACAGTATTAAGAGCAAGTTGCGGCAACGGATAAAAGGATGGTTGAGTGGGAGGAGAGACAGAGTGGTAATCAATGGGTACTCTTCAAGGACTAATGTTATCAGTAGAGCCCCCAGGGTTCAGTGTTGGGCCCACTGTTGTTTTCTATATTTATCAATGATATTGACGAAGGTATATCAGACTTAATGTTCAGGCAATACGAAGGTTGGCAGGGTTTTTAATAACAGTAATGACAGCACACTACTGCACAGGATATAGAAAAGTCGGGCAGATGGGCTAAGAGGTGGCAACTGAAGTTTATCATTGACAAATACAAAGTGCTGCATATGTGTAGCAGTAACCCCGGATTAGCATAACAACTATGTGGTAACTACACTCAGGGTGGTAGAGAATGAAAAAGACCTGGGGATAATTATGCAGTCGGATATGAAATTTTCTGAACAGTGCAGACAGGCTGCCAGAGCAGATCATGGAGTCTTGTCAATGATATACAGGAATTTTGCTAGCAGGGATAAGGAGGTGATTATCCCCTTGTATAAGGCAATGGTCAGGCCACACCTTGAGTACTGCGTACAGGTACTTGTTCTAGCAACTCCAGAGAAGGGTAACGAAGGGGTCTGCATACCAAGAAAGGCTTAGGTTCTGGAAATTGCAGTGTCTGGAGACTAGGCACCTGCAAGGTGATCTGATTCAGGTGTATAAGGCCTTGAATGGGTTGAGCAGGCACAATGCTGAAGGGATTCTTCCTCTTGCTCAGATTACTTTGAAGTGCTGGTTAAGACAACCAAGGCAGATATTGTTGGGTTGTTGTTGTTTTTTGGTTTTTAGGAGCATTAGCAACTAAGGCCATATTGCTCCGGGATATGCGGTGGTCATTCCCTGACCTTTCCGCATGCTCCGTATTTGGTGGTGACGGGCTCAAATCCCGGTCTAATCAAGAAGCGTGTGCTATGCACTGCTGCTCCTTCCCACCTGGCTACGGAGGCGCCAGATATTGTCGGGATAACAGAGACATGGTGCCACTCAGATATAAGGGATGCAGAATTGGAATTTGGGGAATGCAATGTATACAGAAAGGACAGACAGGATAGGAAGGGGTTATGCTGTTAGTTAAGAAACACAAAATCTAAGGAAGTGCATCCAGTTGACATAGATGGACAGTGCAATGTTGAGTTAGTTTGGCGTGACATAAGCACTGGGAAAGTAAAAATTAGGGTAGGAGTTTGTTATAGGCCTAATGATTCTGATCAGTACAATGAACAATTATACAGAGAAATAGAGTGGGCCAGTAAATCAGAGTGCCTTATAATGGGAGATTTTAACTTCCCAGATATAGACTGGAACTTGTGGGTTGGTCACTCACACACTAGCAAGGCTTTCGTGGATTTATTGAATGATTGTTTTCTACAGCAGCATGTTAGAGAGGCAACAAGAGGGAGTAACACTCTTGATCTGATTATCAGCAGTGATTATCCATGTATTAAGAATTTACAGATAAAGGAACTACTGGGTGGCAGTAATCACAGTATACTGTTGTGGGATTTACTTAAAGATGTAACTACCATCGGGGGTAAAGGGAAGGGTTTTTTTCTTTCACAAAGGCAACTACAGTGGTCTCAGATTTTTTAGGTTCTATACAGTGGGACCAACTGATGATGTTACCAACAGCAAATTCTAAATGGGAAGCATTGAAGGAAGTAATTTTGGAAGCTACTAGGCATTTTGTTCCAACTAAGCTGTTGTGGGCTAAACCTAGGGTAATACTGCTCTAGGTTTAGGCCCAAAAAGATGTCAGATTTACTAATGAGGCTTGTGGCAGAGAATAAAAATGCATGGGATGCACATAAATTGTCAGATGACACAGAAACCTATGGTAGATACAAGCTAATCTGTAATCAAATCACAAAGGAGGTTAGGCAAGCGAAGGCAGATTATGAAAAAATTTTGGCAAAGGATGCAAAGAAAAACAGCAAAGACTTCTTTACTTATATAAACTCTAAAAGGAAGGGGGATGAATCAGATTGGTCCACTTGATTTCAATGGTTTGACTGTAGATGATCATTCTCAGATAGCTGCTGAACTAAATGACTATTTTGCATCGACATTTACACATGAGGAGTTATTCAAGAAGGAGAGGGCCAGATATTTATCAAACTCTAACAGTAAATGATTTTGTTATAACTGAGAGCAAAGTGGAGGAGAAATTGTAAAAAGTTAAACATAAGAAAGGCACCCACGTTAGATGGGATCTATCCAGTTATGTTTGTTGTTTTTTGGTGCAAGGGCTACTTAGGCCATAGTAAGTAAGTGTAAGTGTTTTTAGGGTCAAGCGGCACCAGGGGTTCCCCACATCTCCGCGTAGTTTATATTGTGGTGTATTACAGTACACTGTAAATGCCAGAGATTTAAAAGTGTATGGATCTTAGATCGTGTAATGTCGTGCACCGTTGTTCTTCTGGCCATTTAGCTGCTGGACCCCTGTTGGGATCCAACGTTGCCTCACTTACGCCCCGTCGAGGCAAGCCAGGAACTCCGTAGACTTAGTTTACTCTGGTAGGTCCTGCCGCTTAGTTTCCTGAGATTTCAGCGGCTAGGACCACAAAAAAAAAAAAAAAAAAAAAACTTTGGGTGGCATATTCCAATGGTCATCAAGAAAATAAAATAAAGTGATTTTTATTATTTGCGTTGACGTGGGGATATTATCGCTTTAATTTCTTAGACCGAATGCTGGGCGTATGGCGGTTTTGATGTATTCATTTTGATGTGTGCGATTTTCGCTAGCGTGAAGATAGAGGGGAGGGAGGCAGAAGACTGGGGGATAAAGGCAGAAGTATGGAGCCAATAGAGAAGGTGGCCCCAGTTTCAGTGGGGCATGCCCATGCCCCACCAGAGAGGAAACAGGGGATGACGAGAAGGGGGGGCCGTGTGGCCGTCCCCTCCTCCCGGGGAGTTAGGAATTATAGGTGAAGAGGGTTAGAGTGCCCTCTTCAGGTCTCCAATATGGCCTTTGTCTCACGTCTGTTTCTCTTCATTGTCACTCATGGAGCAAGCCGCATCCTTGTGTTCCTCTTTCTTTAGTTCAACATCCTTCTCTGATTGTGTGATAGCTTTTTTTTTTTTTTTTTTACTTCCCTATCAGGTGGGTTCTGTTATCTAAAACGGGTGGCGTTCCGTTCTCAACTTTGGGTGGCCTATTCCAATGGTCATCATCATTGGTTGATATCCCCGTCCTTAGTTTCTCGTATTCCTTGGTGTCCATATTTGGTTTCATTACTCCTGTTGGCCTTGGTGGATGGCTATTTTTAGTTTTCTTCTGGAGAAGACATCTGGGCAAAGCGACTAAAGGCCGCAAATTCTTCTGGTGTGTCCAGGGGATGGTGTTCCTGGGTGTTAGGGATGTATTTAATTCTCGTGATCATTTGACATCTGATGTCTTCGTATATTTCACACTGATGCATAACGTGATGCCACGTTTCTAGTTCGCCGCAGAGACAGTGTGATTCCTCGATTATGCCCATGGCATTTAATTTGGCCTTGAAAGGCCCGTGGCCAGTGAGTAGAAAAGTAGTGTTTAGGCCTGGGTACAGCCATGCGGGAGCCTTGGGATACAGCTTGGTTACTTGGGGAATAAATTTTTTTGTTACTGCTCCTTTTTAAACGTCTGTCCATCTTCTCTGCCAAATTTGTACTAGGTGGTCCACTATTTTTTGTTTCTCGTTTTTCCTGTTATTGGTGATGTCAATGGTAAGATCATTGTAGGTGGTTTGGGTTCCTTTGGCTAGTAGATACATAAGTCCGCAGCGGGTTACCTCTAAATCCAAGGGTAGGGTCCCCGAAAGGACCTGTAGGGCACTCGTACTAACCGTGTTACATGCTCTTGTTATTGTTAATAATATGTTGCGTTGGATCGTGTCCAGTATCCTTTTATTCACTGCTGTTCCTGCTTTCTTGTACCATATGGGAGATCCATATGTTATTATCGGGATGAATATGGCTTTATAATACAGGGACAGGGTTCTCCTACTTAGGCCATATTGCACCTATCACTATTATGAATGTTACACATGCTTTGGTTTGGTTTTTAATGGTGCATTGGCAGCTAAGGCCATAATGCGCCAAGTCAAATTTAAAATGCTACTAAACATTTTGGTAGCCAAGGCTACCACGTCAAACAATTAATTATTATATTAAAAAGGTATAAAAGTAAAAGCATAAAACTTAGATCTTTGTATAAAAATTAATAAATTGTAAAAAGTTAAAAACGTCGGACATATTGTCTCTGTCACCTATTATCTGACTGAGTGTAAATGGCTCAGTCAAATTATTAAGAGCAGTAAAACACAAGCGTCGTGCTTCTATAAAAACAGGACATTCTATAAAAAGATGACTGATGGTTAAAATAACGTTACACATCTCGCACATAGGTGGGTCATCCGCCCTCAGCAAATAGAAATGGGTTAGATGACTATGACCTATGCGGAGCCAAGCAAGAACAACTTCCTCTCTTTGGACCCTGCGTAGACTGGACTGCCATTGCGAAATTACAGGCTTTATGTGATGTAGTTTATTTGTGGCCTGTCCGTGCCAAGAATCTTGCCATTGGGAATATAATTTAGAGCGTATTATTTGCCTGTAGTCTGTATAGGGGACTGACAGGCAATGATTATCCAGGGAAAGGGCTGATTTGGCAGCGGTATCAGCCGATTCATTTCCCCGGATCCCAATGTGGCTTGGGATCCAGCAAAAGCGAATATCGAATTCTAATTTCATGAGAGAGAAAAGAATCTGCCGGATCCTGGACAGGATCGGATGAGGGTTAAAACTCACCGATACCAGGGCCTGTAACACGCTCGATGAATCGCAATAAACCATATACCTCTGGTAGTCGTGATTTTTAATGTGATCTAGGGCTGTTTGTATTGCATGCAACTCTGCAGTATAAATGCTAGTTTCTTGTGGGATCTTACAGGATATTGTTTTGTGAGGGAACACAACAGCAGATCCCACATAACGTTCTAACTTTGAGCCATCTGTGTAGACTGGCAGAAAGTCAGAATACTGCTGTCTATGTGATGCAAAGAGTTGCTGGTAGACAGATGGCGGTGTAGTAGCCTTCTCCCAGATCTTAAGGGAGAAGTCACAAGTTGGAAAATAAGCATGCCAGGGTGGAAAGAATTGCCTTGGTGACTGGGCAACGTTGTCTACCGTCAAATTTAGCTCATTCAGCAGCCCTTGAATGCGAATACCAAAAGGTTTGTTGGCAGTCCGACGGGTGTTGTAGAGGTTTTCCCAGGGCGGTTCAGAAACGGATGGCCACGTGGGATGATCGGGCAGGGATTTTAATTTGCAGGCATACTGTAAGGACAACTGCTTACATCAAAGAGACAGAGATGGTTCATTTGCTTCAACGTAAAGGCTTTGGACAGGAGATGTGCGAAATGCTCCAGTGGCTGTCCGGATGGCTTGATGGTGGATTGGATCTACCCACCGAAGTGCACTATCTCTAGCAGAACCATAAACTTGAGACCCATAGTCGAGTTTAGAACAGACCAGTGCCCAGTAGAGACGAAGAAGGGTAGCATGATCTGCGCCCCATGAGGTTGACGAAAGGGCACGAAGGATGTTAAGCCCTTTGACACATCTTGTCCTCAGCTGACGAATATGTTGTAAAAATGTCAGCTTTTTGTCAAAAATAAGTCCAAGGAATTTGAATTCTGCTACAACTGGGATGTTATTTTGCCCAAGCCTTAATTCTGGGTCAGGATGAAGATTACGTTTGCGACAGAAGTGTACACAAACAGTCTTCTGTGATGAAAATCTGAACCCATTAGCCAAAGACCAAGCTGTAAGATGATCAATGGTTTTCTGCAGTTGCCTTTCAATGGCCCTCATATTGCATGAATGACAAAATATAGCAAAGTCATCTACATAGAGGGCATTGTTTACAGTGGGTGGAAGTTTTTCTGCGATAGTTTATTTTGATTGCGAAAAGTGTGACACTTAGAACGGATCCTTGTGGGACTCCCTCTTGCTGAGAGAAAACTCGAGAGAGGGTGGATCCTAAACGGACTTGAAATTGGCGATTCGAAAGAAAGTTTTTAATAAAAACAGGAAGGTTACCTCTAAGACCAAAGTTATAGAGGTCTTTTAAAATTCCAAATCGCCAGGCTGTGTTGTACGCTTTTTCAATGTCAAAGAAAACTGCTAGCAAATGCTCGGTTTTAATAAAAGCATCACGAATGGACGTTTCCAATCGGATTAAATGGTCCAGAGTGGACCTATTTCTTCGGAAGCCGCACTGTGTCCTGGAAAGCAGACCATTTGTTTCTAAATACCATACCAGTCGTGCATTAACCATTCTTTCCAGGATTTTGCACAAACAGCTTGTCAGAGCAATAGGACGATAGTTACTTGGATTGCTAAGATCTTTTCCTGGTTTTGGGAAAGCAAGGACAATAGCCCTTTGCCAGGATTCCGGAAATTGTTTGTGAATAAAAATTCTGTTAAACAGAATTAAAAGGTGATCCTTAGATTGAGGTGAAAGGTGTTTTAACATTTCATAGTGGATGTCATCGGGCCCCACAGCACTTGCATGCGTGAGAAAGAGTGCTGCATTTAACTCTTCCTGTAAAAAGGGCTTGTTATACGATTCAAGCCCTTTTGAAGAGAAGTTCAGTGGGTGTTTTTCTCAACTTTCTTTTTCAGGGCCAAAAACTCTGCGGGAAAAGATGTTATTGCAGAGATTTTTGCAAATGTTTCCCCTAGACTATTTGCAACTGCAGTTCGATCTGCAATTGGACATCCGTTGTGCTCGAGGATCACTGAATATTTTCCCTTCATTTTCCGGATCTTATCCCAGACTACTTTTGAGCTAGCAGCCTGAGTTATGGAAGAGGTAAAACGAATCCAAGATTTCTTTTGGCTCTGACGTCGTACATAAAGTGCTTTTGCACGTGCACGTTTGAATGATATTAAATTTTCAGTAGTGGGATATTGGCGGAATATCCCCCACGCTTTGTTTTGTGCTTTTTTTGCTGCCGTGCATTCTGAATTCCACCAAGGTTTGGGGAATAGTGGGAACCGGCTGGATGATTTTGGGATTGCAATTGCAGCTGCTTGGACAATCTTTTCTGTGACATGAATGACTGCTTCATTGATTGGCTCCTGACTGACTGTACGGATATCAAGGTTTGCCAGATGTTGAAAGGCATTCCAGTCAGCCTGATCAATCTTCCACTGCGGTAAACTAAATGGCAGACACGGTCTTCCACTAGTTAGGGTGGTTATCACGGGGAAGTGATCGCTTCCATATGGATTTTCTTCTACCTCCCAAGTAAGTGAAGGAAGGAGAGAAGGGGAGCAGATAGAAAGATCAATGGAAGAGAATGTACGGGTAGGCATGTAGAAGAAGGTGTTTGTTCCCACATTTAAGAGGGAGAGGTCATTGTCAGTGAGCATATGCTCTATGACTCGTCCCCTTCCATTGATGTGAGCACTACCCCACAGAGTATTATGTCCATTGAAATCCCCAAGAATTAAACAAGGGGAAGGCAATTGCATGATAAGATCATCAAGGCCTTTCTGGGGGATGTCAATCCCAGGTGGCAAATAGACAGAGCAGACTTAATAAGAACCCCACTGTAAGGCGAATTGCTACACAGCCTCAATGCTAGTTGTAAGCTGCAAAGGCTGAAATGGGATCTGGTTGCTGATGAGGATTGCGACTCCTCCGTGAGCAGGACCATCCACAATTCTATCCTTACGAATGATGGTAATGTTATGCATGGTGGGGTCATCATTTGCCTTTAAGTAAGTCTCCTGTATGCAAAAGCAAGCTAATTTGTGCTTTTGCAGGAGTGCCTTGATGTCATCAGTATTTTTCCGGAATCCACGACAGTTCCACTGTAGGAATTTAGCCATTATTTTGGCTTGGTGGGTCCATCAGGCGGCTTCCGAGGTGCTGAGGGCTTCCCTTTTTCAGTCTTGGCTTTATCCTCCCTGGGGAAGTATGGACGCTGTCCAGTGTCCATTTCCTCCTCAGCAAAGAACTCCAAAACTGAGTCTTCTTGTGCCTCCTTCTGCTCGACATCCATGTTTTCTTGGGTATTAAGGGATGTTTCACCTTTCTTATTCTTTTCTTTTGCAATTGCTTTTGTTACTTGTGGAGCATTAGGAGGTACCGATATAGGAGTGGCAGCTGATTGGTCCTTCTGTGCAGGTTTTTGGGAGCTTAAAAGATAACGTGCGATGGGAGTAAATGATTCTTTTGGAGGGATGGACATGTCCATCTGAGTTCCAATGGAACACCTCCCTGCTACCTTCTGGGCATAGGTAGGTTTGTTGATGTTGAGAGGTTTCACTGCTTTCCTTGCCTCCTGGTACGATATGTTTAGCTCTGCCTTCAGCCGTTGAATTTCTTTTTCTTCTTTCCACCTCTGGCATGCTCGTGAATAGGCTGGATGTTCTCCCTCACAGTTAATGCAGGTGGGTTTTGTGGCTGAACATGCTGTTGTTTCGTGGTCCTTTGCACCACATCAAGCGCATGCAAGGACTCCACGGCAGGCCATTTGAGAATGTCCATATTTCTGGCATTTAAAACACCGTAAAGGGTTTGGAACATATGGACGCACTGGACAGTTGATGTAGCCAGCTTTAATCTCATCAGGAGGTTTGGGCGAGTTAAAAGTCAGGATAATGCTCCTGGTTTTAACAAGTTTCCCATCCCTATGCGCACTAATTCTCTTGACGGCAATAACTCCCTGAGGTTTCAATTCCAAGCAGATTTCCTCCTCGGTTATGTCGAGAAGATCCCATTCTGAAATGACACCTCTCGATGAATTTAGTGTTCTATGTGGTGTCACTGTTATGGGTACTCCTCCGATTGATGTTGCTCAGAGTAGCTGCTCAGATTGCCTGTCAGTTTTAGTTTCAATTAAAAGGTCTCCAGAACGGAGCCTCTTAACTGATTTGGGTGACCCTGCTAACCCATCTAAACCTTTTTGTATAAAAAAGGGTGACATTTTACCAATCGGTAAATTTCTACCAATCGGTAGAATGTAGAATTAGAAATCTTGGAACAGGCCCTGATGATATTTCTGTTCGCTGCCTCTTTGTAGCAATAATGCTATCTGAATCTTTCTCTATGCTTTCAGATAGGGATCGGGTTGGGGCCCCTGAAGAAGTTAATTTATCAGGATTCATAAAGTTTTTATATGGTTCAGTGCCCGGGCTCCCCACCCACCACGGAGCCCAAAGGGACGCCCACTATCCGGCATGCAATAAATGCACTCGGGAGTGGAACACCAGGGCTACCCAGACACCATACCCGCACCGCCGCCAGCCTGAATCCTGTCCCTCGGACCATGAGGGTAGGGGCGTGGCATTGACACTGTTGACCCTCGCAGGTGAGCCTACTAGCCGATTGATCCTAGCCGGGCCTTCCAGGACCACCCGTCTTGAAACAGGGGCCAAAGTGGTGTATTGAAGCTGGGCCCCTCAACCACCAGGATCCCCCTTTCCAAATTTCCACAGGTCGCAGCGTACGGCAAACACACCGGATTCCATTGATGTAAGCCTGGAACCTGGGCTGTGGGCGTTGAATCCCAGTGATGCTAGTCTGGGAGTCCAGCAGCGTCACTGGGAGGTCCCCTCACCACGTACAGGTGCCAACGTCGAGGGGTTACACATGCATGGTGACTCTTATAGCATTACTCAAAAACGATCATATAATTTTATCTGTTTCATAAAGTGAAAGATGTTGTTTGTTATTTGGTTTTTAGGAGCATTAGCAACTAAGGTCATATTGCTCCGGGATATGCAGTGGTCATTCCCTGACCTTTCCGCACCCTCCGTATTTGGTGGTGATGGGCTCGAACCCCGGTCTAATCAAGAAGCGTGTGCTACGCACTGCTGCTCCTTCCCACCTGGCTACGGAGGCACCCGTAAAGTGAAAGAACTCCAGCACATTAGAGTCATTACCTATGATGTGGCAGAGTGTCAAGGGTTCTTTAAAGTTTGGCAGAAAGCTAAAAGAGACTTGGTGGGCAGATCCAGTTATGTTAAAGGAGGTGGCAAAAGAAGTAAGCAAACCCTTAGCCATAATTATGAGAGCATCCTTGGACTTGGGGGAAGTGCCCATGGACTGGAGGTGTGCAAAAAGTATCCCAATTCACAAAGGGGAATCAAAGGGTGACACGAGTAATTACAAACCTGTTAGTTTGACTTCTGTTCCAGGGAAAATAGTGGAGTCACTGGTTAAAGAAGTACTGCACAAGACAGCAGTAATAATTCAGACACAGCATGGGTTTGTCAAGGGAAAGTCTTGTCTGACCAATCTGATTGGATATTATGTGGTAACAAAGGAACTGAATGCAAAAAATAATTTATAATAATGATTGGTCAGATAAGACTTCCCCTTAACAAACCACGCTGTGTCTGAATAATAACTGCAGTCTTGTCTAGGTGATCCTGCATCACTTCTTTAACCAGTGACGCCATTATTTTTCCCAGAACAGAAGTTAATCTAACAGGTCTATAATTATTTGCATCACCCTTTGAACCCCCTTTGTGAATTGGGGATACGTTTGCACATCTCCAGTCCATGGGGACCTCCCCTGAATCTAAGGAAGCTCTCATAATTATGGCTAAAGGTTTGCTTACTTCCCTTGCTGCCTCCAATATAACTGGATAGATTCCATCTGCCCCAGGTGCCTTTCTTATGTTTAACTTCAACAATTTCTCCTTCACTTTACTCTCCGTTATTACAAAATCATTTAGCTCCCTGTTAAGAGTTTAGTAAACTTCTGTCCTTCCCTCCCTTACAGAATTCCTCATTTGTGAATGTAGATGCAAAATAATCATTCCATTTGTCAGCTATCTGAGCAGGATCGTCAACAATCAAACTACCAACATCAAGTGGACCAATCTGATTCATCCCCTTCCTTCTAGAGTTTACATAAGTAAAGAAGTCTTTATTGTTTTTCTTTGCATCCCTTGCCAAGGATTTCTCATAATCAGCCTTCACTTGCCTAACCTCCTTTGTGACTTGATTACAGACTAGCTTATATCTGCCGTAGGCGTCTCTGTCACCTGCTAATTTATATGCATCCAACGCATTTTTCTTCTCTGCCACGAGCCTTATTAGTTCATTTGACACCCATTTAGGCCTGAACCTTGAACAGTATTTCTTAGTTGGTATGAAAAGCCACCATGACACTCAGGGATTAAGTCCCTGAAGGCTTTCCATTTAGAATTCACCCTAATTAACATCATCAGTTGTCCCACTGTATAGAATTTAAAAACTGCCAGAGACCACTGTAGTCACCTTTACGAAAACAAAAACCCTTCCCTTTACCCTTGATGGTAGTTACATCTTTAAGTAAATCCCACATCAGTAGATTGTGATCACTGTCACCTAGTGGTTCCTTTATCTGCAAATTCCTAATGCACGCATCATCACTGCTGGTAATCAGATCAAGAGTATTACCCCTCTGGTTGCCCCTTGAACATATTGCTGTAGAAAACAATCTTCCAATAAATCTGCATATGACATTAATACTCATAGAACTTTTTGTATCAGTGCTTTGGCATAATATAGTATTGCAAATAGGTAGCTCAAAAGTTTGAATCACATAGGTTGGCTTTAGTTAGATAAATTTATTATTCATTATAGCTACTCAGAACTTCCAAACGTAATGGTATAGTGTAATACATATAATTCAAACTTGATAGGAGATATGAAATACGTATAATGGAAACTTAATAGATATAAATACATATACTGTAACCTTGATATTGCAATATATATATATATATATATATATATATAATAACATAAAGCTCACACTATAACCAGTGCATAGCGTTATTACTGCATTAGGTATATAAGTTTAGTATAGTATTTTTAATAATACTGAATTTGAATGGAAATCGTACCTCAGACCAGAGCAGCAAAGCAATGGGTGCAAGATAATGGGAGTGCCATAGCTTGGGTGAGAACTGAGCAGGGCAGTTGCCCTCTGAAACACAGCCTTATGAAATGTAGTGCTTGTTTGATGTTTGCAGCTCTATCAAGAATGGGACATGATATTCTAAAGCAGAATGGATGTCTTTGTGTGTGCTCGACGCAAAGAGTGCGAGGATATCAGGCACCAACTGAGAGTTATGGACCATTATGAGACCTTGAAGAAAGGGTAGATGCCCTCAAATGATTTAAATTGGTGACCCGATCAAGCTCTCAGCTGCCCACAACAATGCCACAACTTGCACTTCATCAGGCAACATAGTGGCAACCCCAAGGCAGAATGCACTGGGGTTGCCACTGTTGTTGGGGTTGCCACGTGTTGTTGGGGTTGCCACGTGTTGTTGGGGTTGCCACATGAGCTAGTTGATGTCAGTGGCTCTACTGTCAGGAAAACAGGAAATATATTGTGCAAAAAGGATAAGTAGAATAGGACCAAAGGATGTCTGCCAGGGTCAAAAGATGATGTTGTAGAGCAGATGTCATCTTTTGAGGGCAAAAAAGGTGATACTGTTGTACACATTGACATTAAGAGTAGGAGATCCGAGGACTTACCAAGTAGTACAGAGCAGTGTTGAGAGAAAGTCACGAGTTGGGGCTAAATTTGAAAGTGTCTGCAATTCTGTGCAGACACGACAGGAGGGAAGTACATGAGGAGAGCCTTACCAATCAAATTAGTCCTGGAGAGATTGTGCAAGACTTATGGGGGAAAATTTTTCTCAGTGTGATCTGTGCTTGTTAACAAGAGAGAAAGCTTCTACAGGGATGAGATACACTTAAATAGAAAGGGTGCAAGAATATTTGCTGATGCTGTTGAAGTAATGGCTGGTGGGTCAGAAAACTGATAGCTTGGAGGATACAAAGACTAATAGAGTAACAATACCTGCAGGCTGAGGTGAAAGTGATTTTTGTGCTACTTCTATTAGCAGCAGCCTGGAAAAGAAGG
Organism: Mastigoproctus giganteus; assembly: GCF_048544385.1. NCBI lineage: Eukaryota > Metazoa > Arthropoda > Arachnida > Uropygi > Thelyphonidae > Mastigoproctus > Mastigoproctus giganteus. The sequence goes on from NC_143579.1 coordinate 86,148,505, forward strand.
TGCCGGGGTTTTCAAGTACTGCTGGGAATCACCATGGAACAAATAAATACAGGGACTGTGTTAGGGTAACTAAGAGTAAGAACAGGTGCATGTATACTTGTATGTACACCAAAAGTAGAAGCATATTTAAATAAATTTGATGAATTTGAAATGCTGAGCAAGACATCAAATGCAGACATGGTTGGGATATCAAAGACATGGTGTCACTCCAGATTATAAGGGATGCAGAATTTGAATATGGGGAGTACAATGTGTATAGAAATGACAGACAATAGGAAGTGGGAGAGGTTATGCTCTCAGTTAAGAAACAAAATTTAAGGCAGTGCATCCAGTTGATATGGGTGGCCAGTGTAATGTTGAGTCATTTTGGTGTGACATAAGCACTGGGAAAGTAAAATTAGAGTAGGAGTGTGTATAGGCCAAATAATTCTGAAGAGCACAATGAACAACTATGCATAGAAATAGTGGGCCAGTAAATCGGAATATCTTATAATGCGAGAGTTCAACTTTAAAGATATTGACTGTAACTTGTTCACTAGTCACTCTCACACTAGCAAGACTTTTATGGATTTACTGGATAACTGTTTTCTACAGCAGCATTAGAGAAGCAACTAGAGGGAGTAATACTCTTGATCAGATAATCAGCAGTGATTATTTGTGCATTAATATTCTGCAGATAAAAGAACCCAATAGGTGGCAATGATCACAGTGTATTGGTATATTATTTATTAAAAATGAAACAACCATCAAGAGTAAAGGGAAGTCACTTTCATAAAAGCAACTACCATAGTCTCAGACAGCTTTTAAATTCTACACAGTTAGACCAACTGATAAATGTTACAATCAGCCAATTCTAAATGGGAAGCATTCAAGGATATAATTATGGAAGCTACTAAGCTCTTCATACCAACAAAGAAAGGTTTAGACTTAAATTAATGCAGATGAACTAATGAGACTCGGGACAGAGAATAAAAACGCATGGGATGCATATAAATTAACAAGCAACACAGAAGCCTATTGTAGATATAAGGTAGTCTGAAATCAAGTCACAAGGGAGGTTAGGCAAGTGAAGGCATATTACGAAAAATCTTTGACAAAGAAAAACAGTAAACACTAGAAGGAAGGGAATGAAGCAAATAGGTACACTTGATATCAATGGTTTGACTGTTGATTATCCCGCTCAGGTTGCTGAAAAATTGAATGTTTATTTTTCAACTACCTTCACACATGAGGAATTCTTTAGGGAAGTGAAGGTCAGCAGTTTATCAAACTCTAACAGAGAGCAAAATGATTTTGTAACAACTGAAAGGAAAGTGGAAGAGAAATTGTTGAAGTTAAACATAAGGTACCCGGGATGGATGGGATCTATCCAATTATATTAAGGGATGTATCAAAGGAAGTAAGCAAACCCATAGCTATAATATGAGAGCATCTTTGGATTCTGGGGAAGTCCTCACGGACTGGAGATATGTGAATGTATTATCAGTTCACATTCACAAACAGGAATCAAACAGTGACAAGAGTAACTACAAGAGTTGACCTGTTAGTTTAACTTCTGTTTTGGGGAAATTAATGGAGTCACTGGTTAAAGAAGCATTGCAGGACCACTTAGACAAGCTGCAGTAATAATTCTAATTCAGACACAGCATGGGTTTGTTAAGGGGAAGTCTTGTTTGAACAATCTGATTGGATACTATGATGTGGCCACAAAGGAACTGGATGCAAAAAATAAATTTAATATCATATACTGGGATTTCAGGAATGCTTTTAATACTGTCGCACATAAAAAAAAAAAAAACTGCTGTACAAATTAGAGCAGTGTGCCATTAAGGGCAAGTTACTACTATGGATAAAAGGTTGGATGGGTGGGAGAAGACAGAGTGGTAATCAATGCACACTGCTTTTTTTGGACTAATTTTATCAGTGGAGTCCCACAGGGTTTGGTGCTGATCCCATTACTGTTTTCTGTATTTATAAATGATTTCAATGAGGTATTATCATGCTTGCTATCAAAGTTTTCAGGTGACACGAAGATTGGCAGGGAGCTTAATGACAGTAATGACGGTATGCTACTGCAACAGGATCTAGAAACATTAGGCAGATGGGCTGAGAAAGGCATATCAAGCTGCGAGGAGAGTTAATGGGATTTTGTCAATGATATAAAGGAATTTTGGTAGCAAGGATATGGTGGTGATTATCCCATTGTATAAGACAATAGTGAGACCACATCTTGAGTACTGCATACAGGTATAGAGGCCTCATTTTAAGATGGGTGTAGAATTGCTAAAGCTGATACAGAGAATGAGATTGGTGGGGGAAACCAAGGGAGCTCTTACCAAGAAAGGCTTTCAGTTCTGAAAATTCAGCCTCTACTATGAACATGGGGGTGGGCATAAAATCAAACTGAGGAAGGATGGTTCCAGAATAGATGTGGAGAATTTTGCCTTTATCCAGTGAGTGGTTCACTGCTGAAACAAACTTTCATCTGTTTTTGTGGAAGTTGACATCTTAAAAAAATTAAAGGAAGAACTAGACACTATTGGATGGAATGGATAGGTGAAATGAAAAGTGGGTTGTTTGTTTGGCTGATGCTGTATAAACTTGCTTTCTTGTATCATATGTCACTCCTATCGCTAAATCCAACATCAATACACTGTGATCACTGGCACCTAGGTTCTTTTATCTGCTGATTCATAATGCATGAAGAATCGCTGATGATAATCAAATCAAGAGTATTGTCCTATCTTGTTGCCTCTATAATATGCTGCTGTAGAAAACAGTCATACAATAAATCCACAAGATTCATGATAGTGTGCGAGTGACTAACCCACAAGTTTCAGTCAATATTTGGAAAGTTAAACTCCCCCATTATAAGACATTGTGATTTACTGGCCAACTCTATTTCTCTGTACCATCCTTTGATGTACTCATCACAGTCATTTGGCCTATAACATACTCCTACTCTTGTTTTCTGAGTGCATATGTTACACCAAACTGACTCAACATTGCACTAATCACCCATGTCATCTGGATGCACTGCATCAGATTTCATGTGCTTCTTAACTAAGAGCATAACTCCATGCTGTTCTGACCATCCTTTCTGTTTACATTGTACTCCGCATATTCAAATTCTGCACCCCTTACATCTGAGTGACACCAAGTCTGATATCCAAACAATGTCTGCATTTGATGATTTGACCAGCACTTCAAATTCATCAACTTTATTTACTATGCTCCTAACACTGGTGTACATGAAAGTAAATTTGAACCTGAAACATTTGGAACAACACAGCACATGTATTTTCATGTTCCATAATGATCCACAGCGGGTTTCGAAATCCCCGGTATCTTGATTACCAGGCTGCTGCATTTTCCAATAAAAGCAGTGCAAGAATTATTTTCACTTTTGCTTGCAGCTATTGTTAATCTATTAGTCTGTGTATTCCCCAAGTAGCAATTTTCCAACTCACCTAACCCTGCCTCAATACCATGAGCAAATATTCTTGTATCCTTTCTATTTAATGTATCCCATCCCTGTAGAAACAGTCTCTCCTATTAACAAGCACTCTCCACACTGGGAAAAATTCTACCCCATGAGCCACAATCTCTGAAGGGCCGATTTGATTGACAAGGCTCCCATCATATACTTCCTCCTTTTGTGTCTGGGCAGAATTGCACACTTTCAAATTTAACCCTAACTTGTGCCCTTTTCTCAACACTGCTCTGTACTATTGGTAAGTCCTCAGACCTCCTACTGTGAATTTCATTAGTGGCAACACATGTACAACAATATCACCTTTTGTGCCCTCAAAAGATGACATATGCTCTACAACGTCACCAACTTTTGTCCTTGGTGGACATACTGTGGTTCTATTTCAGCTATCCTTTTTGCACAATATATTTCCCATTTCACTGACAATAGAGTCACCAACAATAGTTAACTCCTGTGGAAGCAGTACATTCTGACTTGGGGCTGTCACAAGCAACCGCTGCTACCTGCCTGTATAGTGGCCACCATGTATGATGGATCAATGGACTTGTGTTGCTTGCACCACACACACACAAAGGTATCCACCAGATATTTGGAATCATTCGACCAGCACACTCGTTTCCAGTCCAGTGTCCAACCAGCATGTCGTTGACACCGTGGAATTCACTGTCAACGGTGATCAGATGTGGGGGGAAAGTGTCTTAGTTCGTCTGCCGTGAAGCCCCATACATCTGAGTGTGCAGCACATTGTCATTTGGAATACTGTTTCCTCACATTGGGATATTGCAGTCCCCACACTGTATTTTGATATCACCTGTCACAGAGTGACCTCCCATTGAGCTTGTACAATGAACCTGATCTCCTTACAGGTGCTTAGTTTCCAGATTTAACTGCAACTTGGAGACCTGAAGCCTTTCTTAGCAAGAATAGCCTTTTGTTCCCTTCATTAATCTTGTTGCCTTTCTCAGCAACTGTTCTAACAGATCAACATCCTTCCTAAAATAAGGCCTCTGCACCTGTGTGCAGTACTTAAGATGCGGCATGATCATTCTCTTATACAAGATAATCACCTTCATATCCCTGTAGAGAAAATTCCTATATATCATTGACAAAAATCCATGAGCTGTCCTACAGTAGCGCATTATTCAATAAGCCAAAAATCTGCCTAGGGCCCCAATCAGAGGTTGACCCCAAAATCACTGTTTTAAAAACTCTCTGCTGGCTTTTACTAATATTTTTAAGTGATTTTTATCGGAAACTGAACTTTTTACCTGCCAAGGTCAATGAACTTTACATGAAGATTAATTTGAAAACTGTGTTTTTTTTGTTTTGTTTTTTCAAAAATGGTTTTACCCATTTTCATGAAATTTTATATTTAGTTCTTACGTCATATAATTTGTTTGTTTTGTTGTCACAATAAAATGAAATTGAAAATGTTCTTTATTAGTTTTTTCTTTAGATAGGGCCCCCAAACTCCATTTTATCTTGTGCCACATGAAGATATAGATGGGGCTCCAAAATTCCATTTTGCCTTGGGCCCCTATGAAGGTATAACGCAGCCACTGCTGTCCTATCAGCCTGCCTGCACTGTTCGGAGAACTTCATCTCTGACTGCGCAATTATCCCATGTCCTTTTCGTTCTCCACTATCTTCAGTGTGTACCACACAGCTGGTACATTATTTTGAGATTACTGCTACTCATATGCAGTAACTTGCACATGTCAATGTTAAACTTGAACTGCCAACAATCCTACCCAACTATGATAACATTTCAGTTCCTCTTTAGGAATCACTCTCAATGAGATTATCTTTTATGCAGCCTCTTAGTGCCTTCTGTTAACTAAATTATTTAAAAGTTAATCACCCATGTAACTTTTACATAATTCTTAAAAGACCATTTCTGTTATCAAACTTACTTGCTATTATGGAATGAATAGCAGGCTTTGTTGCATTTTCCAATTTTTAATTTAAAAATTCTCCGAATACTAAAATATAGCTAAATCTAATTACCAGTTATGCATAAAGCTACATCAGCCTTTTAATTTTATTTTATTATGTAACTATAGGACACGGCTAACATCACTGAACCATGTTTGAATAACCTAGTTGAATTAACCCAATCATATTAATACTCACTCTCTCTCACACCCTCCCATGTCCTCACTCCATTGTATTGCATGTCAGTTTAAGACAACATGGCGATGTAACATGTGCCTGACTAACAATAAATGTAAGCATGTTTCGAAAATAGAAAAAATTTTATTTTTATATACTGTAACTTTTAACCGTTATGCTAACAATTCAATGATTAATAAATTCAGGTAGGGTTTGCTAATTTTAACTGAAGTCCACACTACAGAATTTATTCTTACTTTTTTTTTTTTAAGGATAAAATGAATTGAATGCAAAACACAGCAAGTATGTACTCCAGATATGAATACATGCAATTTTCTACATCTCCAAACCAACATGATGTAATTTCTGATCAGTTATATGGAAGTAAAATAAATATAGTAAAATGATAACTATGCAGTGTTCAATCACCCAGACAATGTGTGGCCCAAAGAAATAAGCCGAAATGCTGACCCAAACATTACTGCTAAACTGGAATTAACTCGCCTGACATGCAGGCTCTCTACAGACCAAAACTGCAGATTGTGCACATTAAGCAAACCCTGTATAAAATTTGACTCGTATTTATTCTCCATGAGAAACTCTTATAGGTCTATAAGAGATTCTCGATCAATAAGTCTCAAACCCATTAGTGGTCTTCAGAAAAAAATAGCTAGGTGGATTGGGAAATTTTTGTTAAAGCACAAGGATCACATTAAAAATAAAATAAAATATACTTTGTAATAACACATAACTACTTTTTTGTAAGTTATATTTATAATGTCGATATGAAAAACTGAGTGATTAAATAAAATAATGTGAATAAGTATTTTTTTGTTAAATTATATATTTATGGAAAATTGAAAGAATTCAAAACAAGAATGCTTCTACTTCTGCAAATGCGATTTCTAAAATTATGGATCACAATTTTTTTTCCAGTTCTAATTGGTCACATTACAAAAAATGTTGAGAAATGCTGGTCTACAGTACACTGATGAAAACATCTAGATGGTCAATATAATGGCACAGGATCTACCAATAAAACTCCAGGGAATATTAATTTTTTTTATATAATTTTTCAAGCTTATGGAATATATGGTACTTATCCAGCACCTTTAAAAGCCTATAAGATATTATATGACAGTAAAGTAAAACAAAATAAAACTGCAATGAAATGAAATAAACATGAGAATGTAAGCAGCATTCTTATGTTTATTTCATGAGAAGTTGACTTCACTCTTTGAGGGCAGAATAAATGCAGGTGCTATGTCTTCTAGAAGATATACATGCAATTGAATGGCAGCTAATACTCCATAAAGACATTGTATACAAAAAAATATATAAACAAAGAAGTGTTCAGACATTTCTTGATTCAGAGTTCATTTACTGAATTATATGACCTAAAACTTTTGTGATGCTATTTCCATTATCAGAGGCATTTGCATAAATCACTATTGTTTTTCACAAAGAAAATGCATCAGTTTTGGCTGATGGTTTCAAAATTACACAAATACTCGCTAAATTTCTTGTTAGGTGTGCCAAATTTGTAAAATATTAAAATACACTATTTAAACTACTAAACTGCCATCAGGCTATAAGAATCAAAGTGTTGCAATATACAGACATAGAAGACATTACTACATAAAAAATAATTTATCAATAAAAAATAATTTGGCAAAAAATTGATGATTTTTTGCCAAATTTTTTTAATCCTGATTTTATTTTGACAATTTCAATCTAATGTTATACAATTAAGTCAAAATAAGAAAACATTAATATTTAATAAGTTTTATGTTCATTTTTACAAAACTTCAAAATTCCATTAAGAAACTCACTCCACAGAGTCCACCACAATTGGAAATTAACTACCAATATCCCATTTTCTTGTTCAGAAAATTCACTGCTGCAGACCTATACACATTTTTGGAACTTACCTGCACAAGCCCACATGCATTCTGAGACCACTCATGAAAAGGTTTACAAATAAAATCATCCTTGATTCTTTTATGACTATTTATTTCATAAATTTAAAATATAAAAGTACACTTGAGCTACTTATACCTGATCTTTGCTTTTATGGTAAAATAGTAGATTGCCTCGCAGTCGACACCATCTTTCTGTGTAAACTAGAAAATTTTATTACTGCTTTAATATTCATTTTATTGTTTCACAATTTCTATTAATGTATCATTACATAAAAATAAATATGCAGATAGTCATTAAATTTTTTTTCATATTAAACTAAAATACATAATTGTGCAATTACATTTTATTTGTTAATTACATATAGTCATAAAACATCCACATCATTTCATTTTCTCATTTATCTACTGATTTCAATAGTAAAAAAATTGAAAACCTTGCATTTATGCAAATATAATGTATCACAGTTTCATTTTAGAAATATTAACAAAGAAAGCAATGTATAAAAGTATACAAAAAAAATGCTCAAATAAACAGCAGTAGGGAAATACAATGCCCTGTCTTGACTGTTTATGAGAAAATAATGTGGTGGAGGCCCTTCTTTCCACAAGCCCTGTCTTGACTGCTTATGAGAAAATAATGTGGTGGAGGCCCTTCTTTCCACAGAAAAAAAAAGAACCCTGTGAGGCCTGCTAGTCTAGGCCTGACGTAGCCGAGTGGTCAGGAGCGAGAGTGAATAGCGCGTGTTCCTTGAGTGGACCAGAGTTCAAGCCCGTGACTACTAAATACGATAAATATTTGTATTGACGATTTATTGTAAATTCTACTGACTTGGTTGTTGTGCCGGAGTATAAACAGAAAATTTATTTATTTAAACTAAGTATAATAATAACAATAACCAACAAAAAAGTACTTTTTGTCATACCTCCACAATGAAAAATATGTGATTCTGGATGAAATAAATGTGCTGATTCTGAAAATCACCATAAAAAGTCTCTATCACATCTACACATCTACATCAAAAGATGTCATCATCATCATCATCATCAGCCATTTTCAATCCACTGCAGGATGAAGGCCTCTCCAGCAACTTTCCAGTTCCTTCTGTTTTGTGCAATGGCCATCCATTTACTACCCACAAACTCATGAATTTTATCTATCCATCTCCGCCACTGTCTTCCAGGTTTTCTTCTAGCTCCTCTTGGGTACCATTCTGTTATTTTCTTAGTACAACTGTCATCATGTCTTCGAGCTATGTGTCCTGCCCAAGACCATTTTAGTTCTTTAGTTTTGATAAGAATGTCCTTTACTTGAGTTTGCTGCCTAATCCATGTGTTTCTCTTCTTATCTAACAGTCTGATTCCCAATATAATTTGTTCCATTCTTCGCTGTGTAGTTCTCAGCTTTTCTTCCATTCTTTTGGTGAGTGCCCAAGTTTCACTTCCATAAGTCATGGTGGGGAGTATACATTGGTTCATTATTTTACATTTCAGACAAACTGGGATATTGCTCTTCAGTATGTGACTATATTTCCTGAATGCTATCCATCCAAAATTTATTCTTCTCTTGACTTCCAGCCATTTATCATTATTACAGCTAATAACTTGTCCCAGATAAGTATATGACTCCACCTTTTCAATTACTGCTCCTTCAATCATTATTTCCCTTTCCATGGCATGCTTGTTCATCATTACTTTTGTTTTAGCCATATTCATCTTTAGTCCAAAATCCTTACTAACTGTGCATAACTGATTAAGATTTTCCTCTAATTCTTTGGGATCGTGGCTTATGACCACAATGTCATCTGCAAATCGTATTATGGTTTAGGTACTCTCCATTCACACTGACTCCTTTCTGAAACCAGTCTAATCTTCTGAAAGCTTCCTCAAGGGCAGCAGTAAACTACTTCGGAGATATTGTGTCTCCTTGTGGAACTCCTTTCTCAATTTTAAATTTGGTGCTGTCTTTGTCTAGTATAATAAAGGAGGTAGGGTTCTCATATATTTTCTTCAAAATCATAATATATGGGGTATCTGTGCCTTGTCTTTCCAGTGCCCGAAACATTGCCTTATGCTGTATGGAGTCAAATGCCATTTCATAATCCACAAATGCCAGGCATAATGGTGTTTTATATTCATTTGTTTTCTCCATTAGCTATGATATTATGTGAAGGTGATCCATAGTTGAGAATCCTGTCCCAAAGCCAGCTTGCTCTTTCAGTTGATTTTCATCAAGTATTCTTTCTAATCTGCTAGTAATGACCCTTGTGAACAACTTGTAGATGTGGGATAACAAGCTAATTGGTCTATAATTTCCAATTTATGATTTATCTTTCTTATGCAGCAAAACTATGATTGCATTATTCCACTCCGTAGGTGCCACTCCTTTTCTAATGCATTTTGCCAGTTTCTGTGTCATGTCTTTTCCTCCCAATTTTAAAACTCTACAGTAACTTCATCTTCCCCCAGTGCTTTCTGATTCTTCATTTTCTTCAAAGTATGTTCTACCTCATCAGGAAGGATATCAGGTATGTCATATGTGTTACTAATTTGTGATCCATCTTCCCCACTGCTGACATCATTCCCTCGCTCCTATAATTCTCTATAGTAGTCTTCTGCTATTTGAATGATGCCTTCTTTGCTATTTATAAGTAACCATTGCTATTCTTCAGTTTCAGTATCATTTGTCTTTCTGTATTACTGCTCATGGCTGCTGATTTAAGTCCTTTGTTTTCCCTTAATGCTTGTTCTACTTTTCTTGTGTTAAATCTTATGTCCTCTCTGATTCTCTTTCTAATGGCTTTGCATAACTCACTATATTCAATTTTATTCTTGTCAGTGTTTATCTTGCTCTTTATTTGTCGTTTTCGGTTCATCATGACAAGTGTTTCTTTACTAATTTACTAACATAATGGTGTTTTATTCATTTGCTTTCTCCATTAGCTGTGATATTACGTGAAGGTGATCCATAGTTGAGAATCCTGTCCCAAAGCCAGCCTGCTCTTTCGGTTGATTCTCATCAAGTATTCTTTCTAATCTGTTAGTAATGACACTTGTGAACAACTTCTAGATGTGGGATAACAAGCTAATTGGTCTATAATTTCCAATTTCTGATTTATCTCCTTTCTTATGCAACAAAACTATGATTGCATTATTCCACTGCTTAGGCGTCAACTTTTCTAATGCATTTTGTGAAGAGCCTTGCCAGTTTTTGTGTTATGTCTCTTCCTCCAAATTTTAACAACTCCACACTAACTTCATCTTCCCCCGGGGCTTTCTGATTCTTCATTTTCTTCAATGCCTGTTCTACCTCATCAGGAAGTATATCGGGTATGTCGTATGTGTTGCTAATTTGCGATCCATCTTCCCCACTGCTGGCATCATTCCCTTGCTTCTTGTATAATTAAAAAAAAAATTTATTTTCTGTTTATACTCCGGCATGACAACCAAGTCAGTAGAGTTTACAATAAATCGTCAATACAAATATTTATCGTATTTAGTAGTCACGGGCTTGAACCCCGGTCTAATCAAGGAACGTGTGCTATGCAATCTTGCTCCTGACCACTGGGCTACGTCAGGCCAAAATAAATTTTCTGTTTATACTCCGGCACGACAACCAAGTCAGTAGAGTATACAATAAATCGTCAATACAAATATTTATCATATTTAGTAGTCAAAGGTTTGTTGTTGTTGTTTGTTATTTGGTTTTTAGGAGCATTAGCAACTAAGGCCATATTGCTCCGGGATATGCGGTGGTCATTCCCTGACCTTTCCGCATTCTCCGTATTTGGTGGTGACGGGCTCGAACCCCGGTCTAATCAAGAAGCGTGTGCTATGCACTGCCGCTCCTTCCCACCTGGCTACGGAGGCGCCTAGTAGTCAAAGGCTTGAACCCCGGTCTAATCAAGGAACTATGCACTCTCGCTGCTGACCACTCGGCTATGTCTTCTGCTATCTGAATTATGCCTTCTCTGCTATTTATAAGTACACTATTACTATTCTTCAGTTTCAGTATCATTTGTCTTTCTGTATTACTGCTCATGGCTGCTGGTTTAGGTCCTTTGTTTGTGTCCCTTAGGTCATTTAGGTCCCTTAATGCTTGTTCTACTTTTCTTGTGTTAAATCTTCTTATGTCCTCTCTGAGCCTCTTTCTAATGGCTTTGCATAACTCAGTATACTCAATTTTCTCCTTGTCAGTGTTTATCTTGCTCTTCATTTGGCGCCTTCAGTTCATCATAACAAGTGTTTCTTGTCTAATTTTTTCTTGTTTGGATTTCTTTTTCCCTACAGGTTTCTTGGGCTTATGACTTTCAGAAAGTTGTAATATTCCTTGTTAATATCTTGGTCATGAGCAGTCTGCAGAAGCTCAAACTTGTTCTTAAGTTCCAGTACATACTGCTCTTTCTCAGCTTCTGTTATCTCAAAGACCTTCGTATTATTTACTCCAGTCAATTTTTTCCTTTCCTTTATCTATATCAAGTGTGCATCTTACCATTCTGTGATCACTTCTAACATTTACCTTATTCAGGATGGTAACATCATTCACGGTATATCTGTTAGAGAGGATGAGATCGATTTCATTAGTTGTTAATTTCATTTGGACTCTTCCATGTCCACTTTCTGTTCATCCTTTTCTTGAAAAAAGTGTTCATTACTGACAATCCTTGAGATTCTGCAAATTCCACAAGTCTTTCACCTCTTTCATTTCTTTCAGCAATTCCAAAATTTCCTATAGTTCCTCTTTCTGCACTGTTTTGTCTTTTTTCAACCTTAGTGTTGAAGTCCCTCATAATAATAGTGTAGTGGGTTTTCTGCTCATCTAGAAGACTCTCAATTTCAGTGTACATTTCTTCAACCTCTTCATCATCATTGCTGGATGTTGGTGCATAAACCATTATAACCTTTTGCTTGTACCTCTTAGAAATCTTGAGTATTAGTCTTGACACCCTTGGTGATGTGATTTTGAATTCCAAAATGTTGTTTTTTATATCTTTATGAACCAGAAACCCAACTCCACCTTCGCTCCTTTCACTGTTTCCATTGGTGTACAACAGATTTCCACTTGATAAACTTATAAGTGATTCATTTCTACTTCTTGTTTCAGCCAAACCACTGATATCTCAATTCACATTTTCTAGTTCCTTTTCCAGCTCTAATATTCTGTCTTCACCGATGACTGATCTTACGTTGTAACAGGCCAAGTTCAGTTTCCGTGCATGGCAGCCTGGTCGTACCCAGACATTCTTAGCACCCTCTGCTTCCACTCTGATCCTCTCGCTGCAGTAAGAGGGGGAGTGAAAGCCGCTGGGGACTGAGGGCCATTTGTTTTGTCGTGCTGTCATATGCTGGAGGGTTTGGTCTTTTCCTCTTCACGCTGACCAGGCGTCTTGAAGAGAACCACTCTACACGTTCGTTGCCACGTAAGTGATGTAACAGGGCTTACCACTGAGAAGGTGTGCATGAGTGGATTTTAGGGAGGCAGGCCAACTGGACTTCTCCTAAATCTTCTGTAATAGAAAGATATTGGATCCATCAGTGTTTTAGACTGTGTGTCTGATAACACACACAATACCTGTTCCCCTCTAAGCCCCTCAAAAGATGTACCAATGTATAATGTTAAAATAAAGTGATATATACGTATAATTCAAGTTTGTAATACAAGTGTAAAAAAATATTATACATTCTTTAGAACTCATTTAACTTTGCAAAAATTATCATAAATCATAGCAAAAATATATACTCAACATACATGTAATTGTCTTTAAAAATGTTTGCTACTAATGGATTTTCTCTTGTATTCCTGTTTACTTTCCCTCACAAGGAACCAGCAGTAATCCCCATCATTACAGGATCCCAGCAACCTTGGTACCGCTTTTCTATCATGGATATATCTTGATGAAATCGCTCCCCTTGTTCATCACTGACATCTCCCAGATTTTCGGGGAAAAATTCAAGATAGGAATGAAGAAAATGAATTTTGAACAACATTCGACAGACCATGTTTTTGTAGCACTCGAATAAATTAGACACCAATATTTCATAGTTTTCTTCTTTCCTATTACCCAAAAAAACCATACCCTACTGCCTTATGATCGCCAAACAAAAAAATTCAACCTCCTTTAACTGGGTTTCAAACACATCATCTCTCAGAAGTTTCCTAATTTGGGGTCCTACAAAAATTCCTTCCTTAAGTTTGGCATGTGTTAAATTAGGAAACATACTTTTCATGTATGCAAATCCATTACCTTCTTTATCTAGTCCACAATTTTTCATCAATCCAAGTTTGATGTGCAGGCATGGAAGAAGAACATTGTTTGATTGCATTAAATGAATATATTTTACATTAAGTTGTCCTGAATTTGTCCCACTTGTCCAAAAACAAAAAACAACATTTTGTGAAATCCCCTGCAAACCAATAACCTTAAGATCACTGCATATTTTCCAACCATAATCCTGGTATTTTATAGCATGTAGAACCTCCGATATGCTTTCATGACTTTCTTTAAGTCCAACTGAATGAAACACAGGAACTGATGGAAAATCATTGCCATTATGAAGCAGAACTGTTTTTAAACTTAATTATGAGGCATCCATCAATAAACGCCATTCATCTGACTTATACACCACACCTAGTTCTTTCAGAAGTTGAATAATGTCTTTGCAAAAACACTGTCCCATAGCAAAATATTTCGAAAACTTTTCATGTCTTTTTCGAAACACTGAAATCTTTGTTCCTGCTGCAGTATATTCCACTGCTATAACCTAACAGTTCAGCTTGTTCTTTCAGCAAATTTAAGTCTTGAACCAAATCATTCAACTCATCTTGTTTGATTAAATGTACCTCATTATCTGAACTTACTGGCTGTTAGTCGACATCTTGTGATGTCAACTATCAGTCAGTAAGTGGAGGCTTTCGGGGAATTCTGAACTTGAACTTGATCACTATTATCTTGCCCACTACTGTTTGGAGGATAGATTTACAAACCTGAGAACATGTCACGACCTGTTAATACTTGGAAAACCTTGGCACAGCCTACAAAAATGCCAAGTGTACTCTTCAAATTGTAAATTGTTGCATCAGAATTTAAACCTAAGAACCATAGGTGGAAGTCTGATTATGTTTATCACAAGAAAACCGAGCCAGTGTCGATTGTTAAAATTAAGAGAATTAGCTTCTATTTGTAAAAATAGATCAGTATGTCATACATTACTGGCTAGATTAGGCAAAATTGGCATATATTGGTAAACGTAACTCCCTCTATATTTAATAACTGTGACATGATGTGAAACTACCATGGTGATTTTTGAAATCTACACATAAAAATTGGTTAAAAACAGCATTTAAGTTCTTGGAGGTAAAAATTGTGTTGGCTAGTGTAATCATTGCAACATTAAAGTTTATATAATACAGAATGCAGCAGAGAAAGTGTTGAATGTAAAAACCAGTTTTTCCAGGCACCAATGGGGTTTGGGTGATTTGGTTACCTGTGTTGTGTTGTCAGCATCATAGCATTCAGTAACTGTGGAGCAATAAACCAGAGTGAAATGTGTATTCAACATTAAAACATATTCCTAATAAACTTTAATAATCCAGTAGTATCTTGCTTGTGCCATTTAAGAACTTTGAGAAAACTGGTTCTGCATTAACAGATAACATCAATTAGGTGTAAGACAATTCGTTGTACAACATTTTGATGCATGACAATTAGCTCTAATACATTAAGACCAGAAATAAAGAAAATCAATGAAGCAAAATGTTTGGGAAACCAACAAGAATTTTATTTAAAACAATAAAACTGTATCCTAATTTCTTTGTATCTTATTCTCCTTACAATTATCCTAATCACTGTTCTCTCTCACATAGCACAGTGGTTAGGATAACTTATCCTGCCATGCCATGTGGAAAAGGACTTGGTTTGAATCCTAACATGAATGGAGGAAATTTTATGGGTGGGTGCACGATTCCCTTCCCCCACTGGGAACTCAGCTCAGGTTTATTATTATTACTATTAAAACAAACAAGGCAAACCAACAACACAATACGTGAAATTTACAACCATTATATGCAGATGCTTCGCAGTCTTAGTTATTTGGTGCAGAAATAATCACTCTTTTAACTACCCTCCTTTATGATAACCAAGTGCCTTCTGGCTTACCTAACTAAATGCCTAACTGGGGCAGACTACTTTTCCTGTTGGGGCCTGGAACTCCAGTTCTGGCTTCATTCCACAATTTCCAGGGAAGTTTAACTGCCTGTCCCTTTTCAATGCTCCTTCCCTTAACCCATCCATGGTACTAGCCTACCATTAACTGCTTTCAATAAAAAGTATAATGCAGGTTACAAAATGAATGCCAGAAGATGCACATTACCCAGCCAGCATTATCCATTAATGATTTCTACTTTTAGTCTTCAAAACAATTTACCTCCATATATATTTCCTAAAATATTTAAAAGAGTAAGAGATTACCTCAATCTTTTGCATTCCAATCAATGCTCTCCAAATGTAAACAGATAAAATAATTTTAATGAATTCTTTCACTCAAAGAGATATGACCAATTCGATGCACTATGAAATTGAAAGCCGAGAGCCCCAACCCAACCCCAAAACACATCAAATCAACCAAACAAGACGAGTGCAAGAAGACTGTTTCAGAATAATTAAAATAATTAAAAACATGCAATCACTAATTTTATGTAATTATGTTGTTTGTATGTTTAAAATTTTTGCTTCCTTAAACAGGAATGCATGACTTTCACTGAAAGCATGAAAAGCCAATTCCAATGCAGCTGTGTGCGATGTGTAGACTGAAGCGGCATGTTGTTTCATGCGTAAATCAAGAGAACGAGTCGACCACTGATACGATGAATCATACTGACCACAATAAACATTGTATACAAGGTCATTTACTTGTACCGAGAAAGAAGGAAGTATAGTGTGATTTCTCAATATATTACGGAGCTGCATATTCTGGATATTGACTTCTGAATAGTGACTTATGATGAAACGGATTTTTCACTATGATCCAGAGACAAAACAATAGTCAAGTGACTATTGTTTTGTCTAACCAAAACCTAAGAAATTTCAAGCTTCTTGTTCAGCTTGACAAACAAATGGGTCTTGTTACACATTCTGTGCCTCATGGAACAACTATGAATAAGGAAGCATACTCTGAGGTTCTCAGAGTAAAACTTTGCCACACCATTTATAAGAAGCAACAAGAACTTTTCAGTGTGAAGTGATTTCTCCATCAAGACAACGCAAGGCCCCATATGGCTAATATCGTGCAGCCAGTGATCACTGCCATAGGTGCCAAGATTCTACCGCATCCCCCTATTCACTGCACTTAGCCCCATGTGATTTTTTCCTGCTTCCACATCTTAAGAAAGCTCTAAAAGGCAAGCATTTCTATGTCCAACAACGATGCTCGCAGAACCACAATGGAGCACTTCGCAGTCTTTTGAAAAATGTCTTACAAGAAGCATTTAATGCATGGGTGTGACAGTGTCAAAAGTGTGTAAAGTTCACGGAAGAGTATTTCAAGAATGAGAAATCCACAAAAGATTCAGATTATGACATTTAAGAAAAGATCTCACAGCAATCCGCAAATTAATAAAATAAAATGAGCAGAGATTTTATTTTTGATTTCTTTAAAATATTCATCAAGACATATTTTCAAATAAACAAAAGAGTAGTAACATCCAGCATCCTTCAGATGTCCGAAATGATACCATCTTACACTAAATTATAATTAAATAAGTTACCATCATTTTTGAAATTTATACGGTCCTACAACTTTTCCCCTCTCTCTCCATTAAAGTGCTAAAATCACATTCACAAAGACAAAACAAAATTATCTCATTTTATAAAAATGCTCTAAATAGCAATGCAATTCCATATATATATTTTTTACTGTAAGATTATTTTATTTATATTAAAATATAAATAAAAAGGTTGTGTTACTTACCATCAGCTCTTCGAAATAATCCTTCTTGCTTTTCTTTAACTAAAAGAATACCTTCTTTATCAAATTTATAGGAAGGCTGAACTGCTACAGCTAATAATTCTTTGGTATTGAAACGCATTTAGTCACTTTCCACATATACAGCAACAACTACTTCTTAAAAAATTGATGAACGCCTGTATGCTGTTTAATAAGAAAAAATACATTCTTACAATTTTTCATGTTTTAACAAAAAAAATTTAATTTAAGATATAACTATTGGGCAGTTTCATATATCTCTGGTTTGAATAAACTAATGTGAAAAAGGCAAAACCATGATGAATTAACCATTACAATAGAACGTCAGTTATCCATAAATCAATTATCCGGAATAATTTGAAATGCTGAGTTTTCTTCTTTTTTTTTTTTTTTATCAACAGTAGTATCTGAGACAAATGTTTATTATGCTACAAGAGTATTTCTGTCTGTTTTTTTTTTACATTGTATATCTGGTGAAATGTTGGATTAGGACTAATGAGTTTTCTTCAAAACCACGAGTGATAGAATTTAGTTATTCGTGTCCATGAACCCAATTTTCCTTGACATATTTTGTTCTCTTCATTTCATATTATATTTACTTTAGGTCCAGATTCAGTAAGGATACAGTAATATCGGCCCGAAACTGTATGATTTATTATTGTTCTCAGTTTTTTAAGGTAAAACGTCAATGAAAAGAAACAGCACTGAAATGAGAAGAAAATCAGGAAGAATGTAATATAATCAAATTGATATTATTAAGAAACTTAAGAGATTTAGCAGCAAAAAAAAGTCACAACAAAACAAAACAAGAAACAATCAAACATTATTTTAAAAAATTACTTTACATTTTTTTCCACATAAAATTTGCAGTAAAATACCTATCCGAGTATACATACATATGTAAATGTGCAAATTTTTATGTATAAGTCATTATTATTTTTTTAATTAAACAAATTCGTTTTTTTTTTTACACTATTTAAAGTTTTTTTCTTTTACCTTAATACATTATAACACAATTTAATTTTACCTTACGTTCAATTATCCAAAAAATTTTTCTATCTGGAAGAGGTCTGACATTAATTATTCCAGATGTTTGTTTGTTTGTTTGTTATTTGGAGCATTAGCAACTAAGGCCATATTGCTCCGGATATGCGGTGGTCATTCCCTGACCTTTCCGCATCCTCCGTATTTGGTGGTGACGGGCTCGAACCCCAGTCTAATCAAGAAGCGTGTGCTATGCACTGCTGCTCCTTCCCACCTGGCTACGGAGGCGCCTTTATTCCAGATAACTGATGCTCTACTGTATTATATTTTGAATGGTAATCCCAAACACAACAGACTAAACCTTTAATATAGAAACACTTGAAAAGAAGAAAATTAACATCAGATTTCAATTTCTGCAAACACTGATTTTATTCAACGTAAGTAAAAAGAAATGTTTATTTAATTTAATTCACTGGGCAACAAGCAAAGTTTCAAGATTCAATAGTTCCTGTACACAGCATATACTGATTACTGCAAGGCCTTCAACTCTGTGCCTCATAGCTGGCTAATAGAGATGCTGAAGATCTACATAATCAATCTGAAAGTGACAAACTTCCTAGAAGCAACCGTGGTGAAATAGAGTACCACCATCAAGGTCAAGAACATCACAACCAGACCGATCACCATCAGAGAGGAATCTTCCAAGGAGATGCCCTGAGTCCACTGTGGTTCTGCCTAGTGCTCAACCTGCTATCCACCAAGCTCAACAACAGCAAATATGAATATAACCTCAAAGAAGGAAGGAAAAACATGTAAAAGGAAAAACCCTCTCCCACCTGATGTACATGAACAAGCTCTACATAGCAACTAAGAACCACTCCAAATCACTGAAGAATCCAGCAATGATATCAGGATGGAATTTGGTGTAGACCAGGAGTGGGCAACCTCCGGCCCACGAAAGTGCGTAATCCAGCCCACAGTCATTTTCAAAATATATATAATAAACAGCCCGCCAAAGGATATATATCATGAAATTATGTTTATTTCGTCTTGTAATTTTTATTATATTTACTGTTATTAAATTGTTTTTAACATTTTGATTGTGCGACGACTAATTAATGAATAATTTAAATTTGTGCCATATATCACTACTCAAGCAAGCAACAGTGTTGCCAAAGGAAAGCAAGCATAGCATCTGACAACACTGGTAAGCGGGCATAGACTTGCACATCAATAGTGGTTCCCAGACTCTCAGCTCTGCAGAATGTGATTACAGTGCAAGTGTATTGTGGGTTTCAATGGCAAATGTCAGTGATTAATCAACAGATAAAAGTAAATAATTTGGAAAGGATTTACCATTTTATTTTTATGAAGGTATTTACTGAAACCTAATCACAATGCATAATTGAAAATCTAAGATTATTAAGGATTTATAAAATCTATGAAATTAAATTAATTTTCAATTTAATTTTTTTTATAATTCTATACTATAATTTTATTTGTATCTGGAATTTTATTTGTAATTTTATCTTGAATTCGTATTTCGCTTTTCTTATTAATAAAATTAATTATATGTACTAGTATGTATAAATATTACGATAAATAACATAAAACTGTTTATGACATTTTTTTTCATTTTACATCATTTCAATATTCCTAAAAATTGCAGAAAGCTAAAAAAAAATTGTCCCGCACTTACCTCACAGGCATTTTATTTGACCATCATTTAAAAAGGTTTCCCACCCCTGGTCTAACAAATACAGACTCACGGACTGCATTGGGGGAAATCAGTCTGCTGAAACTCAGCTTTGTTATGGGCCTATATGAGAGATTGAAGGACAGGGTGGATGGCCTCGAAGGATCTAAATTGAGGGGCCCACATCAACGCCAGAGCTTGCACTTGGTCATCACGCAACACAGTGGCAACCACCAAGGCAGAATGTGCTGGTCCCACAGGAACTAGTGGTTGTTGGTGACACTATTGTCAGGGAAATGGGGAACATGCTTTGTAAAAAGGATAGGTGGAACAGGACCGGGGTATGTCTGCCAGGGGCAAGAGTTCATGATATTGTAGAGCAGATATCATCTTTTAAGGGCACAAAAGGTGATATAATTGTACACGTTGGCACTAATGATATTAAGAGTAGGAGACCGGCAGAATTACTTAACAAGTACAGGTCACTGTTGAAAAAAAGCCGTGAATTAGGGTTGAATTTGAAAGTGTCTGCAATTCTGTCCAGACACGATAGGAGGGAGTATATGATGAGAGCCTTGTCGATCAATTCGGCCCTGGAAAGATTGTGCAAGGCTCAAGGGGTAGAATTGTTTTAAGCCTGTTCTGTACTTGTTAACAGGAGAGATTGCTTCTACAGGGATGGGATACACTCAAATAGAAAGGGTGCAAGAATATTTGCTGATGCTATCGAGGCAGTGTTAGGTGGGTCGGAAAACTGCTAGTTTGGGGGGGATACAAGAACTAATAGATTAACAGTAGCCACTGGCAGAGGTGAAAGTGATTCTTCCACTGCTTCTATTGGAATGAGCAGCAGCCTGGAAAACAAGATGCAGGATATTTCAGACTGCTGGGAGTCATTGCAGTAGAAGTAAACACATGGGTTGTGTTAGGGTAGCTAAAAATAGGAACAGGTGCATGAATACTTGCGTGTACACCAATGCTAGGAGTTTGGTAAATAAATTTGATGAATTGCTCAAAACATCAAAGGCAGATATTGTTGGGACATCAGACACGTGGTGTCACACAGATATAAAGAATGCAGAACTGGAATTTGGGAAGTACAATGTGTACAGAAAGGATAGACAGGATAGGAAGGGAGGAGAGGTTATGCTATTAGTTAAGAAACACAAAATCCAAGGAAGTGAAGCCAGTTGACATCGCTGGGCAGTGCAGTGTTGAGTCAGTTTGTGTGACATAAGCATTGGGAGATCAAAATTGAGAGTAGGAGTGTGCTATAGGCCTAATGATGAGTATAATAAGAAACTGTACAGGGAAATAGAGTGGGCCAGTAAATCAGAGAGTCTTATAATGGGGGATTTTAATTTCCCAGATATTGACTGAAATTTGTGGGTTGGTCACTCACACGCTAGCAAAGCTTTTGTAGATTTATTGGATGACTGTTTTCTACATCAGCATGTTCGGGAGGCAACTAGAGGGAGTAATACTCTTGATCTGATCATCAGTAGTGATTCTTCATGCATTAAGAATCTGCAGATAAGGGAACCACTAGATGGCAGGGATCAGTGTGCTGAAGTGGGATTTACTCAAAGAGGTAACTACCATTAGGGGTAAAAGGAAGGGTTTTGCTTTTGTAAAGGCAACTACGATGGTCTGAGACAGTATTTAAATTCTATACAGTGGGACCAACTGATGATGTTACCAACAGAAAATTCAAAATGGGAAGCATTCAAAGTGACTTATCTTGGAAACTACTAGGCTTTACATACCAACTAAGAAATATTGTTCAAGTTTTAGGCCTAATGGATTTCGGATGAACTAATGAGACATATGGCAGAGAAGAAAAATGCATAGGATACATATAAATTAATGGGTGACATGGAAGCCTATGATAGATATAAACTGGTCTGTAACCAAGTCACAAAGGAGATTAGGCAGGCAAGGCAAATTATGAGAAAATCCTTGGCAAAGGAAGGAAAGAAACACAGAAAAGAGTTATTTACCTATGTAAACTCTAGAAGGAAAGGGATGAATCAGATTGGTCCACTGGATATTGATGGTTCAACAGTTGGGGATCCTGCTCAGGTGGCTAACAAACTAAACAAGTATTTTGAATCTACATTCACACATGAGGAGTTATTCAGGAAGGGGAATGCCAGAGGTGAAGTAAACTCCTGCAGTGAGCTAGATGATTTCGTAATAACTGAGAGGATAGTGGAGGAGAATTTGTTGAGGATAAACATAAAAAATGCACCTGGGGTGGATGGGATCTATCCAGTTATATTAAAGGAAGCAGCAAAGGAAGTAAGCAATCCCTTATCCATAATTATGAGAGCTTCCTTGGACTCAGGGGAGGTACCCATAGACTGGAGATGTGCAAATGTGACCCCAATTCACAAAGGAGGAGGAAAGGCTGACACAAGTAATTATAGACCTGTGAGTTTAACTTCTGTTCCAGGAAAATTAATGGAGGCACTGGTTAAAGAAGCACTGCAGGATTATTTAAACAAGACTTCAGTTATAGCTCGGACACAGCATGGTTTTGTTAAGGGAAAGTCTGGCCTGACCAATTTGATTGGATACTATGATGCAGTCACAAAAGAACTGGATGTAGGGCATAACTTTGATATTATATATTTGGATCTTAGAAAGGCTTTTGATACTGTTGCACATGGAAGTCTGCTGCACAAATTGGAGCAGTGTGGCATTTGAGGCAAATTGCTGCTATGGATAAAGGGATGGTTGAGGGGGAGAAGGACAGAGAGTGGTAATCAATGGACACTGCTCATCGTGGACTAATGTTATTAGTGGAGTCCCTCAGGGTTCAGTGTTGGGTCCATTGTTGTTTTCTGTATTTATAAATGATATTGATGATGGTATATCGGGCTTAATGTCCAAGTTTGCAGACGATACAAAGGTTGACAGGGTTGTTAAGGACACTACTGACGCTATGCTGCTGCAACAGGATCTGGAAAGGTTGAGCAGATGTGCTGAGAGGTGGCAAATGAAGTTTAACAAATGTAAAGTACTACATATGGGAAACAGTAACCCCAGAGCAAAGTATCAACTCTGTGGTACTACACTGACAGTGGTAGAGAATGAAAAGGACCTGGGGGTAATTGTGCAGGCAGATATGAAGTTCTCTGAGCAGTGCAGACGGGTTGCAAGAGTAGCTCATGGTGTCTTGTCAATGATATACAGGAATTTTTCTAGCAGGGATAAGGAGGTGATTATTCCCTTTATAAGGCAATGGTGAGGCCACACCTTGACTACTGCATACAGGTCTGGAGGCGTCATTTCAAGAAGGATGTAGAGCTGCTGGAACGAGTGCAAAGAAGGGCAACAAGATTAGTGAATGGAACAAAGGGTTGCTCTTACGAAGAAAGGCTTAAGTTTTGCAAATTACAGTGTCTGGAGACTAGGCACCGCAAGGTGATCTGATAGAGGTGTATAAAGCCTTGAATGGTTTGAGCATGCTCAATGCCAATGGGATTCTTCCTCTTGCTCAGAATAATCACCTGAGAGGGCATAAATTCAAATTGAGGAAAGACACATGTAGGATAGATGTGCAAAAATTCTTTAGCCAGCGGGTAATTAGTTGGTGGAACAGACTTCCATCCCTTGTTGTGGAAGTTGATAGCCGAAATAAATTTAAGGCTCAGCCGGACAGGTATTTCGAATGAACGGAGGTGTGAAATGGGAGTGTTTTTTTTTTTTTTTTTTTTTTTGGCTGATGCTGCATAAGCTTGCTTTCTTGCATCATATGCCTCTACTAATGCTAACTACAGCTGCAGACTGGTAAGAGATCTAAGCCATGACACCATCCCTAGATATTTTTAGGTGAGACCTAAAAATATCTGGGGATGATGCAGGCTCAGCCGTTAGATTATAAGATCAAGGTCAGCCTAACTAAAAAATAATATCAGAGACTCAGAAGGGAGGGAATACAGTTAAATCCATAAACACCTATGCAGTCCCAGTGTTAACATACTCCTTCATGATTATAGATTGGACTAAAACTATGAATTTAGTTTTCATTTAGAATGAAAATCACAGGCCATACTAGAAATCTCAACCCACACGCTGTACTGGGACTGCAGCATAATAACAAACACCAGGAAGTACAGAAAATACATTACCGAGGAGCCCAGAGTGTCAGATGACATGTCAATGATGCTATCTGGCCTAAAAAAACAACCTAACACATCAGTACAGGATGCAAGGTGATTACCCCAGACAGAGTTTACTCATAGACAAGACCAAGTAGCCAGGATAATACATCAGAAGCTAGAGAGTTAATCAAAGACAGTGTACCGAATTACAAGTACAAATCACAGGCCATACTAGAAATCTCAACCCACACGCTGTACTGGGACTGCACCACAATAACAAACAAGACAATCCAGCACAACAGACTGGACAACATAACCTTGTCAAGAAGGAAAAGGCTACCTATCTGATTGACACAGCAGTGCCCAACACTGGCAATTTGAAAACACATGAGAAAAAGATGAGGAAGTACACAGATCAAAGAGATGTGGCATATGCAGCAAGTTACAACCATCCCAATCAACATGCCAACCACCGATAAGGTACCAAAGACCCTACATAACAGCATAGCGGCAATTAGTCTCCCAGTGACCACATACAAGGCACTCCAGAAAGGAGTACTCCTGAATACCTGTAAGATAGACAGAGAGTTCCTCAACCAACAGTAAGCACCATATATAACAACCACCCTATGTACTTGGTAGCAGTACCCATCACAGGGTGGAACCCCCAATCAGGGAGAAATAATATAACAGCAAACATAATAATAATAACAGAAAAAGCCAAGCTAATAATAGTAATAAATAAGACCCTTCAGAAAGCCAGAACATCATGTCCGAGCAGTAAAAGGGATGTAAGCAGATGAGCAAAGAACACATAGAGCAATTAACCATTGATGCTGTGGTTATGGAGCAAGCCTATAAGAAGCACCGCAACCTTGACTACCACAAGACCTTCAACTCCATAGTAGAGACACTGAAAATCAACAAAGTCAACCCGATACTGATACACTTCCTAAAAGCAACCATGGCGAAATGGAGGACCACCATTAATATCGCAAACCAGACCAATACCCATCAGAAGAGGAATCTTCCAGGGAAATGCCTTGAACCAACTATGGTTCTGTCTAGCACTGAACCCACTGTAAACATTGCTCAATAACCACATCTATGGATATGCGCTAAAAGAAGGAAGAACCAATACACCCACTCTCACCTGTACATGGATGACATCAAACACCACTATGCCGCTGCTGAGAATCAACTCCAACAGTTACTCCATATCACTGAAGAGTTCAGCACTGACATCAGGATGCAATTTGACCTAGACAAATGCAAGACTCATAGATTACATCAAGGACATCTAGTCAGGCAAAACTACCAACTGAAAACTGTACTGAGAAGTCTGTTAAAATCAAAGCTGAATGGCGGGAACATGGTCACAGCCATAAACACTTACACAGTCCCAGTACTAATGAACTCCTTCTTGATCATAGATTGGACCAACAACAGACAGGAAGAGATTAGGAGATCGACAAAGATAAGATAACCAAGAGCCACCAACACCACCTGAAATTGGTCACCAAGAGACTGGCCATAGCCCGTAAAGGAGGTGATAGAGGATTGACTGACCTCACTGAACAAAAGAAGAACGCAATTAAGAACCTGTAGAATTACTTCCAAGAAAACATAGCACAAATCTTCCAAGCCATAAGATAGACAAATGGCACACAACCTCAACCAAACTCACACAGACAGAAGAAGGTATTCCATGGCAGACACCACAATGGCCTCCATCAAAACTATATAGATAAGATGACTTCCAATGCTTGGCTCACGAAAGGAAAGCTCTTCACCGAGACTGAAGGATACACGATCACCATCCATGATCCAGTAATCAACACCAGGAACTACAGGAAACATATCGCCACGACTCCACCATGACAGATAATACACATCGTCAATGTTGCCTGGCCACAGAAACAATCCAGCACATTACGGCAGGATGATCACACAGAGGGAGTACCCTCACAGACAGGACCAGGTGGCCAGGTTAATACATCAGAATCTAGCAAGGAATCACCAGCTGATCAAAGAAAGTTTACCATATCACAAGTACAAGCTTCAGGCTATACTAGAGAACTCTACTCATACTGGGACTGACTGTGCCATAATAACATCAAGATGATCACACATAACAAACCAAACATAACCTTCATCAACAAGAAGGAAATGGCTACCTACTTGATTGACACCATGGTGCACAACACTAGCAACCTCCAGAAAACAGAAAAGAAAGATCAGGAAATACTCAGACCTAAGACAGGAAGTCAAAGAAATTATTATTATTAGCCATGGTGCAAGGAAGTCTTAGGCTTATGCTGCACCAGCCATGAAAAATTTCTGGTTACCCAGAGAGAGAGAGAGAGAGAAGCAGAATGGAATCACCAAAAAAAGAGAAGAATGATGATATCCAGTTCAGGACCCTGGGTTTGCCAAGCCCATACTCACCAGATGTGAGGCCATAAATGTGGCATATGGAACAAGTAATGTCCATTCCAATCACCATGCCAACCACTAGTATGGTGCCAAAGAGCCTCCATAAAACACTAGCAACAATAGGCCTCCCAGAGAACACTTTGACCCTGAACTCCCGTAGGATGGTAGGAGAGTTCTTCAATCAACAGTAATAATAACAATAATAACTGTAATAGTAACTGGACATAACCAACCACCCCATGCACTTGGTACGAGTACCTGTTACGGGGCAGAAAAAACCCATAAAGGAGAATGAAGGTATAAATAATAATAATAATAGTAAAAACTAAACTCTGCATCAAAATAAAGATCTCAGATTCCGAGTTTATCTAAGGAGCTTACTACTGGCATGTTCTTCTGCTGATGCTGCCAATAATTAGCCTGTTTTTGCCTCATTTATTACTTTTCCCTAACTAGCTTATCTTAATGAAACTGCTAGTTGAGGAAAATGGGGATCAGCTACTAAAAGTTTTTATTTCTAATTTACAGTTAAAAAAAGACAATACACTCACTCAGCAAACAATATTTTATGAGTCTAACAAATGCTGCTGATCACAGTTGACCCTGCCTGCATCATGCTACTGATGAAGCTGACTGTGTGAAAATACTGTTAAGTGATGCACCGCTATATCAGGGTACAGCCCCCAAAAAAAACTCTCTCTGTACAAAGCAAATCACGATATGGATTTGTTAAGGGAAGACGATGTTTGAATAATCTGATTGATTACTATCAGTTTGCCACAAATGAACTGGATTCAATAATAATTCCAGTATAATTAAGATAATTAATGTAAGATGACCTGATGAGTTTAGTGGTAGAGGGGGAAAAAAAGTGTGAGTGGGGTCAGAGACATAACTAAGGCAGGAAAAGAAGAGCACTTATCCCAAGCACAACAAAATCAATGGCACAAAAATGTAGGATTTAAGAATAATATAATTCATATATATTTATTTATTGTTACTTTTAATTTTTAATAGAGAAAAATGAATGAATGTGACACACATTTTCCAATATGCTATTATTTATTTATTCATTATTATTATTATCAGCCATATGGTGCAAGGAAGTCTGAGGCTTATGCTGCACCAGCCAAAAAAAATTTCTGAGTTACCCTGAGAAAGAAAGTCAGAAGTAGAAAGGAGTAACCTAGAAAGAGAAGAATGATATCCAGCTCAGGACTCTGGGTGTGCCAAGCCCATACTCACCAGATATGAGCCCCTGGGGTGATGTTTAGGTAACTTACGATATTTATTTATGAGAGATATAGATACAAAACTTTATTTTGCCTCAGGTGTATTAATAACAGTTTCTTACCATGTTATTTTGTTTATTATTATTATTATTAGCCATATGGCTAATAATAATAATTTTTTTTTTTTTTTTTTTTGTCCTCGCCTTTTCCCATTATATATATATGGCGGTCAGCGTTTTTATTGTTTTGGCATGAAATTTTAACAGCTGAATGCCCTTCCTGACGCCAACCCTCACCCTTTATCTGGGCTGGGGATATGCGGTGTTCATTCCCTGACCTCCTGCATCTTCTGTATTTGGTGGTCACGGGCTTGAACCCCGGTCCAATCAAGAAGCATGTGCTACGCACTACTGCTCCTGCCCACCTGGCTACGGAGGCACCATAGCTAATAATAATGCTACTGAGGCTTATGCTGCACCAGTCAAAAAAAAAAAAATTCCCACGTTATCCTGAGAGAGAGAGAGAGAGAGAGAGAGAGAGAAAGAAAGTCAGAAATAGAAGGGAATCACCAAGAAAGCAAGAAAGAGAAGAATGATGACATCCAGCTCAGGACCCTGGGTTTGCCAAGCTAATACTCACCAGATGTGAGCTCCTGGGTTAATGGCTTCTTTGCAGCAATCTTTTGCCCCATAATATGCCAGTACTGGCTTTAAATCTGGATTATTTCCTGGCCAATAAAGATTAAATAGAGGGATCTCATATAAAATTCTTCACCTAAAGATAAACTAATAGGGGTATTATTCTTTCTAATGGAACCAAATCAAAAGCATTCAATATTACAAGTTTATGACAGGATGATGCCCTTTCACCAATCCTTTTTAATCTTGCTTTAGAGAAATGTATCAGGGAAATAAACAAAGAGGATACAGATAGAACAATGATCCTAGGATTTGCAGATAACATAGATCTAGTTAGCGACAATTCGGAAAATGTAAAAAATACGTTTAAAAAATTAAGAACAACTGCTGGAAAAATTGGACTCCAAATTACCCAAGAAAAAACTGAATATATAAAAGTCACAAGAAGTGATAGCAACCAAGACATAAATTTTATAACTGATAATTTGAACTTTAAAAATATAACCTCATTCAAATACCTAGGCTCAATGATAAATAACGAAAATAATACCAGCATAGAAGTTAAGGCTAGAAAAGAAATCCAGGCAGGAAATAGAGCATATTTTTCAATCCAGCATCTTCTGTCATCTAAAATTTTATCACATAGATTTATATAAAACCTGCATTAGACCCATAGTGCTATATGGAGCAGAAACTTGGAACACAACTATCCATGATAGCAATATGTTACAATGATATGAAAACAAAATACTTAGAAAGAAATTTGGACCCATCAAAGACAACCAAACGAAAGAATGGAGGAAGAGACATAATACGGAACTCTACCGAAATTATAAATCATCTCTGATTGTTTACGAAATGAAGGCGATGCGACTTAGATTGTTAGGACATATTGAAAGAATGGAGGATTCCAGTGCAACCAAAAAAGCATACCAATATATACCAACAGGTAAAACACAAAGAGGACACCCCCATCGACGATGGAAGGACAGTGTGCGGCAGGACCTAGAGGAGCTTGGAATAACAGACTGAACAGATTGAGTGAAGGACAGAAAGGAATGGAGAAAGATTGTGCTTGCAGCCAAGGACTTTGGAGGTTCACCGAGCTGAAGAAGAAGAAGAAAGATAAACTAATACAGTATTTGCTTTAAATTAATCATTAATATACTGGATGTTAATGGAAACTGTATAGAATGATTTGTGCAGGGTTTTACTTAATTCCCTGCAATGTGGCAAGAGACATTATCATGAGCGGAAAATATAGTTTTCTGTTTCCTGAAAATGACTTGTGATACACAGACTAATGAGCTTCCCTTAAAAGGAATCCATAAAAAAAGGAATCCACTATTAACAATATCTTTTACAAAGTGTACTCTGCCCATTCCTTTGTTTATTATGCAACACCAAATCATCTGGCTCAAAGGAAACTTCACTGTAGAATCGATGCAGTAAAGGTGATTAGTTTCAGTGGGTCTCTGATGAATACAGTGCATGCCATACAATCCACAGAGGGTAGACTTGGGCTCATCAGAGAAGATTATGGATTCCTGTTGCTCAATTATCCAATTTGCATATTCCGTAGCCTGGGTTAGGCATTTTTTTCCCCTTCATGATCTGATCAATAAGGGCTCTTACAAGGTCAATATGCTTTCAAACCACTGATGATAAGTCTTTGTCAGACAGTTCTTTCATTTATTTTTTTACATCAGTATATTTGCGCCTCCGTAGGGACCCAGTGATGTCCATGAAAACATCTCCCCAAATCCGTGATACCACCACCACCAGCCTGTTTTTGAGGAGCAGCAGTGCGTAGCACATGCTTCTTGATTAGACCGGGGTTCGAGCCCGTCACCACCAAATACGGAGGATGCGGAAAGGTCAGGGAATGACCACCGCATATCCTGGAGCAATATGGCCTTAGTTGCTAATGCTCCTAAAAACAAAATAACTAACTAACAACTAACATCAGCATATTTCTTCCACATGGGTTTTAGGCCTATGAGGCTGAATGATGATAATGGAAGTTTAGCTGTTTTAAAAGTCTGTCCTATGATTGAATATTAATTACGTCAGCCTTGTTCCATGTGATTTTTTTAGACATCACTTTCCTTCCTTCCTTGTTTATACGCCAAACTGTTGCTAAACAGAAACTGACAGCACATACTTGTGGGTGGACACCTTTATACACAGAATAGTGGTTCTATTATACAGTCTGAAAATGAAAAGCATTCAGCATGATATTATAGAAAGATAATATAACAAGATGATAAATGATATCTTCATGTGGCATTTTCATATGTACAATACAATACTAATACAATAATACAATACAATAAACTTGAAGGGAGTGATGCAATTTTGTAGCTGCTATTGGATCTAATAATCAGTGCTTGAAATGGACTGGAATACACTAGAGCACCATTCCATTGAATTACCTATTGCTGATTACAAGTTAAGCATATTTAAATCAATCATGACACCCTGAAATCAAAATCCAATATATAATGCCTGCATGTATTGGCCTTTTTATTTCTTCATATACCAAATTTCCACACCCACAGAATTTGAAGATCTCGATACTGGGGTGTTGAAATAAAGTGGTATGAGAAAACTAAAAAACAATGCAAAACAATCTAAGAAAAAAAAAAAAAAAACTTCTTAATGCATACTGAATAGTGAATTAGAGCATCACTTTAACATGCAGCAGTAAAACACACAGAAGAAACACAAATTTGCAAAACTGCACTGTTACTATAGCATCTCATATTGTGAAATCCTTCAAAACAAGTCACCGACCCTTGCACTTTAGAAT